>NW_027478689.1:0-300000 GCF_051014685.1 Ptiloglossa arizonensis | reverse complement strand
ATTTTCGCAGGTCTGATGCTCGAAATGAATAACAGGAACGGCCTAGGGGAAAACTACACATACCGTTGTAATCGGGCGAGTTTCTACTTTCAGATGCAACAGAAATTTTGCGGATTGGTCAATCCGTTCGCGAGATATGGCAGTTTGGAGGTCAGAAACGCTTGAGAAACTCAAAATTTTCGCAGTTCTGATGCTCGAAACGAATAACTAGAACGGCCTAGGGGAAAACTACACCTACCGTTGTAATCGGGCGAGTTTCTGCTTTCAGATGCAACAGAAATTTTGCGGATTGGTCAATCCGTTCGCGAGATATGGCAGTTTGGAGGTCAGAAACGCTTGAGAAACTCAAAATTTTCGCAGTTCTGATGCTCGAAACGAGTAACTAGAACGGCCTAGGGGAAAAGCACGCATACTGTTGTAATCGGGCGAGTTTCTACTTTCAGATGCAACAGAAATTTTGCGGATTGGTCAATCCGTTCGCGAGATATGGCAGTTTGGAGGTAAGAAACGCTTCAGAAACTCAAAATTTTCGCAGGTCTGATGCTCGAAACGAATAACTAGAACGGCCTAGGGGAAAACTACACATACCGTTGTAATCGGGCGAGTTTCTGCTTTCAGATGCAACAGAAATTTTGCGGATTGGTAAATCCGTTCGCGAGATATGGCAGTTTGGATGTAAGAAACGCTTGAGAAACTCAAAATTTTCGCCGTTCTGATGCTCGAAACGAGTAACTAGAACGGCCTAGGGGAAAACTACACCTACCGTTGTAATCGGGCGAGTTTCTGCTTTCAGATGCAACAGAAATTTTGCGGATTGGTCAATCCGTTCGCGAGATATGGCAGTTTGGAGGTCAGAAACGCTTGAGAAACTCAAAATTTTCGCAGTTCTGATGCTCGAAACGAGTAACTAGAACGGCCTAGGGGAAAAGCACGCATACTGTTGTAATCGGGCGAGTTTCTACTTTCAGATGCAACAGAAATTTTGCGGATTGGTCAATCCGTTCGCGAGATATGGCAGTTTGGAGGTAAGAAACGCTTCAGAAACTCAAAATTTTCGCAGGTCTGATGCTCGAAACGAATAACTAGAACGGCCTAGGGGAAAACTACACATACCGTTGTAATCGGGCGAGTTTCTGCTTTCAGATGCAACAGAAATTTTGCGGATTGGTAAATCCGTTCGCGAGATATGGCAGTTTGGATGTAAGAAACGCTTGAGAAACTCAAAATTTTCGCCGTTCTGATGCTCGAAACGAGTAACTAGAACGGCCTAGGGGAAAAGCACGCATACTGTTGTAATCGGGCGAGTTTCTACTTTCAGATGCAACAGAAATTTTGCGGATTGGTCAATCGGTTCGCGAGATATGGCAGTTTGGAGGTAAGAAACGCTTCAGAAACTCAAAATTTTCGCAGGTCTGATGCTCGAAACGAATAACTAGAACGGCCTAGGGGAAAACTACACATACCGTTGTAATCGGGCGAGTTTCTGCTTTCAGATGCAACAGAAATTTTGCGGATTGGTAAATCCGTTCGCGAGATATGGCAGTTTGGATGTAAGAAACGCTTGAGAAACTCAAAATTTTCGCCCTTCTGATGCTCGAAACGAATAACTAGAACGGCCTAGGGGAAAAGTGCGCATACCGTTGTAATCGGGCGAGTTTGTACTTTCAGATGCAACAGAAATTTTGCGGATTGATCAATCCGTTCGCGAGATATGGCAGTTTGGAGATAAGAAACGCTTGAGAAACTCAAAATTTTCGCAGTTCTGATGCTCGAATCGAGTAACTAGAACGGCCTAGGGGAAAAGTACGCACACCGTTGTAATCGGGCGAGTTTCTACTTTCAGATGCAACAGAAATTTTTCGGATTGGTCAATCCGTTCGCGAGATATGGCAGTTTGGAGGTCAGAAACGCTTGAGAAACTCAAAATTTTCGCAGTTCTGATGCTCGAAACGAATAACTAGAACGGCCTAGGGGAAAACTACACCTACCGTTGTAATCGGGCGAGTTTCTGCTTTCAGATGCAACAGAAATTTTGCGGATTGGTCAATCCGTTCGCGAGATATGGCAGTTTGGAGGTCAGAAACGCTTGAGAAACTCAAAATTTTCGCAGTTCTGATGCTCGAAACGAGTAACTAGAACGGCCTAGGGGAAAAGCACGCATACTGTTGTAATCGGGCGAGTTTCTACTTTCAGATGCAACAGAAATTTTGCGGATTGGTCAATCCGTTCGCGAGATATGGCAGTTTGGAGGTAAGAAACGCTTCAGAAACTCAAAATTTTCGCAGGTCTGATGCTCGAAACGAATAACTAGAACGGCCTAGGGGAAAACTACACATACCGTTGTAATCGGGCGAGTTTCTGCTTTCAGATGCAACAGAAATTTTGCGGATTGGTAAATCCGTTCGCGAGATATGGCAGTTTGGATGTAAGAAACGCTTGAGAAACTCAAAATTTTCGCCGTTCTGATGCTCGAAACGAGTAACTAGAACGGCCTAGGGGAAAAGCACGCATACTGTTGTAATCGGGCGAGTTTCTACTTTCAGATGCAACAGAAATTTTGCGGATTGGTCAATCGGTTCGCGAGATATGGCAGTTTGGAGGTAAGAAACGCTTCAGAAACTCAAAATTTTCGCAGGTCTGATGCTCGAAACGAATAACTAGAACGGCCTAGGGGAAAACTACACCTACCGTTGTAATCGGGCGAGTTTCTACTTTCAGATGCAACAGAAATTTTGCGGATTGGTCGATCCGTTCGCGAGATATGGCAGTTTGGAGATAAGAAACGCTTGAGAAACTCAAAATTTTCGCAGTTCTGATGCTCGAAACGAGTAACTAGAACGGCCTAGGGGAAAAGCACGCATACTGTTGTAATCGGGCGAGTTTCTACTTTCAGATGCAACAGAAATTTTGCGGATTGGTCAATCCGTTCGCGAGATATGGCAGTTTGGAGGTAAGAAACGCTTCAGAAACTCAAAATTTTCGCAGGTCTGATGCTCGAAACGAATAACTAGAACGGCCTAGGGGAAAACTACACATACCGTTGTAATCGGGCGAGTTTCTGCTTTCAGATGCAACAGAAATTTTGCGGATTGGTAAATCCGTTCGCGAGATATGGCAGTTTGGATGTAAGAAACGCTTGAGAAACTCAAAATTTTCGCCCTTCTGATGCTCGAAACGAATAACTAGAACGGCCTAGGGGAAAAGTGCGCATACCGTTGTAATCGGGCGAGTTTGTACTTTCAGATGCAACAGAAATTTTGCGGATTGATCAATCCGTTCGCGAGATATGGCAGTTTGGAGATAAGAAACGCTTGAGAAACTCAAAATTTTCGCAGTTCTGATGCTCGAATCGAGTAACTAGAACGGCCTAGGGGAAAAGTACGCACACCGTTGTAATCGGGCGAGTTTCTACTTTCAGATGCAACAGAAATTTTTCGGATTGGTCAATCCGTTCGCGAGATATGGCAGTTTGGAGGTAAGAAACGCTTGAGAAACTCAAAATTTTCGCAGGTCTGATGCTCGAAATGAATAACAGGGACGGCCTAGGGGAAAACTACACATACCGTCGTAATCGGGCGAGTTTCTACTTTCAGATGCAACAGAAATTTTGCGGATTGGTCAATCCGTTCGCGAGATATGGCAGTTTGGATGTCAGAAACGCTTGAGAAACTCAAAATTTTCGCAGTTCTGATGCTCGAAACGAATAACTAGAACGGCCTAGGGGAAAACTACACCTACCGTTGTAATCGGGCGAGTTTCTACTTTCAGATGCAACAGAAATTTTGCGGATTGGTCGATCCGTTCGCGAGATATGGCAGTTTGGAGATAAGAAACGCTTGAGAAACTCAAAATTTTCGCAGTTCTGATGCTCGAAACGAGTAACTGAAACGGCCTAGGGGAAAAGCACGCATACTGTTGTAATCGGGCGAGTTTCTACTTTCAGATGCAACAGAAATTTTGCGGATTGGTCAATCCGTTCGCGAGATATGGCAGTTTGGAGGTAAGAAACGCTTCAGAAACTCAAAATTTTCGCAGGTCTGATGCTCGAAACGAATAACTAGAACGGCCTAGGGGAAAACTACACATACCGTTGTAATCGGGTGAGTTTCTGCTTTCAGATGCAACAGAAATTTTGCGGATTGGTAAATCCGTTCGCGAGATATGGCAGTTTGGATGTAAGAAACGCTTGAGAAACTCAAAATTTTCGCCGTTCTGATGCTCGAAACGAATAACTAGAACGGCCTAGGGGAAAAGTGCGCATACCGTTGTAATCGGGCGAGTTTCTACATTCAGATGCAAAAGAAATTTTGCGGATTGATCAATCCGTTCGCGAGATATGGCAGTTTGGAGATAAGAAACGCTTGAGAAACTCAAAATTTTCGCAGTTCTGATGCTCGAAACGAGTAACTAGAACGGCCTAGGGGAAAAGTACGCATACCGTTGTAATCGGGCGAGTTTCTACTTTCAGATGCAACAGAAATTTTTCGGATTGGTCAATCCGTTCGCGAGATATGGCAGTTTGGAGGTAAGAAACGCTTGAGAAACTCAAAATTTTCGCAGGTCTGATGCTCGAAATGAATAACAGGAACGGCCTAGGGGAAAACTACACATACCGTTGTAATCGGGCGAGTTTCTACTTTCAGATGCAACAGAAATTTTGCGGATTGGTCAATCCGTTCGCGAGATATGGAAGTTTGGAGGTCAGAAACGCTTGAGAAACTCAAAATTTTCGCAGTTCTGATGCTCGAAACGAATAACTAGAACGGCCTAGGGGAAAACTACACCTACCGTTGTAATCGGGCGAGTTTCTACTTTCAGATGCAACAGAAATTTTGCGGATTGATCAATCCGTTCGCGAGATATGGCAGTTTGGAGATAAGAAACGCTTGAGAAACTCAAAATTTTCGCAGTTCTGATGATCGAAACGAGTAACTAGAACGGCCTAGGGGAAAAGTACGCATACCGTTGTAATCGGGCGAGTTTCTACTTTCAGATGCAACAGAAATTTTGCAGATTGGTCAATCCGGTCGCGAGATATGGCAGTTTGGAGCTAAGAAACGCTTGAGAAACTCAAAATTTTCGCAGTTCTGATGCTCGAAACGAGTAACTAGAGCGGCCTAGGGGAAAAGTACGCATACCGTTGTAATTGGGCGAGTTTCTACTTTCAGATGCAACAGAAATTTTGCGGATTGGTCAATCCGTTCGCGAGATATGGCAGTTTGGATGTAAGAAACGCTTGAGAAACTCAAAATTTTCGTAGTTCTGATGCTCGAAACGAATAACTAGAACGGCCTAGAGGAAAACTACACTTACCGTTGTAATCGGGCGAGTTTCTACTTTCAGATGCAATAGAAATTTTGAGGATTGATCAATCCGTTCGCGAGATATGGCAGTTTGGAGATAAGAAACGCTTGAGAAACTCAAAATTTTCGCAGTTCTGATGCTCGAAATGAATAACTGGAACGGCCTAGGGGAAAACTACACATACCTTTGTAATCGGGCGAGTTTCTACTTTCAGATGCAACAGAAATTTTGCGGGTTGGTCAATCCGTTCGCGAGATATGGCAGTTTGGAGGTAAGAAACGCTTGAGAAACTCAAAATTTTCGCAGTTCTGATGCTCCACACGAATAACTAGAACGGCCTAGGGGAAAAGTGCGCATACCGTTGTAATCGGGCGAGTTTCTACTTTCAGAAGCAACAGAAATTTTGCGGATTGGTCAATCCGTTCGCGAGATATGGCAGATTGGATGTAAGAAACGCTTGAGAAACTCAAAATTTTCGCAGTTCTGATGCTCGAAATGAATAACTGGAACGGCCTAGGGGAAAACTACATATACCGTTGTAATCGGGCCAGTTTCTACTTTCAGATGCAACAGAAATTTTGCGGATTGGTAAATCCGTTCGCGAGATATGGCAGTTTGGATGTAAGAAACGCTTGAGAAACTCAATATTTTCGCAGTTCTGATGCTCCACACGAATAACTAGAACGGCCTAGGGGAAAAGTGCGCATACCGTTGTAATCGGGCGAGTTTCTACTTTCAGAAGCAACAGAAATTTTGCGGATTGGTCAATCCGTTCGCGAGATATGGCAGTTTGGAGGTAAGAAACGCTTGAGAAACTCAAAATTTTCGCAGTTCTGATGCTCGAAATGAATAACTGGAACGGCCTAGGGGAAAACTACATATACCGTTGTAATCGGGCCAGTTTCTACTTTCAGATGCAACAGAAATTTTGCGGATTGGTAAATCCGTTCGCGAGATATGGCAGTTTGGATGTGAGAAACGCTTGAGAAACTCAATATTTTCGCAGTTCTGATGCTCGAGACGAATAACTAGAACGGCCTAGAGGAAAACTACACCTACCGTTGTAATCGGGCGAGTTTCTACTTTCAGATGCAACCGAAATTTTGCGGATTGATCAATCCTTTCGCGAGATATGGCAGTTTGGAGATAAGAAACGCTTGAGAAACTCAAAATTTTCGCAGTTCTGATGCTCGAAATGAATAACTGGAACGGCCTAGGGGGAAACTACACATACCGTTGTAATCGGGCGAGTTTCTACTTTCAGATGCAACAGAAATTTTGCGGATTGGTCAATCCGTTCGCGAGATATGGCAGTTTGGAGGTAAGAAACGCTTGAGAAACTCAAAATTTTCGCAGTTCTGATGCTCGAAACGAGTAACTAGAACGGCCTAGGGGAAAAGTACGCATACCGTTGTAATCGGGCGAGTTTCTACTTTCAGATGCAACAGAAATTTTTCGGATTGGTCAATCCGTTCGCGAGATATGGCAGTTTGGAGGTAAGAAACGCTTGAGAAACTCAAAATTTTCGCAGGTCTGATGCTCGAAATGAATAACAGGAACGGCCTAGGGGAAAACTACACATACCGTTGTAATCGGGCGAGTTTCTACTTTCAGATGCAACAGAAATTTTGCGGATTGGTCAATCCGTTCGCGAGATATGGCAGTTTGGAGGTAAGAAACGCTTGAGAAACTCAAAATTTTCGCAGTTCTGATGCTCGAAACGAGTAACTAGAACGGCCTAGGGGAAAAGTGCGCATACCGTTGTAATCGGGCGAGTTTCTACTTTCAGAAGCAATAGAAATTTTGCGGATTGGTCAATCCGTTCGCGAGATATGGCAGTTTGGAGGTAAGAAACGCTTGAGAAACTCAAAATTTTCGCAGTTCTGATGCTCGAAATGAATAACTGGAACGGCCTAGGGGAAAAACTACACATACCGTTGTAATCGGGCGAGTTTCTGCTTTCAGATGCAACAGAAATTTTGCGGATTGGTTAATCCGTTCGCGAGATATGGCAGTTTGGATGTAAGAAACGCTTGAGAAACTCAAAATTTTCGCCGTTCTGATGCTCGAAACGAATAACTAGAACGGCCTAGGGGAAAAGTGCGCATACCGTTGTAATCGGGCGAGTTTCTACTTTCAGATGCAACAGAAATTTTGCGGATTGATCAATCCGTTCGCGAGATATGGCAGTTTGGAGATAGGAAACGCTTGAGAAACTCAAAATTTTCGCAGTTCTGATGATCGAAACGAGTAACTAGAACGGACTAGGGGAAAAGTACGCATACCGTTGTAATCGGGCGAGTTTCTACTTTCAGATGCAACAGAAATTTTGCAGATTGGTCAATCCGTTCGCGAGATATGGCAGTTTGGAGCTAAGAAACGCTTGAGAAACTCAAAATTTTCGCAGTTCTGATGATCGAAACGAGTAACTAGAACGGCCTAGGGGAAAAGTACGCATACCGTTGTAATCGGGCGAGTTTCTACTTTCAGATGCAACAGAAATTTTGCGGATTGGTAAATCCGTTCGCGAGATATGGCAGTTTGGATGTAAGAAACGCTTGAGAAACTCAATATTTTCGCAGTTCTGATGCTCGAGACGAATAACTAGAACGGCCTAGAGGAAAACTACACCTACCGTTGTAATCGGGCGAGTTTCTACTTTCAGATGCAACCGAAATTTTGCGGATTGATCAATCCTTTCGCGAGATATGGCAGTTTGGAGATAAGAAACGCTTGAGAAACTCAAAATTTTCGCAGTTCTGATGCTCGAAATGAATAACTGGAACGGCCTAGGGGGAAACTACACATACCGTTGTAATCGGGCGAGTTTCTACTTTCAGATGCAACAGAAATTTTGCGGATTGGTCAATCCGTTCGCGAGATATGGCAGTTTGGAGGTCAGAAACGCTTGAGAAACTCAAAATTTTCGCAGTTCTGATGCTCGAAACGAGTAACTAGAACGGCCTAGGGGAAAAGCACGCATACTGTTGTAATCGGGCGAGTTTCTACTTTCAGATGCAACAGAAATTTTGCGGATTGGTCAATCCGTTCGCGAGATATGGCAGTTTGGAGGTAAGAAACGCTTCAGAAACTCAAAATTTTCGCAGGTCTGATGCTCGAAACGAATAACTAGAACGGCCTAGGGGAAAACTACACATACCGTTGTAATCGGGCGAGTTTCTGCTTTCAGATGCAACAGAAATTTTGCGGATTGGTAAATCCGTTCGCGAGATATGGCAGTTTGGATGTAAGAAACGCTTGAGAAACTCAAAATTTTCGCCGTTCTGATGCTCGAAACGAGTAACTAGAACGGCCTAGGGGAAAAGCACGCATACTGTTGTAATCGGGCGAGTTTCTACTTTCATATGCAACAGAAATTTTGCGGATTGGTCAATCGGTTCGCGAGATATGGCAGTTTGGAGGTAAGAAACGCTTCAGAAACTCAAAATTTTCGCAGGTCTGATGCTCGAAACGAATAACTAGAACGGCCTAGGGGAAAACTACACATACCGTTGTAATCGGGCGAGTTTCTGCTTTCAGATGCAACAGAAATTTTGCGGATTGGTAAATCCGTTCGCGAGATATGGCAGTTTGGATGTAAGAAACGCTTGAGAAACTCAAAATTTTCGCCCTTCTGATGCTCGAAACGAATAACTAGAACGGCCTAGGGGAAAAGTGCGCATACCGTTGTAATCGGGCGAGTTTGTACTTTCAGATGCAACAGAAATTTTGCGGATTGATCAATCCGTTCGCGAGATATGGCAGTTTGGAGATAAGAAACGCTTGAGAAACTCAAAATTTTCGCAGTTCTGATGCTCGAATCGAGTAACTAGAACGGCCTAGGGGAAAAGTACGCACACCGTTGTAATCGGGCGAGTTTCTACTTTCAGATGCAACAGAAATTTTTCGGATTGGTCAATCCGTTCGCGAGATATGGCAGTTTGGAGGTAAGAAACGCTTGAGAAACTCAAAATTTTCGCAGGTCTGATGCTCGAAATGAATAACAGGAACGGCCTAGGGGAAAACTACACATACCGTCGTAATCGGGCGAGTTTCTACTTTCAGATGCAACAGAAATTTTGCGGATTGGTCAGTCCGTTCGCGAGATATGGCAGTTTGGAGGTCAGAAACGCTTGAGAAACTCAAAATTTTCGCAGTTCTGATGCTCGAAACGAATAACTAGAACGGCCTAGGGGAAAACTACACCTACCGTTGTAATCGGGCGAGTTTCTACTTTCAGATGCAACAGAAATTTTGCGGATTGGTCGATCCGTTCGCGAGATATGGCAGTTTGGAGATAAGAAACGCTTGAGAAACTCAAAATTTTCGCAGTTCTGATGCTCGAAACGAGTAACTGAAACGGCCTAGGGGAAAAGCACGCATACTGTTGTAATCGGGCGAGTTTCTACTTTCAGATGCAACAGAAATTTTGCGGATTGGTCAATCCGTTCGCGAGATATGGCAGTTTGGAGGTAAGAAACGCTTCAGAAACTCAAAATTTTCGCAGGTCTGATGCTCGAAACGAATAACTAGAACGGCCTAGGGGAAAACTACACATACCGTTGTAATCGGGTGAGTTTCTGCTTTCAGATGCAACAGAAATTTTGCGGATTGGTAAATCCGTTCGCGAGATATGGCAGTTTGGATGTAAGAAACGCTTGAGAAACTCAAAATTTTCGCAGTTCTGATGCTCGAAACGAGTAACTAGAACGGCCTAGGGGAAAAGTACGCATACCGTTGTAATCGGGCGAGTTTCTACTTTCAGATGCAACAGAAATTTTTCGGATTGGTCAATCCGTTCGCGAGATATGGCAGTTTGGAGGTAAGAAACGCTTGAGAAACTCAAAATTTTCGCAGGTCTGATGCTCGAAATGAATAACAGGAACGGCCTAGGGGAAAACTACACATACCGTTGTAATCGGGCGAGTTTCTACTTTCAGATGCAACAGAAATTTTGCGGATTGGTCAATCCGTTCGCGAGATATGGAAGTTTGGAGGTCAGAAACGCTTGAGAAACTCAAAATTTTCGCAGTTCTGATGCTCGAAACGAATAACTAGAACGGCCTAGGGGAAAACTACACCTACCGTTGTAATCGGGCGAGTTTCTACTTTCAGATGCAACAGAAATTTTGCGGATTGATCAATCCGTTCGCGAGATATGGCAGTTTGGAGATAAGAAACGCTTGAGAAACTCAAAATTTTCGCAGTTCTGATGATCGAAACGAGTAACTAGAACGGCCTAGGGGAAAAGTACGCATACCGTTGTAATCGGGCGAGTTTCTACTTTCAGATGCAACAGAAATTTTGCAGATTGGTCAATCCGGTCGCGAGATATGGCAGTTTGGAGCTAAGAAACGCTTGAGAAACTCAAAATTTTCGCAGTTCTGATGCTCGAAACGAGTAACTAGAGCGGCCTAGGGGAAAAGTACGCATACCGTTGTAATTGGGCGAGTTTCTACTTTCAGATGCAACAGAAATTTTGCGGATTGGTCAATCCGTTCGCGAGATATGGCAGTTTGGATGTAAGAAACGCTTGAGAAACTCAAAATTTTCGTAGTTCTGATGCTCGAAACGAATAACTAGAACGGCCTAGAGGAAAACTACACTTACCGTTGTAATCGGGCGAGTTTCTACTTTCAGATGCAATAGAAATTTTGAGGATTGATCAATCCGTTCGCGAGATATGGCAGTTTGGAGATAAGAAACGCTTGAGAAACTCAAAATTTTCGCAGTTCTGATGCTCGAAATGAATAACTGGAACGGCCTAGGGGAAAACTACACATACCTTTGTAATCGGGCGAGTTTCTACTTTCAGATGCAACAGAAATTTTGCGGGTTGGTCAATCCGTTCGCGAGATATGGCAGTTTGGAGGTAAGAAACGCTTGAGAAACTCAAAATTTTCGCAGTTCTGATGCTCCACACGAATAACTAGAACGGCCTAGGGGAAAAGTGCGCATACCGTTGTAATCGGGCGAGTTTCTACTTTCAGAAGCAACAGAAATTTTGCGGATTGGTCAATCCGTTCGCGAGATATGGCAGATTGGAGGTAAGAAACGCTTGAGAAACTCAAAATTTTCGCAGTTCTGATGCTCGAAATGAATAACTGGAACGGCCTAGGGGAAAACTACATATACCGTTGTAATCGGGCCAGTTTCTACTTTCAGATGCAACAGAAATTTTGCGGATTGGTAAATCCGTTCGCGAGATATGGCAGTTTGGATGTAAGAAACACTTGAGAAACTCAATATTTTCGCAGTTCTGATGCTCCACACGAATAACTAGAACGGCCTAGGGGAAAAGTGCGCATACCGTTGTAATCGGGCGAGTTTCTACTTTCAGAAGCAACAGAAATTTTGCGGATTGGTCAATCCGTTCGCGAGATATGGCAGTTTGGAGGTAAGAAACCCTTGAGAAACTCAAAATTTTCGCAGTTCTGATGCTCGAAATGAATAACTGGAACGGCCTAGGGGAAAACTACATATACCGTTGTAATCGGGCCAGTTTCTACTTTCAGATGCAACAGAAATTTTGCGGATTGGTAAATCCGTTCGCGAGATATGGCAGTTTGGATGTAAGAAACGCTTGAGAAACTCAATATTTTCGCAGTTCTGATGCTCGAGACGAATAACTAGAACGGCCTAGAGGAAAACTACACCTACCGTTGTAATCGGGCGAGTTTCTACTTTCAGATGCAACCGAAATTTTGCGGATTGATCAATCCTTTCGCGAGATATGGCAGTTTGGAGATAAGAAACGCTTGAGAAACTCAAAATTTTCGCAGTTCTGATGCTCGAAATGAATAACTGGAACGGCCTAGGGGGAAACTACACATACCGTTGTAATCGGGCGAGTTTCTACTTTCAGATGCAACAGAAATTTTGCGGATTGGTCAATCCGTTCGCGAGATATGGCAGTTTGGAGGTAAGAAACGCTTGAGAAACTCAAAATTTTCGCAGTTCTGATGCTCGAAACGAGTAACTAGAACGGCCTAGGGGAAAAGTGCGCATACCGTTGTAATCGGGCGAGTTTCTACTTTCAGAAGCAATAGAAATTTTGCGGATTGGTCAATCCGTTCGCGAGATATGGCAGTTTGGAGGTAAGAAACGCTTGAGAAACTCAAAATTTTCGCAGTTCTGATGCTCGAAATGAATAACTGGAACGGCCTAGGGGAAAAACTAAACATACCGTTGTAATCGGGCGAGTTTCTGCTTTCAGATGCAACAGAAATTTTGCGGATTGGTAAATCCGTTCGCGAGATATGGCAGTTTGGATGTAAGAAACGCTTGAGAAACTCAAAATTTTCGCCGTTCTGATGCTCGAAACGAATAACTAGAACGGCCTAGGGGAAAAGTGCGCATACCGTTGTAATCGGGCGAGTTTCTACTTTCAGATGCAAAAGAAATTTTGCGGATTGATCAATCCGTTCGCGAGATATGGCAGTTTGGAGATAAGAAACGCTTGAGAAACTCAAAATTTTCGCAGTTCTGATGCTCGAAACGAGTAACTAGAACGGCCTAGGGGAAAAGTACGCATACCGTTGTAATCGGGCGAGTTTCTACTTTCAGACGCAACAGAAATTTTTCGGATTGGTCAATCCGTTCGCGAGATATGGCAGTTTGGAGGTAAGAAACGCTTGAGAAACTCAAAATTTTCGCAGGTCTGATGCTCGAAATGAATAACAGGAACGGCCTAGGGGAAAACTACACATACCGTTGTAATCGGGCGAGTTTCTACTTTCAGATGCAACAGAAATTTTGCGGATTGGTCAATCCGTTCGCGAGATATGGAAGTTTGGAGGTCAGAAACGCTTGAGAAACTCAAAATTTTCGCAGTTCTGATGCTCGAAACGAATAACTAGAACGGCCTAGGGGAAAACTACACCTACCGTTGTAATCGGGCGAGTTTCTACTTTCAGATGCAACAGAAATTTTGCGGATTGATCAATCCGTTCGCGAGATATGGCAGTTTGGAGATAAGAAACGCTTGAGAAACTCAAAATTTTCGCAGTTCTGATGATCGAAACGAGTAACTAGAACGGCCTAGGGGAAAAGTACGCATACCGTTGTAATCGGGCGAGTTTCTACTTTCAGATGCAACAGAAATTTTGCAGATTGGTCAATCCGTTCGCGAGATATGGCAGTTTGGAGCTAAGAAACGCTTGAGAAACTCAAAATTTTCGCAGGTCTGATGCTCGAAATGAATAACAGGAACGGCCTAGGGGAAAACTACACATACCGTTGTAATCGGGCGAGTTTCTACTTTCAGATGCAACAGAAATTTTGCGGATTGGTCAATCCGTTCGCGAGATATGGAAGTTTGGAGGTCAGAAACGCTTGAGAAACTCAAAATTTTCGCAGTTCTGATGCTCGAAACGAATAACTAGAACGGCCTAGAGGAAAACTACACTTACCGTTGTAATCGGGCGAGTTTCTACTTTCAGATGCAATAGAAATTTTGAGGATTGATCAATCCGTTCGCGAGATATGGCAGTTTGGAGATAAGAAACGCTTGAGAAACTCAAAATTTTCGCAATTCTGATGCTCGAAATGAATAACTGGAACGGCCTAGGGGAAAACTACACATACCTTTGTAATCGGGCGAGTTTCTACTTTCAGATGCAACAGAAATTTTGCGGGTTGGTCAATCCGTTCGCGAGATATGGCAGTTTGGAGGTAAGAAACGCTTGAGAAACTCAAAATTTTCGCAGTTCTGATGCTCCACACGAATAACTAGAACGGCCTAGGGGAAAAGTGCGCATACCGTTGTAATCGGGCGAGTTTCTACTTTCAGAAGCAACAGAAATTTTGCGGATTGGTCAATCCGTTCGCGAGATATGGCAGTTTGGAGGTAAGAAACGCTTGAGAAACTCAAAATTTTCGCAGTTCTGATGCTCGAAATGAATAACTGGAACGGCCTAGGGGAAAACTACATATACCGTTGTAATCGGGCCAGTTTCTACTTTCAGATGCAACAGAAATTTTGCGGATTGGTAAATCCGTTCGCGAGATATGGCAGTTTGGATGTAAGAAACGCTTGAGAAACTCAATATTTTCGCAGTTCTGATGCTCGAGACGAATAACTAGAACGGCCTAGAGGAAAACTACACCTACCGTTGTAATCGGGCGAGTTTCTACTTTCAGATGCAACAGAAATTTTGCGGATTGATCAATCCTTTCGCGAGATATGGCAGTTTGGAGATAAGAAACGCTTGAGAAACTCAAAATTTTCGCAGTTCTGATGCTCGAAATGAATAACTGGAACGGCCTAGGGGAAAACTACACATACCGTTGTAATCGGGCGAGTTTCTACTTTCAGATGCAACAGAAATTTTGCGGATTGGTCAATCCGTTCGCGAGATATGGCAGTTTGGAGGTAAGAAACGCTTGAGAAACTCAAAATTTTCGCAGTTCTGATGCTCGAAATGAATAACTGGAACGGCCTAGGGGAAAACTACACATACCGTTGTAATCGGGCGAGTTTCTACTTTCAGATGCAACAGAAATTTTGCGGGTTGGTCAATCCGTTCGCGAGATATGGCAGTGTGGATGTAAGAAACGCTTGAGAAACTCAAAATTTTCGCAGTTCTGATGCTCGACACGAATAACTAGAACGGCCTAGGGGAAAAGTGCGCATACCGTTGTAATCGGGCGAGTTTCTACTTTCAGAAGCAATAGAAATTTTGCGGATTGGTCAATCCGTTCGCGAGATATGGCAGTTTGGAGGTAAGAAACGCTTGAGAAACTCAAAATTTTCGCAGTTCTGATGCTCGAAATGAATAACTGGAACGGCCTAGGGGAAAAACTACACATACCGTTGTAATCGGGCGAGCTTCTACTTTCAGATGCAACAGAAATTTTGCGGATTGGTCAATCCGTTCGCGAGATATGGCAGTTTGGAGGTAAGAAACGCTTGAGAAACTCAAAATTTTCGCAGTTCTGATGCTCGAAACGAGTAACTAGAGCGGCCTAGGGGAAAAGTACGCATACCGTTGTAATTGGGCGAGATTCTACTTTCAGATGCAACAGAAATTTTGCGGATTGGTCAATCCGTTCGCGAGATATGGCAGTTTGGAGGTAAGAAACGCTTGAGAAACTCAAAATTTTCGCCGTTCTGATGCTCGAAACGAATAACTAGAACGGCCTAGGGGAAAAGTGCGCACACCGTTGTAATCGGGCGAGTTTCTACTTTCAGATGCAACAGAAATTTTGCGGATTGATCAATCCGTTCGCGAGATATGGCAGTTTGGAAATAAGAAACGCTTGAGAAACTCAAAATTTTCGCAGTTCTGATGCTCGAAACGAGTAACTAGAACCGCCTAGGGGAAAAGTACGCATACCGTTGTAATCGGGCGAGTTTCTACTTTCAGATGCAACAGAAATTTTGCGGATTGGTCAATCCGTTCGCGAGATATGGCAGTTTGGATGTAAGAAACGCTTGAGAAACCCAAAATTTTCGCAGTTCTGATGCGCGAAACTAGTAACTAGAGCGGCCAAGGGGAAAAGTACGCATACCGTTGTAATTGGGCGAGTTTCTACTTTCAGATGCAACAGAAATTTTGAGGATTGGTCAATCCGTTCGCGAGATATGGCAGTTTGGAGGTAAGAAACGCTTGTGAAACTCAAAATTTTCGCCGTTCTGATGCTCGAAACGAATAACTAGAACGGCCTAGGGGAAAACTACACCTACCGTTGTAATCGGGCGAGTTTCTACTTTGAGATGCAACAGAAATTTTGCGGATTGGTCAATCCGTTCGCGAGATATGGCAGTTTGGAAGTAAGAAACGCTTGAGAAACTCAAAATTTTCGCAGTTCTGATGCTCGAAACGAATAACTAGAACGGCCTAGGGAAAGAGTGCGCATACCGTTGTAATCGGGCGAGTTTCTACTTTCAGATGCAACAGAAATTTTGCGGATTAGTCGATCCGTTCGCGAGATATGGCAGTTTGGAGGTAAGAAACGCTTGAGAAACTCAAAATTTTCGCCGTTCTGATGCTCGAGACGAATAACTAGAATGGCCTAGGGGAAAAGTGCGCATACCGTTGTAATCGGGTGAGTTTCTACTTTCAGATGCAACTGAAATTTTGCGGATTGGTCAATCCGTTCGCGAGATATGGCAGTTTGGAGGTAAGAAACGCTTGAGAAACTCAAAATTTTCGCAGTTCTGATGCTCGAAACGAATAACTAGAACGGCCTAGGGGAAAACTACACCTACCGTTGTAATCGGGCGAGTTTCTACTTTCCGATGCAACAGAAATTTTGCGGATTGATCAATCCGTTCCTGAGATATGGCAGTTTGGAGGTAAGAAACGCTTGAGAAACTCAAAATTTTCGCAGTTCTGATTCTCGACACGAATAACTAGAACGGCCTAGGGGAGAAGTACGCATACCGTTGTAATCGGGCGAGTTTCTACTTTCAGATGCAACAGAAATTTTGCGGATTGATCAATCCGTTCGCGAGATATGGCAGTTTGGAGGTAAGAAACGCTTGAGAAACTCAAAATTTTCGCCGTTCTGATGCTCGAAACGAATAACTAGAACGGCCTAGGGGAAAAGTGCGCATACCGTTGTAATCGGGCGAGTTTCTACTTTCAGATGCAACAGAAATTTTGCGGATTGGTCAATCCGTTCGCGAGATATGGCAGTTTGGAGGTAAGAAACGCTTGAGAAATTCAAAATTTTCGCAGTTCTGATGCTCGAAACGAATAACTAGAACGGCCTAGGGGAAAACTACACCTACCGTTGTTATCGGGCGAGTTTCTACTTTCAGATGCAACAGAAATTTTGCGGATTGATCAATCCGTTCGCGAGATATGGCAGTTTGGAGATAAGAAACGCTTGAGAAACTCAAAATTTTCGCAGTTCTGATGATCGAAACGAGTAACTAGAACGGCCTAGGGGAAAACTACACCTACCGTTGTAATCGGGCGAGTTTCTACTTTCAGATGCAACAGAAATTTTGCGGATTGATCAATCCGTTCGCGAGATATGGCAGTTTGGAGATAAGAAACGCTTGAGAAACTCAAAATTTTCGCAGTTCTGATGATCGAAACGAGTAACTAGAACGGCCTAGGGGAAAAGTACGCATACCGTTGTAATCGGGCGAGTTTCTACTTTCAGATGCAACAGAAATTTTGCAGATTGGTCAATCCGGTCGCGAGATATGGCAGTTTGGAGCTAAGAAACGCTTGAGAAACTCAAAATTTTCGCAGTTCTGATGCTCGAAACGAGTAACTAGAGCGGCCTAGGGGAAAAGTACGCATACCGTTGTAATTGGGCGAGTTTCTACTTTCAGATGCAACAGAAATTTTGCGGATTGGTCAATCCGTTCGCGAGATATGGCAGTTTGGATGTAAGAAACGCTTGAGAAACTCAAAATTTTCGTAGTTCTGATGCTCGAAACGAATAACTAGAACGGCCTAGAGGAAAACTACACTTACCGTTGTAATCGGGCGAGTTTCTACTTTCAGATGCAATAGAAATTTTGAGGATTGATCAATCCGTTCGCGAGATATGGCAGTTTGGAGATAAGAAACGCTTGAGAAACTCAAAATTTTCGCAGTTCTGATGCTCGAAATGAATAACTGGAACGGCCTAGGGGAAAACTACACATACCTTTGTAATCGGGCGAGTTTCTACTTTCAGATGCAACAGAAATTTTGCGGGTTGGTCAATCCGTTCGCGAGATATGGCAGTTTGGAGGTAAGAAACGCTTGAGAAACTCAAAATTTTCGCAGTTCTGATGCTCCACACGAATAACTAGAACGGCCTAGGGGAAAAGTGCGCATACCGTTGTAATCGGGCGAGTTTCTACTTTCAGAAGCAACAGAAATTTTGCGGATTGGTCAATCCGTTCGCGAGATATGGCAGATTGGAGGTAAGAAACGCTTGAGAAACTCAAAATTTTCGCAGTTCTGATGCTCGAAATGAATAACTGGAACGGCCTAGGGGAAAACTACATATACCGTTGTAATCGGGCCAGTTTCTACTTTCAGATGCAACAGAAATTTTGCGGATTGGTAAATCCGTTCGCGAGATATGGCAGTTTGGATGTAAGAAACGCTTGAGAAACTCAATATTTTCGCAGTTCTGATGCTCCACACGAATAACTAGAACGGCCTAGGGGAAAAGTGCGCATACCGTTGTAATCGGGCGAGTTTCTACTTTCAGAAGCAACAGAAATTTTGCGGATTGGTCAATCCGTTCGCGAGATATGGCAGTTTGGATGTAAGAAACGCTTGAGAAACTCAAAATTTTCGCAGTTCTGATGCTCGAGACGAATAACTAGAACGGCCTAGAGGAAAACTACACCTACCGTTGTAATCGGGCGAGTTTCTACTTTCAGATGCAACCGAAATTTTGCGGATTGATCAATCCTTTCGCGAGATATGGCAGTTTGGAGATAAGAAACGCTTGAGAAACTCAAAATTTTCGCAGTTCTGATGCTCGAAATGAATAACTGGAACGGCCTAGGGGGAAACTACACATACCGTTGTAATCGGGCGAGTTTCTACTTTCAGATGCAACAGAAATTTTGCGGATTGGTCAATCCGTTCGCGAGATATGGCAGTTTGGAGGTAAGAAACGCTTGAGAAACTCAAAATTTTCGCAGTTCTGATGCTCGAAACGAGTAACTAGAACGGCCTAGGGGAAAAGTGCGCATACCGTTGTAATCGGGCGAGTTTCTACTTTCAGAAGCAATAGAAATTTTGCGGATTGGTCAATCCGTTCGCGAGATATGGCAGTTTGGAGGTAAGAAACGCTTGAGAAACTCAAAATTTTCGCAGTTCTGATGCTCGAAATGAATAACTGGAACGGCCTAGGGGAAAAACTAAACATACCGTTGTAATCGGGCGAGTTTCTGCTTACAGATGCAACAGAAATTTTGCGGATTGGTAAATCCGTTCGCGAGATATGGCAGTTTGGATGTAAGAAACGCTTGAGAAACTCAAAATTTTCGCCGTTCTGATGCTCGAAACGAATAACTAGAACGGCCTAGGGGAAAAGTGCGCATACCGTTGTAATCGGGCGAGTTTCTACTTTCAGATGCAAAAGAAATTTTGCGGATTGATCAATCCGTTCGCGAGATATGGCAGTTTGGAGATAAGAAACGCTTGAGAAACTCAAAATTTTCGCAGTTCTGATGCTCGAAACGAGTAACTAGAACGGCCTAGGGGAAAAGTACGCATACCGTTGTAATCGGGCGAGTTTCTACTTTCAGACGCAACAGAAATTTTTCGGATTGGTCAATCCGTTCGCGAGATATGGCAGTTTGGAGGTAAGAAACGCTTGAGAAACTCAAAATTTTCGCAGGTCTGATGCTCGAAATGAATAACAGGAACGGCCTAGGGGAAAACTACACATACCGTTGTAATCGGGCGAGTTTCTACTTTCAGACGCAACAGAAATTTTGCGGATTGGTCAATCCGTTCGCGAGATATGGAAGTTTGGAGGTCAGAAACGCTTGAGAAACTCAAAATTTTCGCAGTTCTGATGCTCGAAACGAATAACTAGAACGGCCTAGGGGAAAACTACACCTACCGTTGTAATCGGGCGAGTTTCTACTTTCAGATGCAACAGAAATTTTGCGGATTGATCAATCCGTTCGCGAGATATGGCAGTTTGGAGATAAGAAACGCTTGAGAAACTCAAAATTTTCGCAGTTCTGATGATCGAAACGAGTAACTAGAACGGCCTAGGGGAAAAGTACGCATACCGTTGTAATTGGGCGAGTTTCTACTTTCGGATGCAACAGAAATTTTGCGGATTGGTCAATCCGTTCGCGAGATATGGCAGTTTGGATGTAAGAAACGCTTGAGAAACTCAAAATTTTCGCAGTTCTGATGCTCGAAACGAATAACTAGAACGGCCTAGAGGAAAACTACACTTACCGTTGTAATCGGGCGAGTTTCTACTTTCAGATGCAATAGAAATTTTGAGGATTGATCAATCCGTTCGCGAGATATGGCAGTTTGGAGATAAGAAACGCTTGAGAAACTCAAAATTTTCGCAATTCTGATGCTCGAAATGAATAACTGGAACGGCCTAGGGGAAAACTACACATACCTTTGTAATCGGGCGAGTTTCTACTTTCAGATGCAACAGAAATTTTGCGGGTTGGTCAATCCGTTCGCGAGATATGGCAGTTTGGAGGTAAGAAACGCTTGAGAAACTCAAAATTTTCGCAGTTCTGATGCTCCACACGAATAACTAGAACGGCCTAGGGGAAAAGTGCGCATACCGTTGTAATCGGGCGAGTTTCTACTTTCAGAAGCAATAGAAATTTTGCGGATTGGTCAATCCGTTCGCGAGATATGGCAGTTTGGAGATAAGAAACGCTTGAGAAACTCAAAATTTTCGCAATTCTGATGCTCGAAATGAATAACTGGAACGGCCTAGGGGAAAACTACACATACCTTTGTAATCGGGCGAGTTTCTACTTTCAGAAGCAACAGAAATTTTGCGGATTGGTCAATCCGTTCGCGAGATATGGCAGTTTGGAGGTAAGAAACGCTTGAGAAACTCAAAATTTTCGCAGTTCTGATGCTCGAAATGAATAACTGGAACGGCCTAGGGGAAAACTACATATACCGTTGTAATCGGGCCAGTTTCTACTTTCAGATGCAACAGAAATTTTGCGGATTGGTAAATCCGTTCGCGAGATATGGCAGTTTGGATGTAAGAAACGCTTGAGAAACTCAATATTTTCGCAGTTCTGATGCTCGAGACGAATAACTAGAACGGCCTAGAGGAAAACTACACCTACCGTTGTAATCGGGCGAGTTTCTACTTTCAGATGCAACAGAAATTTTGCGGATTGATCAATCCTTTCGCGAGATATGGCAGTTTGGAGATAAGAAACGCTTGAGAAACTCAAAATTTTCGCAGTTCTGATGCTCGAAATGAATAACTGGAACGGCCTAGGGGAAAACTACACATAACGTTGTAATCGGGCGAGTTTCTACTTTCAGATGCAACAGAAATTTTGCGGATTGGTCAATCCGTTCGCGAGATATGGCAGTTTGGAGGTAAGAAACGCTTGAGAAACTCAAAATTTTCGCAGTTCTGATGCTCGAAACGAGTAACTGAAACGGCCTAGGGAAAAAGCACGCATACTGTTGTAATCAGGCGAGTTTCTACTTTCAGAAGCAACAGAAATTTTGCGGATTGGTCAATCCGTTCGCGAGATATGGCAGTTTGGAGGTAAGAAACGCTTGAGAAACTCAAAATTTTCGCAGTTCTGATGCTCGAAACGAATAACTAGAACGGCCTAGGGGAAAACTACACCTACCGTTGTAATCGGGCGAGTTTCTACTTTCCGATGCAACAGAAATTTTGCGGATTGATCAATCCGTTCCTGAGATATGGCAGTTTGGAGGTAAGAAACGCTTGAGAAACTCAAAATTTTCGCAGTTCTGATTCTCGACACGAATAACTAGAACGGCCTAGGGGAGAAGTACGCATACCGTTGTAATCGGGCGAGTTTCTACTTTCAGATGCAACAGAAATTTTGCGGATTGATCAATCCGTTCGCGAGATATGGCAGTTTGGAGGTAAGAAACGCTTGAGAAACTCAAAATTTTCGCCGTTCTGATGCTCGAAACGAATAACTAGAACGGCCTAGGGGAAAAGTGCGCATACCGTTGTAATCGGGCGAGTTTCTACTTTCAGATGCAACAGAAATTTTGCGGATTGGTCAATCCGTTCGCGAGATATGGCAGTTTGGAGGTAAGAAACGCTTGAGAAATTCAAAATTTTCGCAGTTCTGATGCTCGAAACGAATAACTAGAACGGCCTAGGGGAAAACTACACCTACCGTTGTTATCGGGCGAGTTTCTACTTTCAGATGCAACAGAAATTTTGCGGATTCATCAATCCGTTCGCGAGATATGGCAGTTTGGAGGTAAGAAACGCTTGAGAAACTCAAAATTTTCGCCGTTCTGATGCTCGAAACGACTAACTAGAACAGCCTAGGGGAAAAGTGCGCATACCGTTCTAATCGGGCGAGTTTCTACTTTGAGATGCAACAGAAATTTTGCGGATTGGTCAATCCGTTCGCGAGATATGGCAGTTTGGAAGTAAGAAACGCTTGAGAAACTCAAAATTTTCGCCGTTCTGATGCTCGAAACGAATGACTAGAACGGCCTAGGGGAGAAGTACGCATACCGTTGTAATCGGGCGAGTTTCTACTTTGAGATGCAACAGAAATTTTGCGGATTGGTCAATCCGTTCGCGAGATATGGCAGTTTGGAGGTAAGAAACGCTTGAGAAACTCAAAATTTTCGCCGTTCTGATGCTCGAAGCGAATGACTAGAACGGCCTAGGGGAGAAGTACGCATACCGTTGTAATCGGGCGAGTTTCTACTTTGAGATGCAACAGAAATTTTGCGGATTGGTCAATCCGTTCGCGAGATATGGCAGTTTGGAAGTAAGAAACGCTTGAGAAACTCAAAATTTTCGCAGTTCTGATGCGCGAAACGAATAACTGGAACGGCCTAGGGGAAAACTACACATACCGTTGTAATCGGGCGAGTTTCTGCTTTCAGATGCAACAGAAATTTTGCGGATTGATCAATCCGTTCGCGAGATATGGCAGTTTGGAGATAAGAAACGCTTGAGAAACTCAAAATTTTCGCAGTTCTGATGCTCGAAACGAGTAACTAGAACCGCCTAGGGGAAAAGTACGCATACCGTTGTAATCGGGCAAGTTTCTACTTTCAGATGCAACAGAAATTTTGCGGATTGATCAATCCGTTCGCGAGATATGGCAGTTTGGAGGTAAGAAACGCTTGAGAAACTCAAAATTTTCGCCGTTCTGATGCTCGAAACGAATAACTAGAACGGCCTAGGGGAAAAGTGCGCATACCATTGTAATCGGGCGAGTTTCTACTTTCAGATGCAACAGAAATTTTGCGGATTGATCAATCCGTTCGCGAGATATGGCAGTTTGGAGATAAGAAACGCTTGAGAAACTCAAAATTTTCGCAGTTCTGATGCTCGAAACGAATAACTAGAACGGCCTAAGGGAAAAGTGCGCATACCGTTGTAATCGGGCAAGTTTCTACTTTCAGATGCAACAGAAATTTAGCGGATCGGTCAATCCGTTCGCGAGATATGGCAGTTTGGAGGTAAGAAACGCTTGAGAAACTCAAAATTTTCGCCGTTCTGATGCTCGAAACGAATAACTAGAACGGCCTAGGGGAAAAGTGCGCATACCATTGTAATCGGGCGAGTTTCTACTTTCAGATGCAACAGAAATTTTGCGGATTGATCAATCCGTTCGCGAGATATGGCAGTTTGGAGATAAGAAACGCTTGAGAAAATCAAAATTTTCGCAGTTCTGATTCTCGAAACGAATGACTAGAACGGCCTAGGGGAGAAGTACGCCTACCGTTGTAATCGGGCGAGTTTCTACTTTCAGATGCAAAAGAAATTTTGCGGATTGATCAATCCGTTCGCGAGATATGGCAGTTTGGAGGTAAGAAACGCTTGAGAAACTCAAAATTTTCGCAGTTCTGATGCTCGAAACGAGTAACTAGAACGGCCTAGGGGAAAAGTGCGCATACCGTTGTAATAGGGCGAGTTTCTACTTTCAGAAGCAATAGAAATTTTGCGGATTGGTCAATCCGTTCGCGAGATATGGCAGTTTGGAGGTAAGAAACGCTTGAGAAACTCAAAATTTTCGCAGTTCTGATGCTCGAAATGAATAACTGGAACGGCCTAGGGGAAAAACTAAACATACCGTTGTAATCGGGCGAGTTTCTGCTTTCAGATGCAACAGAAATTTTGCGGATTGGTAAATCCGTTCGCGAGATATGGCAGTTTGGATGTAAGAAACGCTTGAGAAACTCAAAATTTTCGCCGTTCTGATGCTCGAAACGAATAACTAGAACGGCCTAGGGGAAAAGTGCGCATACCGTTGTAATCGGGCGAGTTTCTACTTTCAGATGCAAAAGAAATTTTGCGGATTGATCAATCCGTTCGCGAGATATGGCAGTTTGGAGATAAGAAACGCTTGAGAAACTCAAAATTTTCGCAGTTCTGATGCTCGAAACGAGTAACTAGAACGGCCTAGGGGAAAAGTACGCATACCGTTGTAATCGGGCGAGTTTCTACTTTCAGACGCAACAGAAATTTTTCGGATTGGTCAATCCGTTCGCGAGATATGGCAGTTTGGAGGTAAGAAACGCTTGAGAAACTCAAAATTTTCGCAGGTCTGATGCTCGAAATGAATAACAGGAACGGCCTAGGGGAAAACTACACATACCGTTGTAATCGGGCGAGTTTCTACTTTCAGATGCAACAGAAATTTTGCGGATTGGTCAATCCGTTCGCGAGATATGGAAGTTTGGAGGTCAGAAACGCTTGAGAAACTCAAAATTTTCGCAGTTCTGATGCTCGAAACGAATAACTAGAACGGCCTAGGGGAAAACTACACCTACCGTTGTAATCGGGCGAGTTTCTACTTTCAGATGCAACAGAAATTTTGCGGATTGATCAATCCGTTCGCGAGATATGGCAGTTTGGAGATAAGAAACGCTTGAGAAACTCAAAATTTTCGCAGTTCTGATGATCGAAACGAGTAACTAGAACGGCCTAGGGGAAAAGTACGCATACCGTTGTAATTGGGCGAGTTTCTACTTTCGGATGCAACAGAAATTTTGCGGATTGGTCAATCCGTTCGCGAGATATGGCAGTTTGGATGTAAGAAACGCTTGAGAAACTCAAAATTTTCGCAGTTCTGATGCTCGAAACGAATAACTAGAACGGCCTAGAGGAAAACTACACTTACCGTTGTAATCGGGCGAGTTTCTACTTTCAGATGCAATAGAAATTTTGAGGATTGATCAATCCGTTCGCGAGATATGGCAGTTTGGAGATAAGAAACGCTTGAGAAACTCAAAATTTTCGCAATTCTGATGCTCGAAATGAATAACTGGAACGGCCTAGGGGAAAACTACACATACCTTTGTAATCGGGCGAGTTTCTACTTTCAGATGCAACAGAAATTTTGCGGGTTGGTCAATCCGTTCGCGAGATATGGCAGTTTGGAGGTAAGAAACGCTTGAGAAACTCAAAATTTTCGCAGTTCTGATGCTCCACACGAATAACTAGAACGGCCTAGGGGAAAAGTGCGCATACCGTTGTAATCGGGCGAGTTTCTACTTTCAGAAGCAATAGAAATTTTGCGGATTGGTCAATCCGTTCGCGAGATATGGCAGTTTGGAGATAAGAAACGCTTGAGAAACTCAAAATTTTCGCAATTCTGATGCTCGAAATGAATAACTGGAACGGCCTAGGGGAAAACTACACATACCTTTGTAATCGGGCGAGTTTCTACTTTCAGAAGCAACAGAAATTTTGCGGATTGGTCAATCCGTTCGCGAGATATGGCAGTTTGGAGGTAAGAAACGCTTGAGAAACTCAATATTTTCGCAGTTCTGATGCTCGAGACGAATAACTAGAACGGCCTAGAGGAAAACTACACCTACCGTTGTAATCGGGCGAGTTTCTACTTTCAGATGCAACAGAAATTTTGCGGATTGATCAATCCTTTCGCGAGATATGGCAGTTTGGAGATAAGAAACGCTTGAGAAACTCAAAATTTTCGCAGTTCTGATGCTCGAAATGAATAACTGGAACGGCCTAGGGGAAAACTACACATACCGTTGTAATCGGGCGAGTTTCTACTTTCAGATGCAACAGAAATTTTGCGGATTGGTCAATCCGTTCGCGAGATATGGCAGTTTGGAGGTAAGAAACGCTTGAGAAACTCAAAATTTTCGCAGTTCTGATGCTCGAAATGAATAACTGGAACGGCCTAGGGGAAAACTACACATACCGTTGTAATCGGGCGAGTTTCTACTTTCAGATGCAACAGAAATTTTGCGGGTTGGTCAATCCGTTCGCGAGATATGGCAGTGTGGATGTAAGAAACGCTTGAGAAACTCAAAATTTTCGCAGTTCTGATGCTCGACACGAATAACTAGAACGGCCTAGGGGAAAAGTGCGCATACCGTTGTAATCGGGCGAGTTTCTACTTTCAGAAGCAATAGAAATTTTGCGGATTGGTCAATCCGTTCGCGAGATATGGCAGTTTGGAGGTAAGAAACGCTTGAGAAACTCAAAATTTTCGCAGTTCTGATGCTCGAAATGAATAACTGGAACGGCCTAGGGGAAAAACTACACATACCGTTGTAATCGGGCGAGCTTCTACTTTCAGATGCAACAGAAATTTTGCGGATTGGTCAATCCGTTCGCGAGATATGGCAGTTTGGAGGTAAGAAACGCTTGAGAAACTCAAAATTTTCGCAGTTCTGATGCTCGAAACGAGTAACTAGAGCGGCCTAGGGGAAAAGTACGCATACCGTTGTAATTGGGCGAGATTCTACTTTCAGATGCAACAGAAATTTTGCGGATTGGTCAATCCGTTCGCGAGATATGGCAGTTTGGAGGTAAGAAACGCTTGAGAAACTCAAAATTTTCGCCGTTCTGATGCTCGAAACGAATAACTAGAACGGCCTAGGGGAAAAGTGCGCACACCGTTGTAATCGGGCGAGTTTCTACTTTCAGATGCAACAGAAATTTTGCGGATTGATCAATCCGTTCGCGAGATATGGCAGTTTGGAAATAAGAAACGCTTGAGAAACTCAAAATTTTCGCAGTTCTGATGCTCGAAACGAGTAACTAGAACCGCCTAGGGGAAAAGTACGCATACCGTTGTAATCGGGCGAGTTTCTACTTTCAGATGCAACAGAAATTTTGCGGATTGGTCAATCCGTTCGCGAGATATGGCAGTTTGGAAGTAAGAAACGCTTGAGAAACTCAAAATTTTCGCAGTTCTGATGCTCGAAACGAGTAACTGAAACGGCCTAGGGAAAAAGCACGCATACTGTTGTAATCAGGCGAGTTTCTACTTTCAGAAGCAACAGAAATTTTGCGGATTGGTCAATCCGTTCGCGAGATATGGCAGTTTGGAGGTAAGAAACGCTTGAGAAACTCAAAATTTTCGCAGTTCTGATGCTCGAAACGAATAACTAGAACGGCCTAGGGGAAAACTACACCTACCGTTGTAATCGGGCGAGTTTCTACTTTCCGATGCAACAGAAATTTTGCGGATTGATCAATCCGTTCCTGAGATATGGCAGTTTGGAGGTAAGAAACGCTTGAGAAACTCAAAATTTTCGCAGTTCTGATTCTCGACACGAATAACTAGAACGGCCTAGGGGAGAAGTACGCATACCGTTGTAATCGGTCGAGTTTCTACTTTCAGATGCAACAGAAATTTTGCGGATTGATCAATCCGTTCGCGAGATATGGCAGTTTGGAGGTAAGAAACGCTTGAGAAACTCAAAATTTTCGCCGTTCTGATGCTCGAAACGAATAACTAGAACGGCCTAGGGGAAAAGTGCGCATACCGTTGTAATCGGGCGAGTTTCTACTTTCAGATGCAACAGAAATTTTGCGGATTGGTCAATCCGTTCGCGAGATATGGCAGTTTGGAGGTAAGAAACGCTTGAGAAATTCAAAATTTTCGCAGTTCTGATGCTCGAAACAAATAACTAGAACGGCCTAGGGGAAAACTACACCTACCGTTGTTATCGGGCGAGTTTCTACTTTCAGATGCAACAGAAATTTTGCGGATTCATCAATCCGTTCGCGAGATATGGCAGTTTGGAGGTAAGAAACGCTTGAGAAACTCAAAATTTTCGCCGTTCTGATGCTCGAAACGACTAACTAGAACAGCCTAGGGGAAAAGTGCGCATACCGTTCTAATCGGGCGAGTTTCTACTTTGAGATGCAACAGAAATTTTGCGGATTGGTCAATCCGTTCGCGAGATATGGCAGTTTGGAAGTAAGAAACGCTTGAGAAACTCAAAATTTTCGCCGTTCTGATGCTCGAAACGAATGACTAGAACGGCCTAGGGGAGAAGTACGCATACCGTTGTAATCGGGCGAGTTTCTACTTTGAGATGCAACAGAAATTTTGCGGATTGGTCAATCCGTTCGCGAGATATGGCAGTTTGGAGGTAAGAAACGCTTGAGAAACTCAAAATTTTCGCCGTTCTGATGCTCGAAGCGAATGACTAGAACGGCCTAGGGGAGAAGTACGCATACCGTTGTAATCGGGCGAGTTTCTACTTTGAGATGCAACAGAAATTTTGCGGATTGGTCAATCCGTTCGCGAGATATGGCAGTTTGGAAGTAAGAAACGCTTGAGAAACTCAAAATTTTCGCAGTTCTGATGCTCGAAACGAATAACTGGAACGGCCTAGGGGAAAACTACACATACCGTTGTAATCGGGCGAGTTTCTGCTTTCAGATGCAACAGAAATTTTGCGGATTGATCAATCCGTTCGCGAGATATGGCAGTTTGGAGATAAGAAACGCTTGAGAAACTCAAAATTTTCGCAGTTCTGATGCTCGAAACGAGTAACTAGAACCGCCTAGGGGAAAAGTACGCATACCGTTGTAATCGGGCAAGTTTCTACTTTCAGATGCAACAGAAATTTTGCGGATTGATCAATCCGTTCGCGAGATATGGCAGTTTGGAGGTAAGAAACGCTTGAGAAACTCAAAATTTTCGCCGTTCTGATGCTCGAAACGAATAACTAGAACGGCCTAGGGGAAAAGTGCGCATACCATTGTAATCGGGCGAGTTTCTACTTTCAGATGCAACAGAAATTTTGCGGATTGATCAATCCGTTCGCGAGATATGGCAGTTTGGAGATAAGAAACGCTTGAGAAACTCAAAATTTTCGCAGTTCTGATGCTCGAAACGAATAACTAGAACGGCCTAAGGGAAAAGTGCGCATACCGTTGTAATCGGGCAAGTTTCTACTTTCAGATGCAACAGAAATTTAGCGGATCGGTCAATCCGTTCGCGAGATATGGCAGTTTGGAGGTAAGAAACGCTTGAGAAACTCAAAATTTTCGCCGTTCTGATGCTCGAAACGAATAACTAGAACGGCCTAGGGGAAAAGTGCGCATACCATTGTAATCGGGCGAGTTTCTACTTTCAGATGCAACAGAAATTTTGCGGATTGATCAATCCGTTCGCGAGATATGGCAGTTTGGAGATAAGAAACGCTTGAGAAAATCAAAATTTTCGCAGTTCTGATTCTCGAAACGAATGACTAGAACGGCCTAGGGGAGAAGTACGCCTACCGTTGTAATCGGGCGAGTTTCTACTTTCAGATGCAACAGAAATATTGCGAATTGATCAATCCGTTCGCGAGAAATGGCAGTTTGGAGATAAGAAACGCTTGAGAAACTCAAAATTTTCGCAGTTTTGATGCTCGAAACGAGTGACTAGAACGGCCTAGGGGTGAAGTACGCATACCGTTGTAATCGGGCGAGTCTCTACTTTCAAATGCAACAGAAATTTTGCGGATTGGTCAATCCGTTCGCGAGATATGGCAGTTTGGAGGTAAGAAACGCTTGAGAAACTCAAAATTTTCGCAGTTCTGATGCTTGAAACGAATAACTAGAACGGCCTAGGGGAAAAGTGCGCATACCGTTGTAATCGGGCGAGTTTCTACTTTCAGATGCAACAGAAATTTTGCGGATCGGTCAATCCGTTCGCGAGATATGGCAGTTTGGATGTAAGAAACGCTTGAGAAACTCAAAATTTTCACAGTTCTGATGCTCGAAACGAATAACTGTAACGGCCTAGGGGAAAACTACACGTACCGTTGTAATCGGGCGAGTCTCTACTTTCAGATGCAACCGAAATTTTGCGGATTGGTGAATCCGTTCGCGAGATATGGCAGTTTGGAAGTAAGAAACGCTTGAGAAACTCAAAATTTTCGCAGTTCTGATGCTCGAAACGAATAACTAGAACGGCCTAGGGGAAAAGTGCGCATACCTTTGTAATCGGGCAAGTTTCTACTTTCAGATGCAACAGAAATTTAGCGGATCGGTCAATCCGTTCGCGAGATATGGCAGTTTGGATGTAAGAAACGCTTGAGAAACTCAAAATTTTCGCAGTTCTGATGCTCGAAACGAATAACTGGAACAGCCTAGGGGAAAACTACACATACCGTTGTAATCGGGCGAGTCTCTACTTTCAGATGCAACAGAAATTTTGGGGATTGGTCAATCCGTTCGCGAGATATGGCAGTTTGGGGGTAAGAAACGCTTGCCAAACTCAAAATTTTCGCAGTTCTGATGCTCGAAACGAATAACTAGAACGGCCTAGGGGAAAAGTGCGCATACCGTTGTAATCGGGCGAGTTTCTACTTTCAGATGCAACAGAAATTTTGCGGATTGATCAATCCGTTCGCGAGATATGGCAGTTTGGAGATAAGAAACGCTTTAGAAACTCAAAATTTTCGCAGTTCTGATGCTCGAAACGAATAACTAGAACGGCCCAGGGGAAAAGTGCGCATACCGTTGTAATCGGGCGAGTTTCTACTTTCAGATGCAACAGAAATTATGCGGATTGGTCAATCCGTTCGCGAGATATGGCAGTTTGGAGATAAGAAACGCATAAGAAACTCAAAATTTTCGCAGTTCTGATGCTCGACACGAATAACTAGAACGGCCCAGGGGAGAAGTACGCATACCGTTGTAATCGGGCGAGTTTCTACTTTCAGATGCAACAGAAATTTTGCGGATTGATCAATCCGTTCGCGAGATATGGCAGTTTGGAGATAAGAAACACTTGAGAAACTCAAAATTTTCGCAGTTCTGATGCTCGAAACGAGTAACTAGAACGGCCTAGGGGAAAAGTACGCTTACCGTTGTAATCGGGCGAGTTTCTACTTTCAGATGCAACAGAAATTTTGCGGATTAGTCGATCCGTTCGCGAGATATGGCAGTTTGGAGGTAAGAAACGCTTGAGAAACTCAAAATTTTCGCCGTTCTGATGCTCGAAACGAATAACTAGAATGGCCTAGGGGAAAAGTGCGCATACCGTTGTAATCGGGCGAGTCTCTACTTTCAAATGCAACAGAAATTTTGCGGATTGGTCAATCCGTACGGGAGATATGGCAGTTTGGAAGTAAGAAACGCTTGATATACTCAAAATTTTCGCAGTTCTGATGCTCGAAACGAATGACTAGAACGGCCTAGGGGAGAACTACGCATACCGTTGTAATCGGGCGAGTTTCTACTTTCAGATGCAACAGAAATTTTGCGGATTGATCAATCCGTTCGCGAGATATGGCAGTTTGGATGTAAGAAACGCTTGAGAAACTCAAAATTTTCGCAGTTCTGATTCTCGACACGAATAACTAGAACGGCCTAGGGGAGAAGTACGCATACCGTTGTAATCGGGCGAGTTTCTACTTTCAGATGCAACAGAAATTTTGCGGATTGATCATTCCGTTCGCGAGATATGGCAGTTTGGAGATAAGAAACGCTTGAGAAACTCAAAATTTTCGCAGTTCTGATGCTCGAAACGAATAACTAGAACGGCCTAGGGGAAAACTACACCTACCGTTGTTATCGGGCGAGTTTCTACTTTCAGATGCAACAGAAATTTTGCGGATTCATCAATCCGTTCGCGAGATATGGCAGTTTGGAGGTAAGAAACGCTTGAGAAACTCAAAATTTTCGCAGTTCTGATGCTCGAAACGAGTAACTAGAACGGCCTAGGGGAAAAGTACGCTTACCGTTCTAATCGGTCGAGTTTCTACTTTCAGATGCAACAGAAATTTTGCGGATTGATCGATCCGTTCGCGAGATATGGCAGTTTGGAAGTAAGAAACGCTTGAGAAACTCAAAATTTTCGCAGTTCTGATTCTCGAAACGAATGACTAGAACGGCCTAGGGGAGAAGTACGCATACCGTTGTAATCGGGCGAGTTTCTACTTTCAGATGCAACAGAAATATTGCGAATTGATCGATCCGTTCGCGAGATATGGCAGTTTGGAGATAAGAAACGCTTGAGAAACTCAAAATTTTCGCAGTTTTGATGCTCGAAACGAGTGACTAGAACGGCCTAGGGGTGAAGTACGCATACCGTTGTAATCGGGCGAGTCTCTACTTTCAAATGCAACAGAAATTTTGCGGATTGGTCAATCCGTTCGCGAGATATGGCAGTTTGGAGGTAAGAAACGCTTGAGAAACTCAAAATTTTCGCAGTTCTGATGCTTGAAACGAATAACTAGAACGGCCTAGGGGAAAAGTGCGCATACCGTTGTAATCGGGCGAGTTTCTACTTTCAGATGCAACAGAAATTTTGCGGATCGGTCAATCCGTTCGCGAGAAATGGCAGTTTGGATGTAAGAAACGCTTGAGAAACTCAAAATTTTCACAGTTCTGATGCTCGAAACGAATAACTGTAACGGCCTAGGGGAAAACTACACGTACCGTTGTAATCGGGCGAGTCTCTACTTTCAGATGCAACCGAAATTTTGCGGATTGGTGAATCCGTTCGCGAGATATGGCAGTTTGGAAGTAAGAAACGCTTGAGAAACTCAAAATTTTCGCAGTTCTGATGCTCGAAACGAATAACTAGAACGGCCTAGGGTAAAAGTGCGCATACCGTTGTAATCGGGCGAGTTTCTACTTTCAGATGCAACAGAAATTTTGCGGATCGGTCTATCCGTTCGCGAGATATGGCAGTTTGGATGTAAGAAACGCTTGAGAAACTCAAAATTTTCACAGTTCTGATGCTCGAAACGAATAACTGTAACGGCCTAGGGGAAAACTACACATACCGTTGTAATCGGGCGAGTCTCTACTTTCAGATGCAACCGAAATTTTGCGGATTGGTGAATCCGTTCGCGAGATATGGCAGTTTGGAAGTAAGAAACGCTTGAGAAACTCAAAATTTTCGCAGTTCTGATGCTCGAAACGAATAACTAGAACGGCCTAGGGGAAAAGTGCGCATACCGTTGTAATCGGGCGAGTTTCTACTTTCAGATGCAACAGAAATTTTGCGGATCGGTCAATCCGTTCGCGAGATATGGCAGTTTGGATGTAAGAAAGGCTTGAGAAACTCAAAATTTTCGCAGTTCTGATGCTCGAAACGAATAACTGGAACAGCCTAGGGGAAAACTACACATACCGTTGTAATCGGGCGAGTCTCTACTTTCAGATGCAACAGAAATTTTGCGGATTGGTCAATCCGTTCGCGAGATATGGCAGTTTGGAGGTAAGAAACGCTTGCGAAACTCAAAATTTTCGCAGTTCTGATGCTCGAAACGAATAACTAGAACGGCCTAGGGGAAAAGTACGCTTACCGTTGTAATCGGGCGAGTTTCTACTTTCAGATGCAACAGAAATTTTGCGGATTAGTCGATCCGTTCGCGAGGTATGGCAGTTTGGAGGTAAGAAACGCTTGAGAAACTCAAAATTTTCGCCGTTCTGATGCTCGAAACGAGTGACTAGAACGGCCTAGGGGAGAAGTACGCATACCGTTGTAATCGGGCGAGTTTCTACTTTCCGATGCAACAGAAATTTTGCGGATTGATCAATCCGTTCGCGAGATATGGCAGTTTGGAGGTAAGAAACGCTTGAGAAACTCAAAATTTTCGCCGTTCTGATGCTCGAAACGAATAACTAGAATGGCCTAGGGGAAAAGTGCGCATACCGTTGTAATCGGGCGAGTTTCTACTTTCAGATGCAACAGAAATTTTGCGGATTCATCAATCCGTTCGCGAGATATGGCAGTTTGGAGGTAAGAAACGCTTGAGAAACTCAAAATTTTCGCAGTTCTGATGCTCGAAACGAGTAACTAGAACGGCCTAGGGGAAAAGTACGCTTACCGTTCTAATCGGTCGAGTTTCTACTTTCAGATGCAACAGAAATTTTGCGGATTGGTCAATCTGTTCGCGAGATATGGCAGTTTGGAGGTAAGAAACGCTTGAGAAACTCAAAATTTTCGCAGTTCTGATTCTCGACACGAATAACTAGAACGACCTAGGGGAGAAGTACGCATACCGTTGTAATCGGGCGAGTTTCTACTTTCAGATGCAACAGAAATTTTGCGGATTGATCAATCCGTTCGCGAGATATGGCAGTTTGGAGATAAGAAACGCTTGAGAAACTCAAAATTTTCGCAGTTCTGATGCTCGAAACGAGTAACTAGAACGGCCTAGGGGAAAAGTACGCTTACCGTTGTAATCGGGCGAGTTTCTACTTTCAGATGCAACAGAAATTTTGCGGATTAGTCGATCCGTTCGCGAGATATGGCAGTTTGGAGGTAAGAAACGCTTGAGAAACTCAAAATTTTCGCCGTTCTGATGCTCGAAACGAATAACTAGAACGGCCTAGGGGAAATGTGCGCATACCGTTGTAATCGGGCGAGTTTCTACTTTCAGATGCAACAGAAATTTTGCGGATTGGTCAATCCGTTCGCGAGATATGGCAGTTTGGAGGTAAGAAACGCTTGAGAAATTCAAAATTTTCGCAGTTCTGATGCTCGAAACGAATAACTAGAACGGCCTAGGGGAAAACTACACCTACCGTTGTTATCGGGCGAGTTTCTACTTTCAGATGCAACAGAAATTTTGCGGATTCATCAATCCGTTCGCGAGATATGGCAGTTTGGAGGTAAGAAACGCTTGAGAAACTCAAAATTTTCGCAGTTCTGATGCTCGAAACGAGTAACTAGAACGGCCTAGGGGAAAAGTACGCTTACCGTTCTAATCGGTCGAGTTTCTACTTTCAGATGCAACAGAAATTTTGCGGATCGATCGATCCGTTCGCGAGATATGGCAGTTTGGAAGTAAGAAACGCTTGAGAAACTCAAAATTTTCGCAGTTCTGATTCTCGAAACGAATGACTAGAACGGCCTAGGGGAGAAGTACGCATACCGTTGTAATCTGGCGAGTTTCTACTTTCAGATGCAACAGAAATTTTGCGGATTGATCAATCCGTTCGCGAGATATGGCAGTTTGGAGATAAGAAACGCTTGAGAAACTCAAAATTTTCGCAGTTTTGATGCTCGAAACGAGTGACTAGAACGGCCTAGGGGAGAAGTACGCATACCGTTGTAATCTGGCGAGTCTCTACTTTCAAATGCAACAGAAATTTTGCAGATTGGTCAATCCGTTCGCAAGATATGGCAGTTTGGAGGTAAGAAACGCTTGAGAAACTCAAAATTTTCGCCGTTCTGATGCTCGAAACGAGTGACTAGAACGGCCTAGGGGAGAAGTACGCATACCGTTGTAATCGGGCGAGTTTCTACTTTCCGATGCAACAGAAATTTTGGGGATTGATCAATCCGTTCGCGAGATATGGCAGTTTGGAGGTAAGAAACGCTTGCGAAACTCAAAATTTTCGCAGTTCTGATGCTCGAAACGAATAACTAGAACGGCCTAGGGGAAAAGTACGCTTACCGTTGTAATCGGGCGAGTTTCTACTTTCAGATGCAACAGAAATTTTGCGGATTAGTCGATCCGTTCGCGAGGTATGGCAGTTTGGAGGTAAGAAACGCTTGAGAAACTCAAAATTTTCGCCGTTCTGATGCTCGAAACGAGTGACTAGAACGGCCTAGGGGAGAAGTACGCATACCGTTGTAATCGGGCGAGTTTCTACTTTCCGATGCAACAGAAATTTTGCGGAATGATCAATCCGTTCGCGAGATATGGCAGTTTGGAGGTAAGAAACGCTTGAGAAACTCAAAATTTTCGCCGTTCTGATGCTCGAAACGAATAACTAGAATGGCCTAGGGGAAAAGTGCGCATACCGTTGTAATCGGGCGAGTTTCTACTTTCAGATGCAACTGAAATTTTGCGGATTGGTCAATCTGTTCGCGAGATATGGCAGTTTGGAGGTAAGAAACGCTTGAGAAACTCAAAATTTTCGCAGTTCTGATTCTCGACACGAATAACTAGAACGACCTAGGGGAGAAGTACGCATACCGTTGTAATCGGGCGAGTTTCTACTTTCAGATGCAACAGAAATTTTGCGGATTGATCAATCCGTTCGAGAGATATGGCAGTTTGGAGATAAGAAACGCTTGAGAAACTCAAAATTTTCGCAGTTCTGATGCTCGAAACGAGTAACTAGAACGGCCTAGGGGAAAAGTACGCTTACCGTTGTAATCGGGCGAGTTTCTACTTTCAGATGCAACAGAAATTTTGCGGATTAGTCGATCCGTTCGCGAGATATGGCAGTTTGGAGGTAAGAAACGCTTGAGAAACTCAAAATTTTCGCCGTTCTGATGCTCGAAACGAATAACTAGAACGGCCTAGGGGAAATGTGCGCATACCGTTGTAATCGGGCGAGTTTCTACTTTCAGATGCAACAGAAATTTTGCGGATTGGTCAATCCGTTCGCGAGATATGGCAGTTTGGAGGTAAGAAACGCTTGAGAAATTCAAAATTTTCGCAGTTCTGATGCTCGAAACGAATAACTAGAACGGCCTAGGGGAAAACTACACCTACCGTTGTTATCGGGCGAGTTTCTACTTTCAGATGCAACAGAAATTTTGCGGATTCATCAATCCGTTCGCGAGATATGGCAGTTTGGAGGTAAGAAACGCTTGAGAAACTCAAAATTTTCGCAGTTCTGATGCTCGAAACGAGTAACTAGAACGGCCTAGGGGAAAAGTACGCTTACCGTTCTAATCGGTCGAGTTTCTACTTTCAGATGCAACAGAAATTTTGCGGATCGATCGATCCGTTCGCGAGATATGGCAGTTTGGAAGTAAGAAACGCTTGAGAAACTCAAAATTTTCGCAGTTCTGATTCTCGAAACGAATGACTAGAACGGCCTAGGGGAGAAGTACGCATACCGTTGTAATCTGGCGAGTTTCTACTTTCAGATGCAACAGAAATTTTGCGGATTGATCAATCCGTTCGCGAGATATGGCAGTTTGGAGATAAGAAACGCTTGAGAAACTCAAAATTTTCGCAGTTTTGATGCTCGAAACGAGTGACTAGAACGGCCTAGGGGAGAAGTACGCATACCGTTGTAATCTGGCGAGTCTCTACTTTCAAATGCAACAGAAATTTTGCAGATTGGTCAATCCGTTCGCGAGATATGGCAGTTTGGAGGTAAGAAACGCTTGAGAAACTCAAAATTTTCGCAGTTCTGATGCTCGAAACGAATAACTAGAACGGCCTAGGGTAAAAGTGCGCATACCGTTGTAATCGGGCGAGTTTCTACTTTCAGATGCAACAGAAATTTTGCGGATCGGTCAATCCGTTCGCGAGATATGGCAGTTTGGATGTAAGAAACGCTTGAGAAACTCAAAATTTTCACAGTTCTGATGCTCGAAACGAATAACTGTAACGGCCTAGGGGAAAACTACACATACCGTTGTAATCGGGCGAGTCTCTACTTTCAGATGCAACACAAATTTTGCGGATTGGTCAATCCGTTCGCGAGATATGGCAGTTTGGAGGTAAGAAACGCTTGAGAAACTCAAAATTTTCGCAGTTCTGATGCTCGAAACGAGTAACTAGAGCGGCCTAGGGGAAAAGTACGCATACCGTTGTAATTGGGCGAGATTCTACTTTCAGATGCAACAGAAATTTTGCGGATTGGTCAATCCGTTCGCGAGATATGGCAGTTTGGAGGTAAGAAACGCTTGAGAAACTCAAAATTTTCGCCGTTCTGATGCTCGAAACGAATAACTAGAACGGCCTAGGGGAAAAGTGCGCACACCGTTGTAATCGGGCGAGTTTCTACTTTCAGATGCAACAGAAATTTTGCGGATTGATCAATCCGTTCGCGAGATATGGCAGTTTGGAAATAAGAAACGCTTGAGAAACTCAAAATTTTCGCAGTTCTGATGCTCGAAACGAGTAACTAGAACCGCCTAGGGGAAAAGTACGCATACCGTTGTAATCGGGCGAGTTTCTACTTTCAGATGCAACAGAAATTTTGCGGATTGGTCAATCCGTTCGCGAGATATGGCAGTTTGGATGTAAGAAACGCTTGAGAAACCCAAAATTTTCGCAGTTCTGATGCGCGAAACTAGTAACTAGAGCGGCCAAGGGGAAAAGTACGCATACCGTTGTAATTGGGCGAGTTTCTACTTTCAGACGCAACAGAAATTTTGAGGATTGGTCAATCCGTTCGCGAGATATGGCAGTTTGGAGGTAAGAAACGCTTGTGAAACTCAAAATTTTCGCCGTTCTGATGCTCGAAACGAATAACTAGAACGGCCTAGGGGAAAACTACACCTACCGTTGTAATCGGGCGAGTTTCTACTTTGAGATGCAACAGAAATTTTGCGGATTGGTCAATCCGTTCGCGAGATATGGCAGTTTGGAAGTAAGAAACGCTTGAGAAACTCAAAATTTTCGCAGTTCTGATGCTCGAAACGAATAACTAGAACGGCCTAGGGAAAGAGTGCGCATACCGTTGTAATCGGGCGAGTTTCTACTTTCAGATGCAACAGAAATTTTGCGGATTAGTCGATCCGTTCGCGAGATATGGCAGTTTGGAGGTAAGAAACGCTTGAGAAACTCAAAATTTTCGCCGTTCTGATGCTCGAAACGAATAACTAGAATGGCCTAGGGGAAAAGTGCGCATACCGTTGTAATCGGGTGAGTTTCTACTTTCAGATGCAACTGAAATTTTGCGGATTGGTCAATCCGTTCGCGAGATATGGCAGTTTGGAGGTAAGAAACGCTTGAGAAACTCAAAATTTTCGCAGTTCTGATGCTCGAAACGAATAACTAGAACGGCCTAGGGGAAAACTACACCTACCGTTGTAATCGGGCGAGTTTCTACTTTCCGATGCAACAGAAATTTTGCGGATTGATCAATCCGTTCCTGAGATATGGCAGTTTGGAGGTAAGAAACGCTGGAGAAACTCAAAATTTTCGCAGTTCTGATTCTCGACACGAATAACTAGAACGGCCTAGGGGAGAAGTACGCATACCGTTGTAATCGGGCGAGTTTCTACTTTCAGATGCAACAGAAATTTTGCGGATTGATCAATCCGTTCGCGAGATATGGCAGTTTGGAGGTAAGAAACGCTTGAGAAACTCAAAATTTTCGCCGTTCTGATGCTCGAAACGAATAACTAGAACGGCCTAGGGGAAAAGTGCGCATACCGTTGTAATCGGGCGAGTTTCTACTTTCAGATGCAACAGAAATTTTGCGGATTGGTCAATCCGTTCGCGAGATATGGCAGTTTGGAGGTAAGAAACGCTTGAGAAATTCAAAATTTTCGCAGTTCTGATGCTCGAAACGAATAACTAGAACGGCCTAGGGGAAAACTACACCTACCGTTGTTATCGGGCGAGTTTCTACTTTCAGATGCAACAGAAATTTTGCGGATTGATCAATCCGTTCGCGAGATATGGCAGTTTGGAAATAAGAAACGCTTGAGAAACTCAAAATTTTCGCAGTTCTGATGATCGAAACGAGTAACTAGAACGGCCTAGGGGAAAACTACACCTACCGTTGTAATCGGGCGAGTTTCTACTTTCAGATGCAACAGAAATTTTGCGGATTGATCAATCCGTTCGCGAGATATGGCAGTTTGGAGATAAGAAACGCTTGAGAAACTCAAAATTTTCGCAGTTCTGATGATCGAAACGAGTAACTAGAACGGCCTAGGGGAAAAGTACGCATACCGTTGTAATCGGGCGAGTTTCTACTTTCAGATGCAACAGAAATTTTGCAGATTGGTCAATCCGGTCGCGAGATATGGCAGTTTGGAGCTAAGAAACGCTTGAGAAACTCAAAATTTTCGCAGTTCTGATGCTCGAAACGAGTAACTAGAGCGGCCTAGGGGAAAAGTACGCATACCGTTGTAATTGGGCGAGTTTCTACTTTCAGATGCAACAGAAATTTTGCGGATTGGTCAATCCGTTCGCGAGATATGGCAGTTTGGATGTAAGAAACGCTTGAGAAACTCAAAATTTTCGTAGTTCTGATGCTCGAAACGAATAACTAGAACGGCCTAGAGGAAAACTACACTTACCGTTGTAATCGGGCGAGTTTCTACTTTCAGATGCAATAGAAATTTTGAGGATTGATCAATCCGTTCGCGAGATATGGCAGTTTGGAGATAAGAAACGCTTGAGAAACTCAAAATTTTCGCAGTTCTGATGCTCGAAATGAATAACTGGAACGGCCTAGGGGAAAACTACACATACCTTTGTAATCGGGCGAGTTTCTACTTTCAGATGCAACAGAAATTTTGCGGGTTGGTCAATCCGTTCGCGAGATATGGCAGTTTGGAGGTAAGAAACGCTTGAGAAACTCAAAATTTTCGCAGTTGTGATGCTCCACACGAATAACTAGAACGGCCTAGGGGAAAAGTGCGCATACCGTTGTAATCGGGCGAGTTTCTACTTTCAGAAGCAACAGAAATTTTGCGGATTGGTCAATCCGTTCGCGAGATATGGCAGATTGGAGGTAAGAAACGCTTGAGAAACTCAAAATTTTCGCAGTTCTGATGCTCGAAATGAATAACTGGAACGGCCTAGGGGAAAACTACATATACCGTTGTAATCGGGCCAGTTTCTACTTTCAGATGCAACAGAAATTTTGCGGATTGGTAAATCCGTTCGCGAGATATGGCAGTTTGGATGTAAGAAACGCTTGAGAAACTCAATATTTTCGCAGTTCTGATGCTCCACACGAATAACTAGAACGGCCTAGGGGAAAAGTGCGCATACCGTTGTAATCGGGCGAGTTTCTACTTTCAGAAGCAACAGAAATTTTGCGGATTGGTCAATCCGTTCGCGAGATATGGCAGTTTGGATGTAAGAAACGCTTGAGAAACTCAAAATTTTCGCAGTTCTGATGCTCGAGACGAATAACTAGAACGGCCTAGAGGAAAACTACACCTACCGTTGTAATCGGGCGAGTTTCTACTTTCAGATGCAACCGAAATTTTGCGGATTGATCAATCCTTTCGCGAGATATGGCAGTTTGGAGATAAGAAACGCTTGAGAAACTCAAAATTTTCGCAGTTCTGATGCTCGAAATGAATAACTGGAACGGCCTAGGGGGAAACTACACATACCGTTGTAATCGGGCGAGTTTCTACTTTCAGATGCAACAGAAATTTTGCGGATTGGTCAATCCGTTCGCGAGATATGGCAGTTTGGAGGTAAGAAACGCTTGAGAAACTCAAAATTTTCGCAGTTCTGATGCTCGAAACGAGTAACTAGAACGGCCTAGGGGAAAAGTGCGCATACCGTTGTAATCGGGCGAGTTTCTACTTTCAGAAGCAATAGAAATTTTGCGGATTGGTCAATCCGTTCGCGAGATATGGCAGTTTGGAGGTAAGAAACGCTTGAGAAACTCAAAATTTTCGCAGTTCTGATGCTCGAAATGAATAACTGGAACGGCCTAGGGGAAAAACTAAACATACCGTTGTAATCGGGCGAGTTTCTGCTTTCAGATGCAACAGAAATTTTGCGGATTGGTAAATCCGTTCGCGAGATATGGCAGTTTGGATGTAAGAAACGCTTGAGAAACTCAAAATTTTCGCCGTTCTGATGCTCGAAACGAATAACTAGAACGGCCTAGGGGAAAAGTGCGCATACCGTTGTAATCGGGCGAGTTTCTACTTTCAGATGCAAAAGAAATTTTGCGGATTGATCAATCCGTTCGCGAGATATGGCAGTTTGGAGATAAGAAACGCTTGAGAAACTCAAAATTTTCGCAGTTCTGATGCTCGAAACGAGTAACTAGAACGGCCTAGGGGAAAAGTACGCATACCGTTGTAATCGGGCGAGTTTCTACTTTCAGACGCAACAGAAATTTTTCGGATTGGTCAATCCGTTCGCGAGATATGGCAGTTTGGATGTAAGAAACGCTTGAGAAACTCAAAATTTTCGCAGTTCTGATGCTCGAAACGAATAACTAGAACGGCCTAGAGGAAAACTACACTTACCGTTGTAATCGGGCGAGTTTCTACTTTCAGATGCAATAGAAATTTTGAGGATTGATCAATCCGTTCGCGAGATATGGCAGTTTGGAGATAAGAAACGCTTGAGAAACTCAAAATTTTCGCAATTCTGATGCTCGAAATGAATAACTGGAACGGCCTAGGGGAAAACTACACATACCTTTGTAATCGGGCGAGTTTCTACTTTCAGATGCAACAGAAATTTTGCGGGTTGGTCAATCCGTTCGCGAGATATGGCAGTTTGGAGGTAAGAAACGCTTGAGAAACTCAAAATTTTCGCAGTTCTGATGCTCCACACGAATAACTAGAACGGCCTAGGGGAAAAGTGCGCATACCGTTGTAATCGGGCGAGTTTCTACTTTCAGAAGCAATAGAAATTTTGCGGATTGGTCAATCCGTTCGCGAGATATGGCAGTTTGGAGATAAGAAACGCTTGAGAAACTCAAAATTTTCGCAATTCTGATGCTCGAAATGAATAACTGGAACGGCCTAGGGGAAAACTACACATACCTTTGTAATCGGGCGAGTTTCTACTTTCAGAAGCAACAGAAATTTTGCGGATTGGTCAATCCGTTCGCGAGATATGGCAGTTTGGAGGTAAGAAACGCTTGAGAAACTCAAAATTTTCGCAGTTCTGATGCTCGAAATGAATAACTGGAACGGCCTAGGGGAAAACTACATATACCGTTGTAATCGGGCCAGTTTCTACTTTCAGATGCAACAGAAATTTTGCGGATTGGTAAATCCGTTCGCGAGATATGGCAGTTTGGATGTAAGAAACGCTTGAGAAACTCAATATTTTCGCAGTTCTGATGCTCGAGACGAATAACTAGAACGGCCTAGAGGAAAACTACACCTACCGTTGTAATCGGGCGAGTTTCTACTTTCAGATGCAACAGAAATTTTGCGGATTGATCAATCCTTTCGCGAGATATGGCAGTTTGGAGATAAGAAACGCTTGAGAAACTCAAAATTTTCGCAGTTCTGATGCTCGAAATGAATAACTGGAACGGCCTAGGGGAAAACTACACATACCGTTGTAATCGGGCGAGTTTCTACTTTCAGATGCAACAGAAATTTTGCGGATTGGTCAATCCGTTCGCGAGATATGGCAGTTTGGAGGTAAGAAACGCTTGAGAAACTCAAAATTTTCGCAGTTCTGATGCTCGAAATGAATAACTGGAACGGCCTAGGGGAAAACTACACATACCGTTGTAATCGGGCGAGTTTCTACTTTCAGATGCAACAGAAATTTTGAGGATTGGTCAATCCGTTCGCGAGATATGGCAGTGTGGATGTAAGAAACGCTTGAGAAACTCAAAATTTTCGCAGTTCTGATGCTCGACACGAATAACTAGAACGGCCTAGGGGAAAAGTGCGCATACCGTTGTAATCGGGCGAGTTTCTACTTTCAGAAGCAATAGAAATTTTGCGGATTGGTCAATCCGTTCGCGAGATATGGCAGTTTGGAGGTAAGAAACGCTTGAGAAACTCAAAATTTTCGCAGTTCTGATGCTCGAAATGAATAACTGGAACGGCCTAGGGGAAAAACTACACATACCGTTGTAATCGGGCGAGCTTCTACTTTCAGATGCAACAGAAATTTTGCGGATTGGTCAATCCGTTCGCGAGATATGGCAGTTTGGAGGTAAGAAACGCTTGAGAAACTCAAAATTTTCGCAGTTCTGATGCTCGAAACGAGTAACTAGAGCGGCCTAGGGGAAAAGTACGCATACCGTTGTAATTGGGCGAGATTCTACTTTCAGATGCAACAGAAATTTTGCGGATTGGTCAATCCGTTCGCGAGATATGGCAGTTTGGAGGTAAGAAACGCTTGAGAAACTCAAAATTTTCGCCGTTCTGATGCTCGAAACGAATAACTAGAACGGCCTAGGGGAAAAGTGCGCACACCGTTGTAATCGGGCGAGTTTCTACTTTCAGATGCAACAGAAATTTTGCGGATTGATCAATCCGTTCGCGAGATATGGCAGTTTGGAAATAAGAAACGCTTGAGAAACTCAAAATTTTCGCAGTTCTGATGCTCGAAACGAGTAACTAGAACCGCCTAGGGGAAAAGTACGCATACCGTTGTAATCGGGCGAGTTTCTACTTTCAGATGCAACAGAAATTTTGCGGATTGGTCAATCCGTTCGCGAGATATGGCAGTTTGGATGTAAGAAACGCTTGAGAAACCCAAAATTTTCGCAGTTCTGATGCGCGAAACTAGTAACTAGAGCGGCCAAGGGGAAAAGTACGCATACCGTTGTAATTGGGCGAGTTTCTACTTTCAGATGCAACAGAAATTTTGAGGATTGGTCAATCCGTTCGCGAGATATGGCAGTTTGGAGGTAAGAAACGCTTGTGAAACTCAAAATTTTCGCCGTTCTGATGCTCGAAACGAATAACTAGAACGGCCTAGGGGAAAACTACACCTACCGTTGTAATCGGGCGAGTTTCTACTTTGAGATGCAACAGAAATTTTGCGGATTGGTCAATCCGTTCGCGAGATATGGCAGTTTGGAAGTAAGAAACGCTTGAGAAACTCAAAATTTTCGCAGTTCTGATGCTCGAAACGAATAACTAGAACGGCCTAGGGAAAGAGTGCGCATACCGTTGTAATCGGGCGAGTTTCTACTTTCAGATGCAACAGAAATTTTGCGGATTAGTCGATCCGTTCGCGAGATATGGCAGTTTGGAGGTAAGAAACGCTTGAGAAACTCAAAATTTTCGCCGTTCTGATGCTCGAAACGAATAACTAGAATGGCCTAGGGGAAAAGTGCGCATACCGTTGTAATCGGGTGAGTTTCTACTTTCAGATGCAACTGAAATTTTGCGGATTGGTCAATCCGTTCGCGAGATATGGCAGTTTGGAGGTAAGAAACGCTTGAGAAACTCAAAATTTTCGCAGTTCTGATGCTCGAAACGAATAACTAGAACGGCCTAGGGGAAAACTACACCTACCGTTGTAATCGGGCGAGTTTCTACTTTCCGATGCAACAGAAATTTTGCGGATTGATCAATCCGTTCCTGAGATATGGCAGTTTGGAGGTAAGAAACGCTTGAGAAACTCAAAATTTTCGCAGTTCTGATTCTCGACACGAATAACTAGAACGGCCTAGGGGAGAAGTACGCATACCGTTGTAATCGGGCGAGTTTCTACTTTCAGATGCAACAGAAATTTTGCGGATTGATCAATCCGTTCGCGAGATATGGCAGTTTGGAGGTAAGAAACGCTTGAGAAACTCAAAATTTTCGCCGTTCTGATGCTCGAAACGAATAACTAGAACGGCCTAGGGGAAAAGTGCGCATACCGTTGTAATCGGGCGAGTTTCTACTTTCAGATGCAACAGAAATTTTGCGGATTGGTCAATCCGTTCGCGAGATATGGCAGTTTGGAGGTAAGAAACGCTTGAGAAATTCAAAATTTTCGCAGTTCTGATGCTCGAAACGAATAACTAGAACGGCCTAGGGGAAAACTACACCTACCGTTGTTATCGGGCGAGTTTCTACTTTCAGATGCAACAGAAATTTTGCGGATTCATCAATCCGTTCGCGAGATATGGCAGTTTGGAGGTAAGAAACGCTTGAGAAACTCAAAATTTTCGCCGTTCTGATGCTCGAAACGACTAACTAGAACAGCCTAGGGGAAAAGTGCGCATACCGTTCTAATCGGGCGAGTTTCTACTTTGAGATGCAACAGAAATTTTGCGGATTGGTCAATCCGTTCGCGAGATATGGCAGTTTGGAAGTAAGAAACGCTTGAGAAACTCAAAATTTTCGCCGTTCTGATGCTCGAAACGAATGACTAGAACGGCCTAGGGGAGAAGTACGCATACCGTTGTAATCGGGCGAGTTTCTACTTTGAGATGCAACGGAAATTTTGCGGATTGGTCAATCCGTTCGCGAGATATGGCAGTTTGGAGGTAAGAAACGCTTGAGAAACTCAAAATTTTCGCCGTTCTGATGCTCGAAGCGAATGACTAGAACGGCCTAGGGGAGAAGTACGCATACCGTTGTAATCGGGCGAGTTTCTACTTTGAGATGCAACAGAAATTTTGCGGATTGGTCAATCCGTTCGCGAGATATGGCAGTTTGGAAGTAAGAAACGCTTGAGAAACTCAAAATTTTCGCAGTTCTGATGCTCGAAACGAATAACTGGAACGGCCTAGGGGAAAACTACACATACCGTTGTAATCGGGCGAGTTTCTGCTTTCAGATGCAACAGAAATTTTGCGGATTGATCAATCCGTTCGCGAGATATGGCAGTTTGGAGATAAGAAACGCTTGAGAAACTCAAAATTTTCGCAGTTCTGATGCTCGAAACGAGTAACTAGAACCGCCTAGGGGAAAAGTACGCATACCGTTGTAATCGGGCAAGTTTCTACTTTCAGATGCAACAGAAATTTTGCGGATTGATCAATCCGTTCGCGAGATATGGCAGTTTGGAGGTAAGAAACGCTTGAGAAACTCAAAATTTTCGCCGTTCTGATGCTCGAAACGAATAACTAGAACGGCCTAGGGGAAAAGTGCGCATACCATTGTAATCGGGCGAGTTTCTACTTTCAGATGCAACAGAAATTTTGCGGATTGATCAATCCGTTCGCGAGATATGGCAGTTTGGAGATAAGAAACGCTTGAGAAACTCAAAATTTTCGCAGTTCTGATGCTCGAAACGAATAACTAGAACGGCCTAAGGGAAAAGTGCGCATACCGTTGTAATCGGGCGAGTTTCTACTTTGAGATGCAACAGAAATTTTGCGGATTGGTCAATCCGTTCGCGAGATATGGCAGTTTGGAAGTAAGAAACGCTTGAGAAACTCAAAATTTTCGCAGTTCTGATGCTCGAAACGAATAACTGGAACGGCCTAGGGGAAAACTACACATACCGTTGTAATCGGGCGAGTTTCTGCTTTCAGATGCAACAGAAATTTTGCGGATTGGTCAATCCGTTCGCGAGATATGGCAGTTTGGAGGTAAGAAACGCTTGAGAAACTCAAAATTTTCGCCATTCTGATGCTCGAAACGAATAACTAGAACGGCCTAGGGGAAAAGAGCGCATACCGTTGTAATCGGGGGAGTTTCTACTTTCAGATGCAACAGAAATTTTGCGGATTGATCAATCCGTTCGCGAGATATGGCAGTTTGGAGGTAAGAAACGCTTGAGAAACTCAAAATTTTCGCCGTTCTGATGCTCGAAACGAATAACTAGAACGGCCTAGGGGAAAAGTGCGCATACCATTGTAATCGGGCGAGTTTCTACTTTCAGATGCAACAGAAATTTTGCGGATTGATCAATCCGTTCGCGAGATATGGCAGTTTGGAGATAAGAAACGCTTGAGAAAATCAAAATTTTCGCAGTTCTGATTCTCGAAACGAATGACTAGAACGGCCTAGGGGAGAAGTACGCCTACCGTTGTAATCGGGCGAGTTTCTACTTTCAGATGCAACAGAAATATTGCGAATTGATCAATCCGTTCGCGAGAAATGGCAGTTTGGAGATAAGAAACGCTTGAGAAACTCAAAATTTTCGCAGTTTTGATGCTCGAAACGAGTGACTAGAACGGCCTAGGGGTGAAGTACGCATACCGTTGTAATCGGGCGAGTCTCTACTTTCAAATGCAACAGAAATTTTGCGGATTGGTCAATCCGTTCGCGAGATATGGCAGTTCGGAGGTAAGAAACGCTTGAGAAACTCAAAATTTTCGCAGTTCTGATGCTTGAAACGAATAACTAGAACGGCCTAGGGGAAAAGTGCGCATACCGTTGTAATCGGGCGAGTTTCTACTTTCAGATGCAACAGAAATTTTGCGGATCGGTCAATCCGTTCGCGAGATATGGCAGTTTGGATGTAAGAAACGCTTGAGAAACTCAAAATTTTCACAGTTCTGATGCTCGAAACGAATAACTGTAACGGCCTAGGGGAAAACTACACGTACCGTTGTAATCGGGCGAGACTCTACTTTCAGATGCAACCGAAATTTTGCGGATTGGTGAATCCGTTCGCGAGATATGGCAGTTTGGAAGTAAGAAACGCTTGAGAAACTCAAAATTTTCGCAGTTCTGATGCTCGAAACGAATAACTAGAACGGCCTAGGGGAAAAGTGCGCATACCTTTGTAATCGGGCAAGTTTCTACTTTCAGATGCAACAGAAATTTAGCGGATCGGTCAATCCGTTCGCGAGATATGGCAGTTTGGATGTAAGAAACGCTTGAGAAACTCAAAATTTTCGCAGTTCTGATGCTCGAAACGAATAACTGGAACAGCCTAGGGGAAAACTACACATACCGTTGTAATCGGGCGAGTCTCTACTTTCAGATGCAACAGAAATTTTGGGGATTGGTCAATCCGTTCGCGAGATATGGCAGTTTGGGGGTAAGAAACGCTTGCCAAACTCAAAATTTTCGCAGTTCTGATGCTCGAAACGAATAACTAGAACGGCCTAGGGGAAAAGTGCGCATACCGTTGTAATCGGGCGAGTTTCTACTTTCAGATGCAACAGAAATTTTGCGGATTGATCAATCCGTTCGCGAGATATGGCAGTTTGGAGATAAGAAACGCTTTAGAAACTCAAAATTTTCGCAGTTCTGATGCTCGAAACGAATAACTAGAACGGCCCAGGGGAAAAGTGCGCATACCGTTGTAATCGGGCGAGTTTCTACTTTCAGATGCAACAGAAATTATGCGGATTGGTCAATCCGTTCGCGAGATATGGCAGTTTGGAGATAAGAAACGCATAAGAAACTCAAAATTTTCGCAGTTCTGATGCTCGACACGAATAACTAGAACGGCCCAGGGGAGAAGTACGCATACCGTTGTAATCGGGCGAGTTTCTACTTTCAGATGCAACAGAAATTTTGCGGATTGGTCAATCCGTACGGGAGATATGGCAGTTTGGAAGTAAGAAACGCTTGATATACTCAAAATTTTCGCAGTTCTGATGCTCGAAACGAATGACTAGAACGGCCTAGGGGAGAACTACGCATACCGTTGTAATCGGGCGAGTTTCTACTTTCAGATGCAACAGAAATTTTGCGGATTGATCAATCCGTTCGCGAGATATGGCAGTTTGGATGTAAGAAACGCTTGAGAAACTCAAAATTTTCGCAGTTCTGATTCTCGACACGAATAACTAGAACGGCCTAGGGGAGAAGTACGCATACCGTTGTAATCGGGCGAGTTTCTACTTTCAGATGCAACAGAAATTTTGCGGATTGATCATTCCGTTCGCGAGATATGGCAGTTTGGAGATAAGAAACGCTTGAGAAACTCAAAATTTTCGCAGTTCTGATGCTCGAAACGAATAACTAGAACGGCCTAGGGGAAAACTACACCTACCGTTGTTATCGGGCGAGTTTCTACTTTCAGATGCAACAGAAATTTTGCGGATTCATCAATCCGTTCGCGAGATATGGCAGTTTGGAGGTAAGAAACGCTTGAGAAACTCAAAATTTTCGCAGTTCTGATGCTCGAAACGAGTAACTAGAACGGCCTAGGGGAAAAGTACGCTTACCGTTCTAATCGGTCGAGTTTCTACTTTCAGATGCAACAGAAATTTTGCGGATTGATCGATCCGTTCGCGAGATATGGCAGTTTGGAAGTAAGAAACGCTTGAGAAACTCAAAATTTTCGCAGTTCTGATTCTCGAAACGAATGACTAGAACGGCCTAGGGGAGAAGTACGCATACCGTTGTAATCGGGCGAGTTTCTACTTTCAGATGCAACAGAAATATTGCGAATTGATCGATCCGTTCGCGAGATATGGCAGTTTGGAGATAAGAAACGCTTGAGAAACTCAAAATTTTCGCAGTTTTGATGCTCGAAACGAGTGACTAGAACGGCCTAGGGGTGAAGTACGCATACCGTTGTAATCGGGCGAGTCTCTACTTTCAAATGCAACAGAAATTTTGCGGATTGGTCAATCCGTTCGCGAGATATGGCAGTTTGGAGGTAAGAAACGCTTGAGAAACTCAAAATTTTCGCAGTTCTGATGCTTGAAACGAATAACTAGAACGGCCTAGGGGAAAAGTGCGCATACCGTTGTAATCGGGCGAGTTTCTACTTTCAGATGCAACAGAAATTTTGCGGATCGGTCAATCCGTTCGCGAGAAATGGCAGTTTGGATGTAAGAAACGCTTGAGAAACTCAAAATTTTCACAGTTCTGATGCTCGAAACGAATAACTGTAACGGCCTAGGGGAAAACTACACGTACCGTTGTAATCGGGCGAGTCTCTACTTTCAGATGCAACCGAAATTTTGCGGATTGGTGAATCCGTTCGCGAGATATGGCAGTTTGGAAGTAAGAAACGCTTGAGAAACTCAAAATTTTCGCAGTTCTGATGCTCGAAACGAATAACTAGAACGGCCTAGGGGAAAAGTGCGCATACCGTTGTAATCGGGCGAGTTTCTACTTTCAGATGCAATAGAAATTTTGCGGATCGGTCAATCCGTTCGCGAGATATGGCAGTTTGGATGTAAGAAACGCTTGAGAAACTCAAAATTTTCGCAGTTCTGATGGTCGAAACGAATAACTGGAACAGCCTAGGGGAAAACTACACATACCGTTGTAATCGGGCGAGTCTCTACTTTCAGATGCAACAGAAACTTTGGGGATTGGTCAATCCGTTCGCGAGATGTGGCAGTTTGGGGGTAAGAAACGCTTGCCAAACTCAAAATATTCGCAGTTCTGATGCTCGAAACGAATAACTAGAACGGCCTAGGGGAAAGTGCGCATACCGTTGTAATCGGGCGAGTTTCTACTTTCAGATGCAACAGAAATTTTGCGGATTGATCAATCCGTTCGCGAGATATGGCAGTTTGGAGATAAGAAACGCTTTAGAAACTCAAAATTTTCGCAGTTCTGATGCTCGAAACGAATAACTAGAACGGCCCAGGGGAGAAGTACGCATACCGTTGTAATCGGGCGAGTTTCTACTTTCAGATGCAACAGAAATTTTGCGGATTGATCAATCCGTTCGCGAGATATGGCAGTTTGGAGATAAACGCTTGAGAAACTCAAAATTTTCGCAGTTCTGATGCTCGAAACGAATAACTAGAACGGCCTAGGGTAAAAGTGCGCATACCGTTGTAATCGGGCGAGTTTCTACTTTCAGATGCAACAGAAATTTTGCGGATCGGTCTATCCGTTCGCGAGATATGGCAGTTTGGATGTAAGAAACGCTTGAGAAACTCAAAATTTTCACAGTTCTGATGCTCGAAACGAATAACTGTAACGGCCTAGGGGAAAACTACACATACCGTTGTAATCGGGCGAGTCTCTACTTTCAGATGCAACCGAAATTTTGCGGATTGGTGAATCCGTTCGCGAGATATGGCAGTTTGGAAGTAAGAAACGCTTGAGAAACTCAAAATTTTCGCAGTTCTGATGCTCGAAACGAATAACTAGAACGGCCTAGGGGAAAAGTGCGCATACCGTTGTAATCGGGCGAGTTTCTACTTTCAGATGCAACAGAAATTTTGCGGATCGGTCAATCCGTTCGCGAGATATGGCAGTTTGGATGTAAGAAAGGCTTGAGAAACTCAAAATTTTCGCAGTTCTGATGCTCGAAACGAATAACTGGAACAGCCTAGGGGAAAACTACACATACCGTTGTAATCGGGCGAGTCTCTACTTTCAGATGCAACAGAAATTTTGCGGATTGGTCAATCCGTTCGCGAGATATGGCAGTTTGGAGGTAAGAAACGCTTGCGAAACTCAAAATTTTCGCAGTTCTGATGCTCGAAACGAATAACTAGAACGGCCTAGGGGAAAAGTACGCTTACCGTTGTAATCGGGCGAGTTTCTACTTTCAGATGCAACAGAAATTTTGCGGATTAGTCGATCCGTTCGCGAGGTATGGCAGTTTGGAGGTAAGAAACGCTTGAGAAACTCAAAATTTTCGCCGTTCTGATGCTCGAAACGAGTGACTAGAACGGCCTAGGGGAGAAGTACGCATACCGTTGTAATCGGGCGAGTTTCTACTTTCCGATGCAACAGAAATTTTGCGGATTGATCAATCCGTTCGCGAGATATGGCAGTTTGGAGGTAAGAAACGCTTGAGAAACTCAAAATTTTCGCCGTTCTGATGCTCGAAACGAAAAACTAGAATGGCCTAGGGGAAAAGTGCGCATACCGTTGTAATCGGGCGAGTTTCTACTTTCAGATGCAACTGAAATTTTGCGGATTGGTCAATCTGTTCGCGAGATATGGCAGTTTGGAGGTAAGAAACGCTTGAGAAACTCAAAATTTTCGCAGTTCTGATTCTCGACACGAATAACTAGAACGACCTAGGGGAGAAGTACGCATACCGTTGTAATCGGGCGAGTTTCTACTTTCAGATGCAACAGAAATTTTGCGGATTGATCAATCCGTTCGCGAGATATGGCAGTTTGGAGATAAGAAACGCTTGAGAAACTCAAAATTTTCGCAGTTCTGATGCTCGAAACGAGTAACTAGAACGGCCTAGGGGAAAAGTACGCTTACCGTTGTAATCGGGCGAGTTTCTACTTTCAGATGCAACAGAAATTTTGCGGATTAGTCGATCCGTTCGCGAGATATGGCAGTTTGGAGGTAAGAAACGCTTGAGAAACTCAAAATTTTCGCCGTTCTGATGCTCGAAACGAATAACTAGAACGGCCTAGGGGAAATGTGCGCATACCGTTGTAATCGGGCGAGTTTCTACTTTCAGATGCAACAGAAATTTTGCGGATTGGTCAATCCGTTCGCGAGATATGGCAGTTTGGAGGTAAGAAACGCTTGAGAAATTCAAAATTTTCGCAGTTCTGATGCTCGAAACGAATAACTAGAACGGCCTAGGGGAAAACTACACCTACCGTTGTTATCGGGCGAGTTTCTACTTTCAGATGCAACAGAAATTTTGCGGATTCATCAATCCGTTCGCGAGATATGGCAGTTTGGAGGTAAGAAACGCTTGAGAAACTCAAAATTTTCGCAGTTCTGATGCTCGAAACGAGTAACTAGAACGGCCTAGGGGAAAAGTACGCTTACCGTTCTAATCGGTCGAGTTTCTACTTTCAGATGCAACAGAAATTTTGCGGATTGGTCAATCTGTTCGCGAGATATGGCAGTTTGGAGGTAAGAAACGCTTGAGAAACTCAAAATTTTCGCAGTTCTGATTCTCGACACGAATAACTAGAACGACCTAGGGGAGAAGTACGCATACCGTTGTAATCGGGCGAGTTTCTACTTTCAGATGCAACTGAAATTTTGCGGATTGGTCAATCTGTTCGCGAGATATGGCAGTTTGGAGGTAAGAAACGCTTGAGAAACTCAAAATTTTCGCAGTTCTGATTCTCGACACGAATAACTAGAACGACCTAGGGGAGAAGTACGCATACCGTTGTAATCGGGCGAGTTTCTACTTTCAGATGCAACAGAAATTTTGCGGATTGATCAATCCGTTCGCGAGATATGGCAGTTTGGAGATAAGAAACGCTTGAGAAACTCAAAATTTTCGCAGTTCTGATGCTCGAAACGAGTAACTAGAACGGCCTAGGGGAAAAGTACGCTTACCGTTGTAATCGGGCGAGTTTCTACTTTCAGATGCAACAGAAATTTTGCGGATTAGTCGATCCGTTCGCGAGATATGGCAGTTTGGAGGTAAGAAACGCTTGAGAAACTCAAAATTTTCGCCGTTCTGATGCTCGAAACGAATAACTAGAACGGCCTAGGGGAAATGTGCGCATACCGTTGTAATCGGGCGAGTTTCTACTTTCAGATGCAACAGAAATTTTGCGGATTGGTCAATCCGTTCGCGAGATATGGCAGTTTGGAGGTAAGAAACGCTTGAGAAATTCAAAATTTTCGCAGTTCTGATGCTCGAAACGAATAACTAGAACGGCCTAGGGGAAAACTACACCTACCGTTGTTATCGGGCGAGTTTCTACTTTCAGATGCAACAGAAATTTTGCGGATTCATCAATCCGTTCGCGAGATATGGCAGTTTGGAGGTAAGAAACGCTTGAGAAACTCAAAATTTTCGCAGTTCTGATGCTCGAAACGAGTAACTAGAACGGCCTAGGGGAAAAGTACGCTTACCGTTCTAATCGGTCGAGTTTCTACTTTCAGATGCAACAGAAATTTTGCGGATCGATCGATCCGTTCGCGAGATATGGCAGTTTGGAAGTAAGAAACGCTTGAGAAACTCAAAATTTTCGCAGTTCTGATTCTCGAAACGAATGACTAGAACGGCCTAGGGGAGAAGTACGCATACCGTTGTAATCTGGCGAGTTTCTACTTTCAGATGCAACAGAAATTTTGCGGATTGATCAATCCGTTCGCGAGATATGGCAGTTTGGAGATAAGAAACGCTTGAGAAACTCAAAATTTTCGCAGTTTTGATGCTCGAAACGAGTGACTAGAACGGCCTAGGGGAGAAGTACGCATACCGTTGTAATCTGGCGAGTCTCTACTTTCAAATGCAACAGAAATTTTGCAGATTGGTCAATCCGTTCGCGAGATATGGCAGTTTGGAGGTAAGAAACGCTTGAGAAACTCAAAATTTTCGCAGTTCTGATGCTCGAAACGAATAACTAGAACGGCCTAGGGTAAAAGTGCGCATACCGTTGTAATCGGGCGAGTTTCTACTTTCAGATGCAACAGAAATTTTGCGGATCGGTCAATCCGTTCGCGAGATATGGCAGTTTGGATGTAAGAAACGCTTGAGAAACTCAAAATTTTCACAGTTCTGATGCTCGAAACGAATAACTGTAACGGCCTAGGGGAAAACTACACATACCGTTGTAATCGGGCGAGTCTCTACTTTCAGATGCAACCGAAATTTTGCGGATTGGTGAATCCGTTCGCGAGATATGGCAGTTTGGAAGTAAGAAACGCTTGAGAAACTCAAAATTTTCGCAGTTCTGATGCTCGAAACGAATAACTAGAACGGCCTAGGGGAAAAGTGCGCTTACCGTTGTAATCGGGCGAGTTTCTACTTTCAGATGCAACAAAAATTTTGCGGATCGGTCAATACGTTCGCGAGATATGGCAGTTTGGATGTAAGAAACGCTTGAGAAACTCAAAATTTTCGCAGTTCTGATGCTCGAAACGAATAACTGGAACAGCCTAGGGGAAAACTACACATACCGTTGTAATCGGGCGAGTCTCTACTTTCAGATGCAACAGAAATTTTGCGGATTGGTCAATCCGTTCGCGAGATATGGCAGTTTGGAGGTAAGAAACGCTTGCGAAACTCAAAATTTTCGCTGTTCTGATGCTCGAAACGAATAACTAGAACGGCCTAGGGGAAAAGTGCGCATACCGTTGTAATCGGGCGAGTTTCTACTTTCAGATGCAACAGAAATTTTGCGGATCGGTCAATCCGTTCGCGAGATATGGCAGTTTGGATGTAAGAAACGCTTGAGAAACTCAAAATTTTCACAGTTCTGATGCTCGAAACGAATAACTGTAACGGCCTAGGGGAAAACTACACATACCGTTGTAATCGGGCGAGTCTCTACTTTCAGATGCAACCGAAATTTTGCGGATTGGTGAATCCGTTCGCGAGATATGGCAGTTTGGAGGTAAGAAACGCTTGAGAAACTCAAAATTTTCGCAGTTCTGATGCTCGAAACGAGTAACTAGACCGGCCTAGGGGAAAAGTACGCTTACCGTTGTAATCGGGCGAGTTTCTACTTTCAGATGCAACAGAAATTTTGCGGATTAGTCGATCCGTTCGCGAGGTATGGCAGTTTGGAGGTAAGAAACGCTTGAGAAACTCAAAATTTTCACAGTTCTGATGCTCGAAACGAATAACTGTAACGGCCTAGGGGAAAACTACACATACCGTTGTAATCGGGCGAGTCTCTACTTTCAGATGCAACCGAAATTTTGCGGATTGGTGAATCCGTTCGCGAGATATGGCAGTTTGGAGGTAAGAAACGCTTGAGAAACTCAAAATTTTCGCAGTTCTGATGCTCGAAACGAGTAACTAGACCGGCCTAGGGGAAAAGTACGCTTACCGTTGTAATCGGGCGAGTTTCTACTTTCAGATGCAACAGAAATTTTGCGGATTAGTCGATCCGTTCGCGAGGTATGGCAGTTTGGAGGTAAGAAACGCTTGAGAAACTCAAAATTTTCGCCGTTCTGATGCTCGAAACGAGTGACTAGAACGGCCTAGGGGAGAAGTACGCATACCGTTGTAATCGCGCGAGTTTCTACTTTCCGATGCAACAGAAATTTTGCGGATTGATCAATCCGTTCGCGAGATATGGCAGTTTGGAGGTAAGAAACGCTTGAGAAACTCAAAATTTTCGCCGTTCTGATGCTCGAAACGAATAACTAGAATGGCCTAGGGGAAAAGTGCGCATACCGTTGTAATCGGGCGAGTTTCTACTTTCAGATGCAACTGAAATTTTGCGGATTGGTCAATCTGTTCGCGAGATATGGCAGTTTGGAGGTAAGAAACGCTTGAGAAACTCAAAATTTTCGCAGTTCTGATTCTCGACACGAATAACTAGAACGACCTAGGGGAGAAGTACGCATACCGTTGTAATCGGGCGAGTTTCTACTTTCAGATGCAACAGAAATTTTGCGGATTGATCAATCCGTTCGCGAGATATGGCAGTTTGGAGATAAGAAACGCTTGAGAAACTCAAAATTTTCGCAGTTCTGATGCTCGAAACGAGTAACTAGAACGGCCTAGGGGAAAAGTACGCTTACCGTTGTAATCGGGCGAGTTTCTACTTTCAGATGCAACAGAAATTTTGCGGATTAGTCGATCCGTTCGCGAGATATGGCAGTTTGGAGGTAAGAAACGCTTGAGAAACTCAAAATTTTCGCCGTTCTGATGCTCGAAACGAATAACTAGAACGGCCTAGGGGAAATGTGCGCATACCGTTGTAATCGGGCGAGTTTCTACTTTCAGACGCAACAGAAATTTTGCGGATTGGTCAATCCGTTCGCGAGATATGGCAGTTTGGAGGTAAGAAACGCTTGAGAAATTCAAAATTTTCGCAGTTCTGATGCTCGAAACGAATAACTAGAACGGCCTAGGGGAAAACTACACCTACCGTTGTTATCGGGCGAGTTTCTACTTTCAGATGCAACAGAAATTTTGCGGATTCATCAATCCGTTCGCGAGATATGGCAGTTTGGAGGTAAGAAACGCTTGAGAAACTCAAAATTTTCGCAGTTCTGATGCTCGAAACGAGTAACTAGAACGGCCTAGGGGAAAAGTACGCTTACCGTTCTAATCGGTCGAGTTTCTACTTTCAGATGCAACAGAAATTTTGCGGATCGATCGATCCGTTCGCGAGATATGGCAGTTTGGAAGTAAGAAACGCTTGAGAAACTCAAAATTTTCGCAGTTCTGATTCTCGAAACGAATGACTAGAACGGCCTAGGGGAGAAGTACGCATACCGTTGTAATCGGGCGAGTCTCTACTTTCAGATGCAACAGAAATTTTGCGGATTGGTCAATCCGTTCGCGAGATATGGCAGTTTGGAGGTAAGAAACGCTTGCGAAACTCAAAATTTTCGCTGTTCTGATGCTCGAAACGAATAACTAGAACGGCCTAGGGGAAAAGTGCGCATACCGTTGTAATCGGGCGAGTTTCTACTTTCAGATGCAACAGAAATTTTGCGGATCGGTCAATCCGTTCGCGAGATATGGCAGTTTGGATGTAAGAAACGCTTGAGAAACTCAAAATTTTCACAGTTCTGATGCTCGAAACGAATAACTGTAACGGCCTAGGGGAAAACTACACATACCGTTGTAATCGGGCGAGTCTCTACTTTCAGATGCAACCGAAATTTTGCGGATTGGTGAATCCGTTCGCGAGATATGGCAGTTTGGAGGTAAGAAACGCTTGAGAAACTCAAAATTTTCGCAGTTCTGATGCTCGAAACGAGTAACTAGACCGGCCTAGGGGAAAAGTACGCTTACCGTTGTAATCGGGCGAGTTTCTACTTTCAGATGCAACAGAAATTTTGCGGATTAGTCGATCCGTTCGCGAGGTATGGCAGTTTGGAGGTAAGAAACGCTTGAGAAACTCAAAATTTTCACAGTTCTGATGCTCGAAACGAATAACTGTAACGGCCTAGGGGAAAACTACACATACCGTTGTAATCGGGCGAGTCTCTACTTTCAGATGCAACCGAAATTTTGCGGATTGGTGAATCCGTTCGCGAGATATGGCAGTTTGGAGGTAAGAAACGCTTGAGAAACTCAAAATTTTCGCAGTTCTGATGCTCGAAACGAGTAACTAGACCGGCCTAGGGGAAAAGTACGCTTACCGTTGTAATCGGGCGAGTTTCTACTTTCAGATGCAACAGAAATTTTGCGGATTAGTCGATCCGTTCGCGAGGTATGGCAGTTTGGAGGTAAGAAACGCTTGAGAAACTCAAAATTTTCGCCGTTCTGATGCTCGAAACGAGTGACTAGAACGGCCTAGGGGAGAAGTACGCATACCGTTGTAATCGGGCGAGTTTCTACTTTCCGATGCAACAGAAATTTTGCGGATTGATCAATCCGTTCGCGAGATATGGCAGTTTGGAGGTAAGAAACGCTTGAGAAACTCAAAATTTTCGCCGTTCTGATGCTCGAAACGAATAACTAGAATGGCCTAGGGGAAAAGTGCGCATACCGTTGTAATCGGGCGAGTTTCTACTTTCAGATGCAACTGAAATTTTGCGGATTGGTCAATCTGTTCGCGAGATATGGCAGTTTGGAGGTAAGAAACGCTTGAGAAACTCAAAATTTTCGCAGTTCTGATTCTCGACACGAATAACTAGAACGACCTAGGGGAGAAGTACGCATACCGTTGTAATCGGGCGAGCTTCTACTTTCAGATGCAACAGAAATTTTGCGGATTGATCAATCCGTTCGCGAGATATGGCAGTTTGGAGATAAGAAACGCTTGAGAAACTCAAAATTTTCGCAGTTCTGATGCTCGAAACGAGTAACTAGAACGGCCTAGGGGAAAAGTACGCTTACCGTTTTAATCGGGCGAGTTTCTACTTTCAGATGCAACAGAAATTTTGCGGATTAGTCGATCCGTTCGCGAGATATGGCAGTTTGGAGGTAAGAAACGCTTGAGAAACTCAAAATTTTCGCCGTTCTGATGCTCGAAACGAATAACTAGAACGGCCTAGGGGAAATGTGCGCATACCGTTGTAATCGGGCGAGTTTCTACTTTCAGACGCAACAGAAATTTTGCGGATTGGTCAATCCGTTCGCGAGATATGGCAGTTTGGAGGTAAGAAACGCTTGAGAAATTCAAAATTTTCGCAGTTCTGATGCTCGAAACGAATAACTAGAACGGCCTAGGGGAAAACTACACCTACCGTTGTTATCGGGCGAGTTTCTACTTTCAGATGCAACAGAAATTTTGCGGATTCATCAATCCGTTCGCGAGATATGGCAGTTTGGAGGTAAGAAACGCTTGAGAAACTCAAAATTTTCGCAGTTCTGATGCTCGAAACGAGTAACTAGAACGGCCTAGGGGAAAAGTACGCTTACCGTTCTAATCGGTCGAGTTTCTACTTTCAGATGCAACAGAAATTTTGCGGATCGATCGATCCGTTCGCGAGATATGGCAGTTTGGAAGTAAGAAACGCTTGAGAAACTCAAAATTTTCGCAGTTCTGATTCTCGAAACGAATGACTAGAACGGCCTAGGGGAGAAGTACGCATACCGTTGTAATCTGGCGAGTCTCTACTTTCAAATGCAACAGAAATTTTGCAGATTGGTCAATCCGTTCGCGAGATATGGCAGTTTGGAGGTAAGAAACGCTTGAGAAACTCAAAATTTTCGCAGTTCTGATGCTCGAAACGAATAACTGTAACGGCCTAGGGGAAAACTACACATACCGTTGTAATCGGGCGAGTCTCTACTTTCAGATGCAACCGAAATTTTGCGGATTGGTGAATCCGTTCGCGAGATATGGCAGTTTGGAAGTAAGAAACGCTTGAGAAACTCAAAATTTTCGCAGTTCTGATGCTCGAAACGAATAACTAGAACGGCCTAGGGGAAAAGTGCGCATACCGTTGTAATCGGGCGAGTTTCTACTTTCAGATGCAACAGAAATTTTGCGGATTGATCAATCCGTTCGCGAGATATGGCAGTTTGGAGATAAGAAACGCTTGAGAAACTCAAAATTTTCGCAGTTTTGATGCTCGAAACGAGTGACTAGAACGGCCTAGGGGAGAAGTACGCATACCGTTGTAATCTGGCGAGTCTCTACTTTCAAATGCAACAGAAATTTTGCAGATTGGTCAATCCGTTCGCGAGATATGGCAGTTTGGAGGTAAGAAACGCTTGAGAAACTCAAAATTTTCACAGTTCTGATGCTCGAAACGAATAACTGTAACGGCCTAGGGGAAAACTACAAATACCGTTGTAATCGGGCGAGTCTCTACTTTCAGATGCAACCGAAATTTTGCGGATTGGTGAATCCGTTTGCGAGATATGGCAGTTTGGAAGTAAGAAACGCTTGAGAAACTCAAAATTTTCGCAGTTCTGATGCTCGAAACGAATAACTAGAACGGCCTAGGGGAAAAGTGCGCATACCGTTGTAATCGGGCGAGTTTCTACTTTCAGATGCAACAAAAATTTTGCGGATCGGTCAATACGTTCGCGAGATATGGCAGTTTGGATGTAAGAAACGCTTGAGAAACTCAAAATTTTCGCAGTTCTGATGCTCGAAACGAGTAACTAGACCGGCCTAGGGGAAAAGTACGCTTACCGTTGTAATCGGGCGAGTTTCTACTTTCAGATGCAACAGAAATTTTGCGGATTAGTCGATCCGTTCGCGAGGTATGGCAGTTTGGAGGTAAGAAACGCTTGAGAAACTCAAAATTTGCGCAGTTCTGATGCTCGAAACGAGTGACTAGAACGGCCTAGGGGAGAAGTACGCATACCGTTGTAATCGGGCGAGTTTCTACTTTCCGATGCAACAGAAATTTTGCTGATTGGTCAATCCGTTCGCGAGATATGGCAGTTTGGAGATAAGAAACGCTTGAGAAACTCAAATTTTCGCAGTTCTGATGCTCGAAACGAGTAACTAGAACGGCCTAGGGGAAAAGTGCGCATACCGTTGTAATCGGGCGAGTTTCTACTTTCAGATGCAACTGAAATTTTGCGGATTGGTCAATCCGTTCGCGAGATATGGCAGTTTGGAGGTAAGAAACGCTTGAGAAACTCAAAATTTTCGCAGTTCTGATGCTCGAAACGAATAACTAGAACGGCCTAGGGGAAAACTAAACCTACCGTTGTAATCGGGCGAGTTTCTACTTTCCGATGCAACAGAAATTTTGCGGATTAGTCGATCCGTTCGCGAGATATGGCAGTTTGGAGGTAAGAAACGCTTGAGAAACTCAAAATTTTCGCCGTTCTGATGCTCGAAACGAATAACTAGAACGGCCTAGGGGAAAAGTGCGCATACCGTTGTAATCGGGCGAGTTTCTACTTTCAGATGCAACAGAAATTTTGCGGATTGGTCAATCCGTTCGCGAGATATGGCAGTTTGGAGGTAAGAAACGCTTGAGAAATTCAAAATTTTCGCAGTTCTGATGCTCGAAACGACTAACTAGAACGGCCTAGGGGAAAACTACACCTACCGTTGTTATCGGGCGAGTTTCTACTTTCAGATGCAACAGAAATTTTGCGGATTCATCAATCCGTTCGCGAGACATGGCAGTTTGGAGATAAGAAACGCTTTAGAAACTCAAAATTTTCGCAGTTCTGATGCTCGAAACGAATAACTAGAACGGCCCAGGGGAAAAGTGCGCATACCGTTGTAATCGGGCGAGTTTCTACTTTCAAATGCAACAGAAATTTTGCGGATTGGTCAATCCGTTCGCGAGATATGGCCGTTTGGATGTAAGAAACGCTTGAGAAACTCAAAATTTGCGCAGTTCTGATGCTTGAAACGAATGACTAGAACGGCCTAGGGGAGAAGTACGTATACCGTTGTAATCGGGCGAGTGTCTACTTTCAGATGCAACAGAAATTTTGCGGATTGATCAATCCGTTCGCGAGATATGGCAGTTTGGAGATAAGAAACGCTTGAGAAACTCAAAATTTTCGCAGTTCTGATGCTCGAAACGAATGACTAGAACGGCCTATGGGAGAAGTACACATACCGTTGTAATCGGGCGAGTCTCTACTTTCAGATGCAACAGAAATTTTGCGGATTGGTGAATCCGTTCGCGAGATATGGCAGTTTGGAGGTAAGAAACGCTTGAGAAACTCAAAATTTTCGCAGTTCTGATGCTCGAAACGAGTAACTAGACCGGCCTAGGGGAAAAGTACGCTTACCGTTGTAATCGGGCGAGTTTCTACTTTCAGATGCAACAGAAATTTTGCGGATTAGTCGATCCGTTCGCGAGGTATGGCAGTTTGGAGGTAAGAAACGCTTGAGAAACTCAAAATTTTCGCCGTTCTGATGCTCGAAACGAGTGACTAGAACGGCCTAGGGGAGAAGTACGCATACCGTTGTAATCGGGCGAGTTTCTACTTTCCGATGCAACAGAAATTTTGCGGATTGATCAATCCGTTCGCGAGATATGGCAGTTTGGAGGTAAGAAACGCTTGAGAAACTCAAAATTTTCGCCGTTCTGATGCTCGAAACGAATAACTAGAATGGCCTAGGGGAAAAGTGCGCATACCGTTGTAATCGGGCGAGTTTCTACTTTCAGATGCAACTGAAATTTTGCGGATTGGTCAATCTGTTCGCGAGATATGGCAGTTTGGAGGTAAGAAACGCTTGAGAAACTCAAAATTTTCGCAGTTCTGATTCTCGACACGAATAACTAGAACGACCTAGGGGAGAAGTACGCATACCGTTGTAATCGGGCGAGTTTCTACTTTCAGATGCAACAGAAATTTTGCGGATTGATCAATCCGTTCGCGAGATATGGCAGTTTGGAGATAAGAAACGCTTGAGAAACTCAAAATTTTCGCAGTTCTGATGCTCGAAACGAGTAACTAGAACGGCCTAGGGGAAAAGTACGCTTACCGTTGTAATCGGGCGAGTTTCTACTTTCAGATGCAACAGAAATTTTGCGGATTAGTCGATCCGTTCGCGAGATATGGCAGTTTGGAGGTAAGAAACGCTTGAGAAACTCAAAATTTTCGCCGTTCTGATGCTCGAAACGAATAACTAGAACGGCCTAGGGGAAATGTGCGCATACCGTTGTAATCGGGCGAGTTTCTACTTTCAGATGCAACAGAAATTTTGCGGATTGGTCAATCCGTTCGCGAGATATGGCAGTTTGGAGGTAAGAAACGCTTGAGAAATTCAAAATTTTCGCAGTTCTGATGCTCGAAACGAATAACTAGAACGGCCTAGGGGAAAACTACACCTACCGTTGTTATCGGGCGAGTTTCTACTTTCAGATGCAACAGAAATTTTGCGGATTCATCAATCCGTTCGCGAGATATGGCAGTTTGGAGGTAAGAAACGCTTGAGAAACTCAAAATTTTCGCAGTTCTGATGCTCGAAACGAGTAACTAGAACGGCCTAGGGGAAAAGTACGCTTACCGTTCTAATCGGTCGAGTTTCTACTTTCAGATGCAACAGAAATTTTGCGGATCGATCGATCCGTTCGCGAGATATGGCAGTTTGGAAGTAAGAAACGCTTGAGAAACTCAAAATTTTCGCAGTTCTGATTCTCGAAACGAATGACTAGAACGGCCTAGGGGAGAAGTACGCATACCGTTGTAATCTGGCGAGTTTCTACTTTCAGATGCAACAGAAATTTTGCGGATTGATCAATCCGTTCGCGAGATATGGCAGTTTGGAGATAAGAAACGCTTGAGAAACTCAAAATTTTCGCAGTTTTGATGCTCGAAACGAGTGACTAGAACGGCCTAGGGGAGAAGTACGCATACCGTTGTAATCTGGCGAGTCTCTACTTTCAAATGCAACAGAAATTTTGCAGATTGGTCAATCCGTTCGCGAGATATGGCAGTTTGGAGGTAAGAAACGCTTGAGAAACTCAAAATTTTCGCAGTTCTGATGCTCGAAACGAATAACTAGAACGGCCTAGGGTAAAAGTGCGCATACCGTTGTAATCGGGCGAGTTTCTACTTTCAGATGCAACAGAAATTTTGCGGATTCATCAATCCGTTCGCGAGACATGGCAGTTTGGAGATAAGAAACGCTTTAGAAACTCAAAATTTTCGCAGTTCTGATGCTCGAAACGAATAACTAGAACGGCCCAGGGGAAAAGTGCGCATACCGTTGTAATCGGGCGAGTTTCTACTTTCAAATGCAACAGAAATTTTGCGGATTGGTCAATCCGTTCGCGAGATATGGCCGTTTGGATGTAAGAAACGCTTGAGAAACTCAAAATTTGCGCAGTTCTGATGCTTGAAACGAATGACTAGAACGGCCTAGGGGAGAAGTACGTATACCGTTGTAATCGGGCGAGTGTCTACTTTCAGATGCAACAGAAATTTTGCGGATTGATCAATCCGTTCGCGAGATATGGCAGTTTGGAGATAAGAAACGCTTGAGAAACTCAAAATTTTCGCAGTTCTGATGCTCGAAACGAATGACTAGAACGGCCTATGGGAGAAGTACACATACCGTTGTAATCGGGCGAGTCTCTACTTTCAGATGCAACAGAAATTTTGCGGATTGGTGAATCCGTTCGCGAGATATGGCAGTTTGGAGGTAAGAAACGCTTGAGAAACTCAAAATTTTCGCAGTTCTGATGCTCGAAACGAGTAACTAGACCGGCCTAGGGGAAAAGTACGCTTACCGTTGTAATCGGGCGAGTTTCTACTTTCAGATGCAACAGAAATTTTGCGGATTAGTCGATCCGTTCGCGAGGTATGGCAGTTTGGAGGTAAGAAACGCTTGAGAAACTCAAAATTTTCGCCGTTCTGATGCTCGAAACGAGTGACTAGAACGGCCTAGGGGAGAAGTACGCATACCGTTGTAATCGGGCGAGTTTCTACTTTCCGATGCAACAGAAATTTTGCGGATTGATCAATCCGTTCGCGAGATATGGCAGTTTGGAGGTAAGAAACGCTTGAGAAACTCAAAATTTTCGCCGTTCTGATGCTCGAAACGAATAACTAGAATGGCCTAGGGGAAAAGTGCGCATACCGTTGTAATCGGGCGAGTTTCTACTTTCAGATGCAACAGAAATTTTGCGGATTGGTCAATCTGTTCGCGAGATATGGCAGTTTGGAGGTAAGAAACGCTTGAGAAACTCAAAATTTTCGCAGTTCTGATTCTCGACACGAATAACTAGAACGACCTAGGGGAGAAGTACGCATACCGTTGTAATCGGGCGAGTTTCTACTTTCAGATGCAACAGAAATTTTGCGGATTGATCAATCCGTTCGCGAGATATGGCAGTTTGGAGATAAGAAACGCTTGAGAAACTCAAAATTTTCGCAGTTCTGATGCTCGAAACGAGTAACTAGAACGGCCTAGGGGAAAAGTACGCTTACCGTTGTAATCGGGCGAGTTTCTACTTTCAGATGCAACAGAAATTTTGCGGATTAGTCGATCCGTTCGCGAGATATGGCAGTTTGGAGGTAAGAAACGCTTGAGAAACTCAAAATTTTCGCCGTTCTGATGCTCGAAACGAATAACTAGAACGGCCTAGGGGAAATGTGCGCATACCGTTGTAATCGGGCGAGTTTCTACTTTCAGATGCAACAGAAATTTTGCGGATTGGTCAATCCGTTCGCGAGATATGGCAGTTTGGAGGTAAGAAACGCTTGAGAAATTCAAAATTTTCGCAGTTCTGATGCTCGAAACGAATAACTAGAACGGCCTAGGGGAAAACTACACCTACCGTTGTTATCGGGCGAGTTTCTACTTTCAGATGCAACAGAAATTTTGCGGATTCATCAATCCGTTCGCGAGATATGGCAGTTTGGAGGTAAGAAACGCTTGAGAAACTCAAAATTTTCGCAGTTCTGATGCTCGAAACGAGTAACTAGAACGGCCTAGGGGAAAAGTACGCTTACCGTTCTAATCGGTCGAGTTTCTACTTTCAGATGCAACAGAAATTTTGCGGATCGATCGATCCGTTCGCGAGATATGGCAGTTTGGAAGTAAGAAACGCTTGAGAAACTCAAAATTTTCGCAGTTCTGATTCTCGAAACGAATGACTAGAACGGCCTAGGGGAGAAGTACGCATACCGTTGTAATCTGGCGAGTTTCTACTTTCAGATGCAACAGAAATTTTGCGGATTGATCAATCCGTTCGCGAGATATGGCAGTTTGGAGATAAGAAACGCTTGAGAAACTCAAAATTTTCGCAGTTTTGATGCTCGAAACGAGTGACTAGAACGGCCTAGGGGAGAAGTACGCATACCGTTGTAATCTGGCGAGTCTCTACTTTCAAATGCAACAGAAATTTTGCAGATTGGTCAATCCGTTCGCGAGATATGGCAGTTTGGAGGTAAGAAACGCTTGAGAAACTCAAAATTTTCGCAGTTCTGATGCTCGAAACGAATAACTAGAACGGCCTAGGGTAAAAGTGCGCATACCGTTGTAATCGGGCGAGTTTCTACTTTCAGATGCAACAGAAATTTTGCGGATCGGTCAATCCGTTCGCGAGATATGGCAGTTTGGATGTAAGAAACGCTTGAGAAACTCAAAATTTTCACAGTTCTGATGCTCGAAACGAATAACTGTAACGGCCTAGGGGAAAACTACACATACCGTTGTAATCGGGCGAGTCTCTACTTTCAGATGCAACCGAAATTTTGCGGATTGGTGAATCCGTTCGCGAGATATGGCAGTTTGGAAGTAAGAAACGCTTGAGAAACTCAAAATTTTCGCAGTTCTGATGCTCGAAACGAATAACTAGAACGGCCTAGGGGAAAAGTGCGCATACCGTTGTAATCGGGCGAGTTTCTACTTTCAGATGCAACAAAAATTTTGCGGATCGGTCAATACGTTCGCGAGATATGGCAGTTTGGATGTAAGAAACGCTTGAGAAACTCAAAATTTTCGCAGTTCTGATGCTCGAAACGAATAACTGGAACAGCCTAGGGGAAAACTACACATACCGTTGTAATCGGGCGAGTCTCTACTTTCAGATGCAACAGAAATTTTGCGGATTGGTCAATCCGTTCGCGAGATATGGCAGTTTGGAGGTAAGAAACGCTTGCGAAACTCAAAATTTTCGCTGTTCTGATGCTCGAAACGAATAACTAGAACGGCCTAGGGGAAAAGTGCGCATACCGTTGTAATCGGGCGAGTTTCTACTTTCAGATGCAACAGAAATTTTGCGGATCGGTCAATCCGTTCGCGAGATATGGCAGTTTGGATGTAAGAAACGCTTGAGAAACTCAAAATTTTCACAGTTCTGATGCTCGAAACGAATAACTGTAACGGCCTAGGGGAAAACTACACATACCGTTGTAATCGGGCGAGTCTCTACTTTCAGATGCAACCGAAATTTTGCGGATTGGTGAATCCGTTCGCGAGATATGGCAGTTTGGAGGTAAGAAACGCTTGAGAAACTCAAAATTTTCGCAGTTCTGATGCTCGAAACGAGTAACTAGACCGGCCTAGGGGAAAAGTGCGCATACCGTTGTAATCGGGCGAGTTTCTACTTTCAGATGCAACTGAAATTTTGCGGATTGGTCAATCCGTTCGCGAGATATGGCAGTTTGGAGGTAAGAAACGCTTGAGAAACTCAAAATTTTCGCAGTTCTGATGCTCGAAACGAATAACTAGAACGGCCTAGGGGAAAACTAAACCTACCGTTGTAATCGGGCGAGTTTCTACTTTCCGATGCAACAGAAATTTTGCGGATTAGTCGATCCGTTCGCGAGATATGGCAGTTTGGAGGTAAGAAACGCTTGAGAAACTCAAAATTTTCGCCGTTCTGATGCTCGAAACGAATAACTAGACCGGCCTAGGGGAAAAGTGCGCATACCGTTGTAATCGGGCGAGTTTCTACTTTCAGATGCAACAGAAATTTTGCGGATTGGTCAATCCGTTCGCGAGATATGGCAGTTTGGAGGTAAGAAACGCTTGAGAAATTCAAAATTTTCGCAGTTCTGATGCTCGAAACGACTAACTAGAACGGCCTAGGGGAAAACTACACCTACCGTTGTTATCGGGCGAGTTTCTACTTTCAGATGCAACAGAAATTTTGCGGATTCATCAATCCGTTCGCGAGATATGGCAGTTTGGAGGTAAGAAACGCTTGAGAAACTCAAAATTTTCGCCGTTCTGATTCTCGAAACGAATGACTAGAACGGCCTAGGGTTGAAGTACGCATACCGTTGTAATCGGGCGAGTCTCTACTTTCAGATGCAACAGAAATTTTGCGGATTTATCAATCCGTTCGCGAGATATGGCAGTTTGGAAATAAGAAACGCTTGAGAAACTCAAAATTTTCGCCGTTCTGATGCTCGAAACGAATAACTAGAATGGCCTAGGGGAAAAGTGCGCATACCGTTGTAATCGGGCGAGTTTCTACTTTCAGATGCAACTGAAATTTTGCGGATTGGTCAATCCGTTCGCGAGATATGGCAGTTTGGAGGTAAGAAACGCTTGAGAAACTCAAAATTTTCGCAGTTCTGATGCTCGAAACGAATAACTAGAACGGCCTAGGGGAAAACTAAACCTACCGTTGTAATCGGGCGAGTTTCTACTTTCCGATGCAACAGAAATTTTGCGGATTAGTCGATCCGTTCGCGAGATATGGCAGTTTGGAGGTAAGAAACGCTTGAGAAACTCAAAATTTTCGCCGTTGTGATGCTCGAAACGAATAACTAGAACGGCCTAGGGGAAAAGTGCGCATACCGTTGTAATCGGGCGAGTTTCTACTTTCAGATGCAACAGAAATTTTGCGGATTGGTCAATCCGTTCGCGAGATATGGCAGTTTGGAGGTAAGAAACGCTTGAGAAATTCAAAATTTTCGCAGTTCTGATGCTCGAAACGACTAACTAGAACGGCCTAGGGGAAAACTACACCTACCGTTGTTATCGGGCGAGTTTCTACTTTCAGATGCAACAGAAATTTTGCGGATTCATCAATCCGTTCGCGAGATATGGCAGTTTGGAGGTAAGAAACGCTTGAGAAACTCAAAATTTTCGCCGTTCTGATTCTCGAAACGAATGACTAGAACGGCCTAGGGGTGAAGTACGCATACCGTTGTAATCGGGCGAGTCTCTACTTTCAGATGCAACAGAAATTTTGCGGATTTATCAATCCGTTCGCGAGATATGGCAGTTTGGAAATAAGAAACGCTTGAGAAACTCAAAATTTTCGCAGTTCTGATGCTCGAAACGAATAACTAGAACGGCCTAGGGGAAACCTACACCTACCTTTGTAATCGGGCGAGTTTCTACTTTCAGATGCAACAGAAATTTTTCGGATTGATCAATCCGTTCGCGAGATATGGCAGTTTGGAGATAAGAAACGCTTGAGAAACTCAAAATTTTCGCAGTTCTGATGCTCGAAACGAGTAACTGGAACGGCCTAGGGGAAAAGTACGCTTACCGTTGTAATCGGGCGAGTTTCTACTTTCAGATGCAACAGAAATTTTGCGGATTGGTCAATCCGTTCGCGAGATATGGCAGTTTGGAGGTAAGAAACGCTTGAGAAACTCAAAATTTTCGCAGTTCTGATGCTCGACACGAATAACTAGAACGGCCTAGGGGAGAAGTACGCATACCGTTGTAATCGGGCGAGTTTCTACTTTCAGATGCAACAGAAATTTTTCGGATTGATCAATCCGTTCGCGAGATATGGCAGTTTGGAGATAAGAAACGCTTGAGAAACTCAAAATTTTCGCAGTTCTGATGCTCGAAACGAGTAACTGGAACGGCCTAGGGGAAAAGTACGCTTACCGTTGTAATCGGGCGAGTTTCTACTTTCCGATGCAACAGAAATTTTGCGGATTGGTCAATCCGTTCGCGAGATATGGCAGTTTGGAGGTAAGAAACGCTTGAGAAACTCAAAATTTTCGCAGTTCTGATGCTCGACACGAATAACTAGAACGGCCTAGGGGAGAAGTACGCATACCGTTGTAATCGGGCGAGTTTCTACTTTCAGATGCAACAGAAATTTTGCGGATTAGTCAATCCGTTCGCGAGATATGGCAGTTTGGAGGTAAGAAACGCTTGAGAAACTCAAAATTTTCGCCGTTCTGATGCTCGAAACGAATAATTAGAACGGCCTAGGGGAAAAGTACGCAAACCGTTGTAATCGGGCGAGTTTCTACTTTCAGATGCAACAGAAATTTTGCGGATTGGTCAATCCGTTCGCGAGATATGGCAGTTTGGAGGTAAGAAACGCTTGAGAAACTCAAAATTTTCGCAGTTCTGATGCTCGAAATGAATAACTGGAACGGCCTAGGGGAAAACTACACATACCGTTGTAATCGGGCAAGTTTCTACTTTCAGATGCAACAGAAATTTTGCGGATTGGTCAATCCGTTCACGAGATATGGCAGTTTGGAGGTAAGAAACGCTTGAGAAACTCAAAATTTTCGCAGTTCTGATGCTCCAACGAATAACTAGAACGGCCTAGGGGTAAACTACACCTACCGTTGTAATCGGGCGAGTTTCTACTTTCAGATGCAACAGAAATTTTGCGGATGGATCAATCCGTTCGCGAGATATGGCAGTTTGGAGATAAGAAACGCTTGAGAAACTCAAAATTTTCGCAGTTCTGATGCTCGAAACGAGTAACTGAAACGGCCTAGGGAAAAAGCACGCATACTGTTGTAATCGGGCGAGTTTCTACTTTCAGATGCAACAGAAATTTTGCGGATTGATCAATCCGTTCGCGAGATATGGCAGTTTGGAGGTAAGAAACGCTTGAGAAACTCAAAATTTTCGCAGTTCTGATGCTCGAAACGAATAACTAGAACGGCCTAGGGGAAAACTACACCTACCGTTGTAATCGGGCGAGTTTCTACTTTCAGATGCAACAGAAATTTTGGGGATTGATCAATCCGTTCGCGAGATATGGCAGTTTGGAGATAAGAAACGCTTGAGAAACTCAAAATTTTCGCAGTTCTGATGCTCGAAACGAGTAACTAGAACGGCCTAGGGGAAAAGTACGCATAGCGTTGTAATCGGGCGAGTTTCTACCTTCAGATGCAACAGAAATTTTGCGGATTGGTCAATCCGTTCGCGAGATATGGCAGTTTGGAGGTAAGAAGCGCTTGAGAAACTCAAAATTTTCGCAGTTCTGATGCTCGAAACGAATAACTAGAACGGCCTAGGGGAAAAGTACGCATACTGATTTAATCGGGCGTGTTTCTACTTTCAGATGCAACAGAAATTTTGCGGATTTATCAATCCGTTCGCGAGATATGGCAGTTTGGAAATAAGAAACGCTTGAGAAACTCAAAATTTTCGCAGTTCTGATGCTCGAAACGAATAACTAGAACGGCCTAGGGGAAACCTACACCTACCTTTGTAATCGGGCGAGTTTCTACTTTCAGATGCAACAGAAATTTTGCGGATTGATCAATCCGTTCGCGAGATATGGCAGTTTGGAGATAAGAAACGCTTGAGAAACTCAAAATTTTCGCAGTTCTGATGCTCGAAACGAGTAACTGGAACGGCCTAGGGGAAAAGTACGCTTACCGTTGTAATCGGGCGAGTTTCTACTTTCAGATGCAACAGAAATTTTGCGGATTGGTCAATCCGTTCGCGAGATATGGCAGTTTGGAGGTAAGAAACGCTTGAGAAACTCAAAATTTTCGCAGTTCTGATGCTCGACACGAATAACTAGAACGGCCTAGGGGAGAAGTACGCATACCGTTGTAATCGGGCGAGTTTCTACTTTCAGATGCAACAGAAATTTTGCGGATTAGTCAATCCGTTCGCGAGATATGGCAGTTTGGAGGTAAGAAAAGCTTGAGAAACTCAAAATTTTCGCCGTTCTGATGCTCGAAACGAATAACTAGAACGGCCTAGGGGAAAAGTACGCATACCGTTGTAATCGGGCGAGTTTCTACTTTCAGATGCAACAGAAATTTTGCGGATTGGTCAATCCGTTCGCGAGATATGGCAGTTTCGAGGTAAGAAACGCTTGAGAAACTCAAAATTTTCGCAGTTCTGATGCTCGAAATGAATAACTGGAACGGCCTAGGGGAAAACTACACATACCGTTGTAATCGGGCAAGTTTCTACTTTCAGATGCAACAGAAATTTTGCGGATTGGTCAATCCGTTCACGAGATATGGCAGTTTGGAGGTAAGAAACGCTTGAGAAACTCAAAATTTTCGCAGTTCTGATGCTCCAACGAATAACTAGAACGGCCTAGGGGAAAACTACACCTACCGTTGTAATCGGGCGAGTTTCTACTTTCAGATGCAACAGAAATTTTGCGGATGGATCAATCCGTTCGCGAGATATGGCAGTTTGGAGATAAGAAACGCTTGAGAAACTCAAAATTTTCGCAGTTCTGATGCTCGAAACGAGTAACTGAAACGGCCTAGGGAAAAAGCACGCATACTGTTGTAATCAGGCGAGTTTCTACTTTCAGAAGCAACAGAAATTTTGCGGATTGATCAATCCGTTCGCGAGATATGGCAGTTTGGATATAAGAAACGCTTGAGAAACTCAAAATTTTCGCAGTTCTGATGCTCGAAACGAATAACTGGAACGGCCTAGGGGAAAACTACACATACCGTTGTAATCGGGCGAGTTTCTACTTTCAGATGCAACAGAAATTTTGCGGATTGATCAATCCGTTCGCGAGATATGGCAGTTTGGAGATAAGAAACGCTTGAGAAACTCAAAATTTTCGCAGTTCTGATGCTCGAAATGAATAACTGGAACGGCCTAGGGGAAAACTACACATACCGTTGTAATCGGGCAAGTTTCTACTTTCAGATGCAACAGAAATTTTGCGGATTGGTCAATCCGTTCGCGAGATATGGCAGATTGGAGGTAAGAAACGCTTGAGAAACTCAAAATTTTGGCAGTTCTGATGCTCGAAACGAATAACTAGAACGGCCTAGGGGAAAACTACACCTACCGTTGTAATCGGGCGAGTTTCTACTTTCAGATGCAACAGAAATTTTGCGGATGGATCAATCCGTTCGCGAGATATGGCAGTTTGGAGATAAGAAACGCTTGAGAAACTCAAAATTTTTGCAGTTCTGATGCTCGAAACGAGTAACTAGAACGGCCTAGGGGAAAAGTACGCATACCGTTGGAATCGGGCGAGTCTCTACTTTCAGATGCAATAGAAATTTTGCGGATTGGTCAATCCGTTCGCGAGATATGGCAGTTTGTAGGTAAGAAACGCTTGAGAAACTCAAAATTTTCGCAGTTCTGATGCTCGAAACGAATAACTAGAACGGCCTAGGGGAAAAGTACGCATACTGATGTAATCGGGCGTGTTTCTACTTTCAGATGCAACAGAAATTTTGCGGATTTATCCGTCCGTTCGCGAGATATGGCAGTTTGGAGATAAGAAACGCTTGAGAAATTCAAAATTTTCGCAGTTCTGATGCTCGAAACGAATAACTAGAACGGCCTAGGGGAAACCAACAGCTACCTTTGTAATCGGGCGAGTTTCTACTTTCAGATGCAACAGAAATTTTGCGGATTGATCAATCCGTTCGCGAGATATGGCAGTTTGGAGATAAGAAACGCTTGAGAAACTCAAAATTTTCGCAGTTCTGATGCTCGAAACGAGTAACTAGAACGGCCTAGGGGAAAAGTACGTTTACCGTTGTAATCGGGCGAGTTTCTACTTTCAGATGCAACAGAAATTTTGCGGATTAGTCAATCCGTTCGCGAGATATGGCAGTTTGGAGGTAAGAAACGCTTGAGAAACTCAAAATTTTCGCCGTTCTGATGCTCGAAACGAATAACTAGAACGGCCTAGGGGAAAACTAAACCTACCGTTGTAATCGGGCGAGTTTCTACTTTCCGATGCAACAGAAATTTTGCGGATTAGTCGATCCGTTCGCGAGATATGGCAGTTTGGAGGTAAGAAACGCTTGAGAAACTCAAAATTTTCGCCGTTGTGATGCTCGAAACGAATAACTAGAACGGCCTAGGGGAAAAGTGCGCATACCGTTGTAATCGGGCGAGTTTCTACTTTCAGATGCAACAGAAATTTTGCGGATTGGTCATTCCGTTCGCGAGATATGGCAGTTTGGAGGTAAGAAACGCTTGAGAAATTCAAAATTTTCGCAGTTCTGATGCTCGAAACGACTAACTAGAACGGCCTAGGGGAAAACTACACCTACCGTTGTTATCGGGCGAGTTTCTACTTTCAGATGCAACAGAAATTTTGCGGATTCATCAATCCGTTCGCGAGATATGGCAGTTTGGAGGTAAGAAACGCTTGAGAAACTCAAAATTTTCGCCGTTCTGATTCTCGAAACGAATGACTAGAACGGCCTAGGGGTGAAGTACGCATACCGTTGTAATCGGGCGAGTCTCTACTTTCAGATGCAACAGAAATTTTGCGGATTTATCAATCCGTTCGCGAGATATGGCAGTTTGGAAATAAGAAACGCTTGAGAAACTCAAAATTTTCGCAGTTCTGATGCTCGAAACGAATAACTAGAACGGCCTAGGGGAAACCTACACCTACCTTTGTAATCGGGCGAGTTTCTACTTTCAGATGCAACAGAAATTTTTCGGATTGATCAATCCGTTCGCGAGATATGGCAGTTTGGAGATAAGAAACGCTTGAGAAACTCAAAATTTTCGCAGTTCTGATGCTCGAAACGAGTAACTGGAACGGCCTAGGGGAAAAGTACGCTTACCGTTGTAATCGGGCGAGTTTCTACTTTCAGATGCAACAGAAATTTTGCGGATTGGTCAATCCGTTCGCGAGATATGGCAGTTTGGAGGTAAGAAACGCTTGAGAAACTCAAAATTTTCGCAGTTCTGATGCTCGACACGAATAACTAGAACGGCCTAGGGGAGAAGTACGCATACCGTTGTAATCGGGCGAGTTTCTACTTTCAGATGCAACAGAAATTTTTCGGATTGATCAATCCGTTCGCGAGATATGGCAGTTTGGAGATAAGAAACGCTTGAGAAACTCAAAATTTTCGCAGTTCTGATGCTCGAAACGAGTAACTGGAACGGCCTAGGGGAAAAGTACGCTTACCGTTGTAATCGGGCGAGTTTCTACTTTCCGATGCAACAGAAATTTTGCGGATTGGTCAATCCGTTCGCGAGATATGGCAGTTTGGAGGTAAGAAACGCTTGAGAAACTCAAAATTTTCGCAGTTCTGATGCTCGACACGAATAACTAGAACGGCCTAGGGGAGAAGTACGCATACCGTTGTAATCGGGCGAGTTTCTACTTTCAGATGCAACAGAAATTTTGCGGATTAGTCAATCCGTTCGCGAGATATGGCAGTTTGGAGGTAAGAAACGCTTGAGAAACTCAAAATTTTCGCCGTTCTGATGCTCGAAACGAATAATTAGAACGGCCTAGGGGAAAAGTACGCAAACCGTTGTAATCGGGCGAGTTTCTACTTTCAGATGCAACAGAAATTTTGCGGATTGGTCAATCCGTTCGCGAGATATGGCAGTTTGGAGGTAAGAAACGCTTGAGAAACTCAAAATTTTCGCAGTTCTGATGCTCGAAATGAATAACTGGAACGGCCTAGGGGAAAACTACACATACCGTTGTAATCGGGCAAGTTTCTACTTTCAGATGCAACAGAAATTTTGCGGATTGGTCAATCCGTTCACGAGATATGGCAGTTTGGAGGTAAGAAACGCTTGAGAAACTCAAAATTTTCGCAGTTCTGATGCTCCAACGAATAACTAGAACGGCCTAGGGGAAAACTACACCTACCGTTGTAATCGGGCGAGTTTCTACTTTCAGATGCAACAGAAATTTTGCGGATGGATCAATCCGTTCGCGAGATATGGCAGTTTGGAGATAAGAAACGCTTGAGAAACTCAAAATTTTCGCAGTTCTGATGCTCGAAACGAGTAACTGAAACGGCCTAGGGAAAAAGCACGCATACTGTTGTAATCGGGCGAGTTTCTACTTTCAGATGCAACAGAAATTTTGCGGATTGATCAATCCGTTCGCGAGATATGGCAGTTTGGAGGTAAGAAACGCTTGAGAAACTCAAAATTTTCGCAGTTCTGATGCTCGAAACGAATAACTAGAACGGCCTAGGGGAAAACTACACCTACCGTTGTAATCGGGCGAGTTACTACTTTCAGATGCAACAGAAATTTTGGGGATTCATCAATCCGTTCGCGAGATATGGCAGTTTGGAGATAAGAAACGCTTGAGAAACTCAAAATTTTCGCAGTTCTGATGCTCGAAACGAGTAACTAGAACGGCCTAGGGGAAAAGTACGCATAGCGTTGTAATCGGGCGAGTTTCTACCTTCAGATGCAACAGAAATTTTGCGGATTGGTCAATCCGTTCGCGAGATATGGCAGTTTGGAGGTAAGAAGCGCTTGAGAAACTCAAAATTTTCGCAGTTCTGATGCTCGAAACGAATAACTAGAACGGCCTAGGGGAAAAGTACGCATACTGATTTAATCGGGCGTGTTTCTACTTTCAGATGCAACAGAAATTTTGCGGATTTATCAATCCGTTCGCGAGATATGGCAGTTTGGAAATAAGAAACGCTTGAGAAACTCAAAATTTTCGCAGTTCTGATGCTCGAAACGAATAACTAGAACGGCCTAGGGGAAACCTACACCTACCTTTGTAATCGGGCGAGTTTCTACTTTCAGATGCAACAGAAATTTTGCGGATGGATCAATCCGTTCGCGAGATATGGCAGTTTGGAGATAAGAAACGCTTGAGAAACTCAAAATTTTCGCAGTTCTGATGCTCGAAACGAGTAACTGAAACGGCCTAGGGAAAAAGCACGCATACTGTTGTAATCAGGCGAGTTTCTACTTTCAGAAGCAACAGAAATTTTGCGGATTGATCAATCCGTTCGCGAGATATGGCAGTTTGGATATAAGAAACGCTTGAGAAACTCAAAATTTTCGCAGTTCTGATGCTCGAAACGAATAACTGGAACGGCCTAGGGGAAAACTACACATACCGTTGTAATCGGGCGAATTTCTACTTTCAGATGCAACAGAAATTTTGCGGATTGATCAATCCGTTCGCGAGATATGGCAGTTTGGAGATAAGAAACGCTTGAGAAACTCAAAATTTTCGCAGTTCTGATGCTCGAAATGAATAACTGGAACGGCCTAGGGGAAAACTACACATACCGTTGTAATCGGGCAAGTTTCTACTTTCAGATGCAACAGAAATTTTGCGGATTGGTCAATCCGTTCGCGAGATATGGCAGATTGGAGGTAAGAAACGCTTGAGAAACTCAAAATTTTGGCAGTTCTGATGCTCGAAACGAATAACTAGAACGGCCTAGGGGAAAACTACACCTACCGTTGTAATCGGGCGAGTTTCTACTTTCAGATGCAACAGAAATTTTGCGGATGGATCAATCCGTTCGCGAGATATGGCAGTTTGGAGATAAGAAACGCTTGAGAAACTCAAAATTTTTGCAGTTCTGATGCTCGAAACGAGTAACTAGAACGGCCTAGGGGAAAAGTACGCATACCGTTGGAATCGGGCGAGTCTCTACTTTCAGATGCAATAGAAATTTTGCGGATTGGTCAATCCGTTCGCGACATATGGCAGTTTGGAGGTAAGAAACGCTTGAGAAACTCAAAATTTTCGCCGTTCTGATGCTCGAAACGAATAACTAGAACGGCCTAGGGGAAAACTACACCTACCGTTGTAATCGGGCGAGTTTCTACTTTCAGATGCAACAGAAATTTTGCGGATTGATCAATCCGTTCGCGAGATATGGCAGTTTGGAGATAAGAAACGCTTGAGAAACTCAAAATTTTCGCAGTTCTGATGCTCGAAACGAGTAACTAGAACGGCCTAGGGGAAAAGTACGCTTACCGTTGTAATCGGGCGAGTTTCTACTTTCAGATGCAACAGAAATTTTGCGGATTAGTCAATCCGTTCGCGAGATATGGCAGTTTGGAGGTAAGAAACGCTTGAGAAACTCAAAATTTTCGCCGTTCTGATGCTCGAAACGAATAACTAGAACGGCCTAGGGGAAAAGTACGCATACTGATGTAATCGGGCGTGTTTCTACTTTCAGATGCAACAGAAATTTTGCGGATTTATCCGTCCGTTCGCGAGATATGGCAGTTTGGAGATAAGAAACGCTTGAGAAATTCAAAATTTTCGCAGTTCTGATGCTCGAAACGAATAACTAGAACGGCCTAGGGGAAACCTACAGCTACCTTTGTAATCGGGCGAGTTTCTACTTTCAGATGCAACAGAAATTTTGCGGATTGATCAATCCGTTCGCGAGATATGGCAGTTTGGAGATAAGAAACGCTTGAGAAACTCAAAATTTTCGCAGTTCTGATGCTCGAAACGAGTAACTAGAACGGCCTAGGGGAAAAGTACGTTTACCGTTGTAATCGGGCGAGTTTCTACTTTCAGATGCAACAGAAATTTTGCGGATTAGTCAATCCGTTCGCGAGATATGGCAGTTTGGAGGTAAGAAACGCTTGAGAAACTCAAAATTTTCGCCGTTCTGATGCTCGAAACGAATAACTAGAACGGTCTAGGGGAAAACTACACCTACCTTTGTAATCGGGCGAGATTCTACTTTCAGATGCAACAGAAATTTTGCGGATTGATCAATCCGTTCGCGAGATATGGCAGTTTGGAGATAAGAAACGCTTGAGAAACTCAAAATTTTTGCAGTTCTGATGCTCGAAACGAGTAACTAGAACGGCCTAGGGGAAAAGTACGCATACCGTTGTAATCGGGCGAGTTTCTACTTTCAAATGCAACAGAAATTTTGCGGATTGGTAAATGCGTTCGCGAGATATGGCATTTTGGAGGTAAGAAACGCCTGAGAAACTCAAAATTTTCGCAGTTCTGATGCTCGAAACGAATAAATAGAACGGCCTAGGGGAAAACTACACATACCGTTGTAATCGGGCGAGTTTCTACTTTCAGATGCAACAGAAATTTTGCGGATTGATCAATCCGTTCGCGAGATATGGCAGTTTGGAGATAAGAAACGCTTGAGAAACACAAAATTTTCGCAGTTCTGATGCTCGAAACGAGTAACTAGAACGGCCTAGGGGAAAAGTACGCTTACCGTTGTAATCGGGCGAGTTTCTACTTTCAGATGCAACAGAAATTTTGCGGATTAGTCAATCGGTTCGCGAGATATGGCAATTTGGATGTAAGAAACGCTTGAGAAACTCAAAATTTTCGCCGTTGTGATGCTCGAAACGAATAACTAGAACGGCCTAGGGGAAAAGTGCGCATACCGTTGTAATCGGGCGAGTTTCTACTTTCAGATGCAACAGAAATTTTGCGGATTGGTCAATCCGTTCGCGAGATATGGCAGTTTGGAGGTAAGAAACGCTTGAGAAATTCAAAATTTTCGCAGTTCTGATGCTCGAAACGACTAACTAGAACGGCCTAGGGGAAAACTACACCTACCGTTGTTATCGGGCGAGTTTCTACTTTCAGATGCAACAGAAATTTTGCGGATTCATCAATCCGTTCGCGAGATATGGCAGTTTGGAGGTAAGAAACGCTTGAGAAACTCAAAATTTTCGCCGTTCTGATTCTCGAAACGAATGACTAGAACGGCCTAGGGGTGAAGTACGCATACCGTTGTAATCGGGCGAGTCTCTACTTTCAGATGCAACAGAAATTTTGCGGATTTATCAATCCGTTCGCGAGGTATGGCAGTTTGGAAATAAGAAACGCTTGAGAAACTCAAAATTTTCGCAGTTCTGATGCTCGAAACGAATAACTAGAACGGCCTAGGGGAAACCTACACCTACCTTTGTAATCGGGCGAGTTTCTACTTTCAGATGCAACAGAAATTTTTCGGATTGATCAATCCGTTCGCGAGATATGGCAGTTTGGAGATAAGAAACGCTTGAGAAACTCAAAATTTTCGCAGTTCTGATGCTCGAAACGAGTAACTGGAACGGCCTAGGGGAAAAGTACGCTTACCGTTGTAATCGGGCGAGTTTCTACTTTCAGATGCAACAGAAATTTTGCGGATTGGTCAATCCGTTCGCGAGATATGGCAGTTTGGAGGTAAGAAACGCTTGAGAAACTCAAAATTTTCGCAGTTCTGATGCTCGACACGAATAACTAGAACGGCCTAGGGGAGAAGTACGCATACCGTTGTAATCGGGCGAGTTTCTACTTTCAGATGCAACAGAAATTTTTCGGATTGATCAATCCGTTCGCGAGATATGGCAGTTTGGAGATAAGAAACGCTTGAGAAACTCAAAATTTTCGCAGTTCTGATGCTCGAAACGAGTAACTGGAACGGCCTAGGGGAAAAGTACGCTTACCGTTGTAATCGGGCGAGTTTCTACTTTCCGATGCAACAGAAATTTTGCGGATTGGTCAATCCGTTCGCGAGATATGGCAGTTTGGAGGTAAGAAACGCTTGAGAAACTCAAAATTTTCGCAGTTCTGATGCTCGACACGAATAACTAGAACGGCCTAGGGGAGAAGTACGCATACCGTTGTAATCGGGCGAGTTTCTACTTTCAGATGCAACAGAAATTTTGCGGATTAGTCAATCCGTTCGCGAGATATGGCAGTTTGGAGGTAAGAAACGCTTGAGAAACTCAAAATTTTCGCCGTTCTGATGCTCGAAACGAATAATTAGAACGGCCTAGGGGAAAAGTACGCAAACCGTTGTAATCGGGCGAGTTTCTACTTTCAGATGCAACAGAAATTTTGCGGATTGGTCAATCCGTTCGCGAGATATGGCAGTTTGGAGGTAAGAAACGCTTGAGAAACTCAAAATTTTCGCAGTTCTGATGCTCGAAATGAATAACTGGAACGGCCTAGGGGAAAACTACACATACCGTTGTAATCGGGCAAGTTTCTACTTTCAGATGCAACAGAAATTTTGCGGATTGGTCAATCCGTTCACGAGATATGGCAGTTTGGAGGTAAGAAACGCTTGAGAAACTCAAAATTTTCGCAGTTCTGATGCTCCAACGAATAACTAGAACGGCCTAGGGGAAAACTACACCTACCGTTGTAATCGGGCGAGTTTCTACTTTCAGATGCAACAGAAATTTTGCGGATGGATCAATCCGTTCGCGAGATATGGCAGTTTGGAGATAAGAAACGCTTGAGAAACTCAAAATTTTCGCAGTTCTGATGCTCGAAACGAGTAACTGAAACGGCCTAGGGAAAAAGCACGCATACTGTTGTAATCGGGCGAGTTTCTACTTTCAGATGCAACAGAAATTTTGCGGATTGATCAATCCGTTCGCGAGATATGGCAGTTTGGAGGTAAGAAACGCTTGAGAAACTCAAAATTTTCGCAGTTCTGATGCTCGAAACGAATAACTAGAACGGCCTAGGGGAAAACTACACCTACCGTTGTAATCGGGCGAGTTTCTACTTTCAGATGCAACAGAAATTTTGGGGATTGATCAATCCGTTCGCGAGATATGGCAGTTTGGAGATAAGAAACGCTTGAGAAACTCAAAATTTTCGCAGTTCTGATGCTCGAAACGAGTAACTAGAACGGCCTAGGGGAAAAGTACGCATAGCGTTGTAATCGGGCGAGTTTCTACCTTCAGATGCAACAGAAATTTTGCGGATTGGTCAATCCGTTCGCGAGATATGGCAGTTTGGAGGTAAGAAGCGCTTGAGAAACTCAAAATTTTCGCAGTTCTGATGCTCGAAACGAATAACTAGAACGGCCTAGGGGAAAAGTACGCATACTGATTTAATCGGGCGTGTTTCTACTTTCAGATGCAACAGAAATTTTGCGGATTTATCAATCCGTTCGCGAGATATGGCAGTTTGGAAATAAGAAACGCTTGAGAAACTCAAAATTTTCGCAGTTCTGATGCTCGAAACGAATAACTAGAACGGCCTAGGGGAAACCTACACCTACCTTTGTAATCGGGCGAGTTTCTACTTTCAGATGCAACAGAAATTTTGCGGATGGATCAATCCGTTCGCGAGATATGGCAGTTTGGAGATAAGAAACGCTTGAGAAACTCAAAATTTTCGCAGTTCTGATGCTCGAAACGAGTAACTGAAACGGCCTAGGGAAAAAGCACGCATACTGTTGTAATCAGGCGAGTTTCTACTTTCAGAAGCAACAGAAATTTTGCGGATTGATCAATCCGTTCGCGAGATATGGCCGTTTGGATATAAGAACCGCTTGAGAAACTCAAAATTTTCGCAGTTCTGATGCTCGAAACGAATAACTGGAACGGCCTAGGGGAAAACTACACATACCGTTGTAATCGGGCGAATTTCTACTTTCAGATGCAACAGAAATTTTGCGGATTGATCAATCCGTTCGCGAGATATGGCAGTTTGGAGATAAGAAACGCTTGAGAAACTCAAAATTTTCGCAGTTCTGATGCTCGAAATGAATAACTGGAACGGCCTAGGGGAAAACTACACATACCGTTGTAATCGGGCCAGTTTCTACTTTCAGATGCAACAGAAATTTTGCGGATTGGTCAATCCGTTCGCGAGATATGGCAGATTGGAGGTAAGAAACGCTTGAGAAACTCAAAATTTTGGCAGTTCTGATGCTCGAAACGAATAACTAGAACGGCCTAGGGGAAAACTACACCTACCGTTGTAATCGGGCGAGTTTCTACTTTCAGATGCAACAGAAATTTTGCGGATGGATCAATCCGTTCGCGAGATATGGCAGTTTGGAGATAAGAAACGCTTGAGAAACTCAAAATTTTTGCAGTTCTGATGCTCGAAACGAGTAACTAGAACGGCCTAGGGGAAAAGTACGCATACCGTTGGAATCGGGCGAGTCTCTACTTTCAGATGCAATAGAAATTTTGCGGATTGGTCAATCCGTTCGCGAGATATGGCAGTTTGTAGGTAAGAAACGCTTGAGAAACTCAAAATTTTCGCAGTTCTGATGCTCGAAACGAATAACTGGAACGACCTAGGGGAAAAGCACGCATACTGTTGTAATCGGGCGAGCTTCTACTTTCAGATGCAACAGAAATTTTGCGGATTGATCAATCCGTTCGCGAGATATGGCAGTTTGGATATAAGAAACGCTTGAGAAACTCAAAATTTTCGCAGTTCTGATGCTCGAAACGAGTAACTAGAACGGCCTAGGGGAAAAGTACGCTTACCGTTGTAATCGGGCGAGTTTCTACTTTCAGATGCAACAGAAATTTTGCGGATTAGTCAATCCGTTCGCGACATATGGCAGTTTGGAGGTAAGAAACGCTTGAGAAACTCAAAATTTTCGCCGTTCTGATGCTCGAAACGAATAACTAGAACGGCCTAGGGGAAAACTACACCTACCGTTGTAATCGGGCGAGTTTCTACTTTCAGATGCAACAGAAATTTTGCGGATTGATCAATCCGTTCGCGAGATATGGCAGTTTGGAGATAAGAAACGCTTGAGAAACTCAAAATTTTCGCAGTTCTGATGCTCGAAACGAGTAACTAGAACGGCCTAGGGGAAAAGTACGCTTACCGTTGTAATCGGGCGAGTTTCTACTTTCAGATGCAACAGAAATTTTGCGGATTAGTCAATCCGTTCGCGAGATATGGCAGTTTGGAGGTAAGAAACGCTTGAGAAACTCAAAATTTTCGCCGTTCTGATGCTCGAAACGAGTAACTAGAACGGCCTAGGGGAAAAGTACGCATACTGATGTAATCGGGCGTGTTTCTACTTTCAGATGCAACAGAAATTTTGCGGATTTATCCGTCCGTTCGCGAGATATGGCAGTTTGGAGATAAGAAACGCTTGAGAAATTCAAAATTTTCGCAGTTCTGATGCTCGAAACGAATAACTAGAACGGCCTAGGGGAAACCTACAGCTACCTTTGTAATCGGGCGAGTTTCTACTTTCAGATGCAACAGAAATTTTGCGGATTGATCAATCCGTTCGCGAGATATGGCAGTTTGGAGATAAGAAACGCTTGAGAAACTCAAAATTTTCGCAGTTCTGATGCTCGAAACGAGTAACTAGAACGGCCTAGGGGAAAAGTACGTTTACCGTTGTAATCGGGCGAGTTTCTACTTTCAGATGCAACAGAAATTTTGCGGATTAGTCAATCCGTTCGCGAGATATGGCAGTTTGGAGGTAAGAAACGCTTGAGAAACTCAAAATTTTCGCCGTTCTGATGCTCGAAACGAATAACTAGAACGGTCTAGGGGAAAACTACACCTACCTTTGTAATCGGGCGAGATTCTACTTTCAGATGCAACAGAAATTTTGCGGATTGATCAATCCGTTCGCGAGATATGGCAGTTTGGAGATAAGAAACGCTTGAGAAACTCAAAATTTTTGCAGTTCTGATGCTCGAAACGAGTAACTAGAACGGCCTAGGGGAAAAGTACGCATACCGTTGTAATCGGGCGAGTTTCTACTTTCAAATGCAACAGAAATTTTGCGGATTGGTAAATGCGTTCGCGAGATATGGCATTTTGGAGGTAAGAAACGCCTGAGAAACTCAAAATTTTCGCAGTTCTGATGCTCGAAACGAATAAATAGAACGGCCTAGGGGAAAACTACACATACCGTTGTAATCGGGCGAGTTTCTACTTTCAGATGCAACAGAAATTTTGCGGATTGATCAATCCGTTCGCGAGATATGGCAGTTTGGAGATAAGAAACGCTTGAGAAACTCAAAATTTTCGCAGTTCTGATGCTCGAAACGAGTAACTAGAACGGCCTAGGGGAAAAGTACGCTTACCGTTGTAATCGGGCGAGTTTCTACTTTCAGATGCAACAGAAATTTTGCGGATTAGTCAATCGGTTCGCGAGATATGGCAGTTTGGATGTAAGAAACGCTTGTGAAACTCAAAATTTTCGCCGTTCTGATGCTCGAAACGAATAACTAGAACGGCCTAGGGGAAAAGTGCGCATACCGTTGTAATCGGGCGAGATTCTACTTTCAGATGCAACAGAAATTTTGCGGATTGGTCAATCCGTTCGCGAGATATGGCAGTTTGGAGATAAGAAACGCTTGAGAAACTCAAAATTTTCGCAGTTCTGATGCTCGAAACGAGTAACTAGAACGGCCTAGGGGAAAAGTACGCTTACCGTTGTAATCGGGCGAGTTTCTACTTTCAGATGCAACAGAAATTTTGCGGATTAGTCAATCCGTTCGCGAGATATGGCAGTTTGGAGGTAAGAAACGCTTGAGAAACTCAAAATTTTCGCCGTTCTGATGCTCGAAACGAATAACTAGAACGGCCTAGGGGAAAAGTGCGCATACCGTTGTAATCGGGCGAGTTTCTACTTTCAGATGCAATAGAAATTTTGCGGATTGGTCAATCGGTTCGCGAGATATGGCAGTTTGGAAGTAAGAAACGCTTGAGAAACTCAAAATTTTCGCAGTTCTGATGCTCGAAACGAGTAACTAGAACGGCCTAGGGGAAAAGTACGCATAGCGTTGTAATCGGGCGAGTTTCTACCTTCAGATGCAACAGAAATTTTGCGGATTGGTCAATCCGTTCGCGAGATATGGCAGTTTGGAGGTAAGAAGCGCTTGAGAAACTCAAAATTTTCGCAGTTCTGATGCTCGAAACGAATAACTAGAACGGCCTAGGGGAAAAGTACGCATACTGATTTAATCGGGCGTGTTTCTACTTTCAGATGCAACAGAAATTTTGCGGATTTATCAATCTGTTCGCGAGATATGGCAGTTTGGAAATAAGAAACGCTTGAGAAACTCAAAATTTTCGCAGTTCTGATGCTCGAAACGAGTAACTGGAACGGCCTAGGGGAAAAGTACGCTTACCGTTGTAATCGGGCGAGTTTCTACTTTCAGATGCAACAGAAATTTTGCGGATTGGTCAATCCGTTCGCGAGATATGGCAGTTTGGAGGTAAGAAACGCTTGAGAAACTCAAAATTTTCGCAGTTCTGATGCTCGACACGAATGACTAGAACGGCCTAGGGGAGAAGTACGCATACCGTTGTAATCGGGCGAGTTTCTACTTTCAGATGCAACAGAAATTTTGCGGATTAGTCAATCCGTTCGCGAGATATGGCAGTTTGGAGGTAAGAAAAGCTTGAGAAACTCAAAATTTTCGCAGTTCTGATGCTCGAAATGAATAACTGGAACGGCCTAGGGGAAAACTACACATACCGTTGTAATCGGGCAAGTTTCTACTTTCAGATGCAACAGAAATTTTGCGGATTGGTCAATCCGTTCACGAGATATGGCAGTTTGGAGGTAAGAAACGCTTGAGAAACTCAAAATTTTCGCAGTTCTGATGCTCCAACGAATAACTAGAACGGCCTAGGGGAAAACTACACCTACCGTTGTAATCGGGCGAGTTTCTACTTTCAGATGCAACAGAAATTTTGCGGATGGATCAATCCGTTCGCGAGATATGGCAGTTTGGAGATAAGAAACGCTTGAGAAACTCAAAATTTTCGCAGTTCTGATGCTCGAAACGAGTAACTGAAACGGCCTAGGGAAAAAGCACGCATACTGTTGTAATCAGGCGAGTTTCTACTTTCAGAAGCAACAGAAATTTTGCGGATTGATCAATCCGTTCGCGAGATATGGCAGTTTGGATATAAGAAACGCTTGAGAAACTCAAAATTTTCGCAGTTCTGATGCTCGAAACGAATAACTGGAACGGCCTAGGGGAAAACTACACATACCGTTGTAATCGGGCGAGTTTCTACTTTCAGATGCAACAGAAATTTTGCGGATTGGTCAATCCGTTCACGAGATATGGCAGTTTGGAGGTAAGAAACGCTTGAGAAACTCAAAATTTTCGCAGTTCTGATGCTCGAAATGAATAACTGGAACGGCCTAGGGGAAAACTACACATACCGTTGTAATCGGGCAAGTTTCTACTTTCAGATGCAACAGAAATTTGGCGGATTAGTCAATCCGTTCGCGAGATATGGCAGTTTGGAGGTAAGAAACGCTTGAGAAACTCAAAATTTTGGCAGTTCTGATGCTCGAAACGAATAACTAGAACGGCCTAGGGGAAAACTACACATACCGTTGTAATCGGGCGAGTTTCTACTTTCAGATGCAACAGAAATTTTGCGGATGGATCAATCCGTTCACGAGATATGGCAGTTTGGAGATAAGAAACGCTTGAGAAACTCAAAATTTTCGCAGTTCTGATGCTCGAAACGAGTAACTAGAACGGCCTAGGGAAAAAGTACGCATACCGTTGTAATCGGGCGAGTCTCTACTTTCAGATGCAATAGAAATTTTGCGGATTGGTCAATCCGTTCGCGAGATATGGCAGTTTGTAGGTAAGAAACGCTTGAGAAACTCAAAATTTTCGCAGTTCTGATGCTCGAAACGAATAACTGGAACGGCCTAGGGGAAAAGCACGCATACTGTTGTAATCGGGCGAGCTTCTACTTTCAGATGCAACAGAAATTTTGCGGATTGGTCAATCCGTTCGCGAGATATGGCAGTTTGTAGGTAAGAAACGCTTGAGAAACTCAAAATTTTCGCAGTTCTGATGCTCGAAACGAGTAACTGAAACGGCCTAGGGGAAAAGCACGCATACTGTTGTAATCGGGCGAGCTTCTACTTTCAGATGCAACAGAAATTTTGCGGATTGATCAATCCGTTCGCGAGATATGGCAGTTTGGATATAAGAAACGCTTGAGAAACTCAAAATTTTCGCAGTTCTGATGCTCGAAACGAGTAACTCGAACGGCCTAGGGGAAAAGTACGCTTACCGTTGTAATCGGGCGAGTTTCTACTTTCAGATGCAACAGAAATTTTGCGGATTAGTCAATCCGTTCGCGACATATGGCAGTTTGGAGGTAAGAAACGCTTGAGAAACTCAAAATTTTCGCCGTTCTGATGCTCGAAACGAATAACTAGAACGGCCTAGGGGAAAACTACACCTACCGTTGTAATCGGGCGAGTTTCTACTTTCAGATGCAACAGAAATTTTGCGGATTGATCAATCCGTTCGCGAGATATGGCAGTTTGGAGATAAGAAACGCTTGAGAAACTCAAAATTTTCGCAGTTCTGATGCTCGAAACGAGTAACTAGAACGGCCTAGGGGAAAAGTACGCTTACCGTTGTAATCGGGCGAGTTTCTACTTTCAGATGCAACAGAAATTTTGCGGATTAGTCATTCCGTTCGCGAGATATGGCAGTTTGGAGGTAAGAAACGCTTGAGAAACTCAAAATTTTCGCCGTTCTGATGCTCGAAACGAATAACTAGAACGGCCTAGGGGAAAAGTACGCATACTGATGTAATCGGGCGTGTTTCTACTTTCAGATGCAACAGAAATTTTGCGGATTTATCCGTCCGTTCGCGAGATATGGCAGTTTGGAGATAAGAAACGCTTGAGAAATTCAAAATTTTCGCAGTTCTGATGCTCGAAACGAATAACTAGAACGGCCTAGGGGAAACCTACAGCTACCTTTGTAATCGGGCGAGTTTCTACTTTCAGATGCAACAGAAATTTTGCGGATTGATCAATCCGTTCGCGAGATATGGCAGTTTGGAGATAAGAAACGCTTGAGAAACTCAAAATTTTCGCAGTTCTGATGCTCGAAACGAGTAACTAGAACGGCCTAGGGGAAAAGTACGCTTACCGTCGTAATCGGGCGAGTTTCTACTTTCAGATGCAACAGAAATTTTGCGGATTAGTCAATCCGTTCGCGAGATATGGCAGTTTGGAGGTAAGAAACGCTTGAGAAACTCAAAATTTTCGCCGTTCTGATGCTCGAAACGAATAACTAGAACGGTCTAGGGGAAAACTACACCTACCTTTGTAATCGGGCGAGATTCTACTTTCAGATGCAACAGAAATTTTGCGGATTGATCAATCCGTTCGCGAGATATGGCAGTTTGGAGATAAGAAACGCTTGAGAAACTCAAAATTTTTGCAGTTCTGATGCTCGAAACGAGTAACTAGAACGGCCTAGGGGAAAAGTACGCATACCGTTGTAATCGGGCGAGTTTCTACTTTCAAATGCAACAGAAATTTTGCGGATTGGTAAATGCGTTCGCGAGATATGGCATTTTGGAGGTAAGAAACGCCTGAGAAACTCAAAATTTTCGCAGTTCTGATGCTCGAAACGAATAAATAGAACGGCCTAGGGGAAAACTACACATACCGTTGTAATCGGGCGAGTTTCTACTTTCAGATGCAACAGAAATTTTGCGGATTGATCAATCCGTTCGCGAGATATGGCAGTTTGGAGATAAGAAACGCTTGAGAAACTCAAAATTTTCGCAGTTCTGATGCTCGAAACGAGTAACTAGAACGGCCTAGGGGAAAAGTACGCTTACCGTTGTAATCGGGCGAGTTTCTACTTTCAGATGCAACAGAAATTTTGCGGATTAGTCAATCGGTTCGCGAGATATGGCAGTTTGGAGGTAAGAAACGCTTGAGAAACTCAAAATTTTCGCCGTTCTGATGCTCGAAACGAATAACTAGAACGGCCTAGGGGAAAAGTGCGCATACCGTTGTAATCGGGCGAGATTCTACTTTCAGATGCAACAGAAATTTTGCGGATTGGTCAATCCGTTCGCGAGATATGGCAGTTTGGAGATAAGAAACGCTTGAGAAACTCAAAATTTTCGCAGTTCTGATGCTCGAAACGAGTAACTAGAACGGCCTAGGGGAAAAGTACGCTTACCGTCGTAATCGGGCGGGTTTCTACTTTCAGATGCAACAGAAATTTTGCGGATTAGTCAATCCGTTCGCGAGATATGGCAGTTTGGAGGTAAGAAACGCTTGAGAAACTCAAAATTTTCGCCGTTCTGATGCTCGAAACGAATAACTAGAACGGTCTAGGGGAAAACTACACCTACCTTTGTAATCGGGCGAGATTCTACTTTCAGATGCAACAGAAATTTTGCAGATTGATCAATCCGTTCGCGAGATATGGCAGTTTGGAGATAAGAAACGCTTGAGAAACTCAAAATTTTTGCAGTTCTGATGCTCGAAACGAGTAACTAGAACGGCCTAGGGGAAAAGTACGCATACCGTTGTAATCGGGCGAGTTTCTACTTTCAAATGCAACAGAAATTTTGCGGATTGGTAAATGCGTTCGCAAGATATGGCATTTTGGAGGTAAGAAACGCTTGAGAAAATCAAAATTTTCGCAGTTCTGATGCTCGAAACGAATAAATAGAACGGCCTAGGGGAAAACTAGACATACCGTTGTAATCGGGCGAGTTTCTACTTTCAGATGCAACAGAAATTTTGCGGATTGATCAATCCGTTCGCGAGATATGGCAGTTTGGAGATAAGAAACGCTTGACAAACTCAAAATTTTCGCAGTTCTGATGCTCGAAACGAGTAACTAGAACGGCCTAGGGGAAAAGTACGCTTACCGTTGTAATCGGGCGAGTTTCTACTTTCAGATGCAACAGAAATTTTGCGGATTAGTCAATCCGTTCGCGAGATATGGCAGTTTGGAGGTAAGAAACGCTTGAGAAACTCAAAATTTTCGCCGTTCTGATGCTCGAAACGAATAACTAGAACGGCCTAGTGGAAAAGTGCGCATACCGTTGTAATCGGGCGAGATTCTACTTTCAGATGCAACAGAAATTTTGCGGATTGGTCAATCCGTTCGCGAGATATGGCAGTTTGGAGATAAGAAACGCTTGAGAAACTCAAAATTTTCGCAGTTCTGATGCTCGAAACGAGTAACTAGAACGGCCTAGGGGAAAAGTACGCTTACCTTTGTAATCGGGCGAGTTTCTACTTTCAGATGCAACAGAAATTTTGCGGATTAGTCAATCCGTTCGCGAGATATGGCAGTTTGGAGGTAAGAAACGCTTGAGAAACTCAAAATTTTCGCCGTTCTGATGCTCGAAACGAATAACTAGAACGGCCTAGGGGAAAAGTGCGCATACCGTTGTAATCGGGCGAGTTTCTACTTTCAGATGCAATAGAAATTTTGCGGATTGGTCAATCGGTTCGCGAGATATGGCAGTTTGGAGGTAAGAAACGCTTGAGAAACTCAAAATTTTCGCAGTTCTGATGCTCGAAACGAGTAACCAGAACGGCCTAGGGGAAAAGTACGCTTACCGTTGTAATCGGGCGAGTTTCTACTTTCAGATGCAACAGAAATTTTGCGGATTAGTCAATCCGTTCGCGAGATATGGCAGTTTGGAGATAAGAAACGCTTGAGAAACTCAAAATTTTCGCAGTTCTGATGTTCGAAACGAGTAACTGAAACGGCCTAGGGGAAAAGCACGCATACTGTTGTAATCGGGCGAGTTTCTACTTTCAGATGCAACAGAAATTTTGCGGATTGATCAATCCGTTCGCGAGATATGGCAGTTTGGATATAAGAAACGCTTGAGAAACTCAAAATTTTCGCAGTTCTGATGCTCGAAACGAATAACTAGAACGGCCTAGCGGAAAAGTGCGCATACCGTTGTAATCGGGCGAGTTTCTTCTTTCAGATGCAAGAGAAATTTTGCGGATCGGTCAATCCGTTCGCGAGATATGGCAGTTTGTAGGTAAGAAACGCTTGAGAAACTCAAAATTTTCGCAGTTCTGATGCTCGAAACGAACAACTGGAACGGCCTAGGGGAAAAGCACGCATACTGTTGTAATCGGGCGAGTTTCTACTTTCAGATGCAACAGAAATTTTGCGGATTGGTCAATCCGTTCGCGAGATATGGCAGTTTGGAGATAAGAAACGCTTGAGAAACTCAAAATTTTCGCAGTTCTGATGCTCGAAACGAGTAACTAGAACGGCCTAGGGGAAAAGTACGCTTACCGTTGTAATCGGGCGAGTTTCTACTTTCAGATGCAACAGAAATTTTGCCGATTAGTCAATCCGTTCGCGAGATATGGCAGTTTGGAGGTAAGAAACGCTTGAGAAACTCAAAATTTTCGCCGTTCTGATGCTCGAAACGAATAACTAGAACGGCCTAGGGGAAAAGTACGCATACTGATGTAATCGGGCGTGTTTCTACTTTCAGATGCAACAGAAATTTTGCGGATTTATCCATCCGTTCGCGAGATATGGCAGTTTGGAGATAAGAAACGCTTGAGAAATTCAAAATTTTCGCAGTTCTGATGCTCGAAACGAATAACTAGAACGGCCTAGGGGAAACCTACACCTACCTTTGTAATCGGGCTAGTTTCTACTTTCAGATGCAACAGAAATTTTGCGGATTGATCAATCCGTTCGCGAGATATGGCAGTTTGGAGATAAGAAACGCTTGAGAAACTCAAAATTTTCGCAGTTCTGATGCTCGAAACGAGTAACTAGAACGGCCTAGGGGAAAAGTACGCTTACCGTTGTAATCGGGCGTGTTTCTACTTTCAGATGCAACAGAAATTTTGCCGATTAGTCAATCCGTTCGCGAGATATGGCAGTTTGGAGGTAAGAAACGCTTGAGAAACTCAAAATTTTCGCCGTTCTGATGCTCGAAACGAATAACTAGAACGGCCTAGGGGAAAAGTACGCATACTGATGTAATCGGGCGTGTTTCTACTTTCAGATGCAACAGAAATTTTGCGGATTTATCCATCCGTTCGCGAGATATGGCAGTTTGGAGATAAGAAACGCTTGAGAAATTCAAAATTTTCGCAGTTCTGATGCTCGAAACGAATAACTAGAACGGCCTAGGGGAAACCTACACCTACCTTTGTAATCGGGCGAGTTTCTACTTTCAGATGCAACAGAAATTTTGCGGATTGATCAATCCTTTCGCGAGATATGGCAGTTTGGAGATAAGAAACGCTTGAGAAACTCAAAATTTTCGCAGTTCTGATGCTCGAAACGAGTAACTAGAACGGCCTAGGGGAAAAGTACGCTTACCGTTGTAATCGGGCGAGTTTCTACTTTCAGATGCAACAGAAATTTTGCGGATTAGTCAATCCGTTCGCGAGATATGGCAGTTTGGAGGTAAGAAACGATTGAGAAACTCAAAATTTTCGCCGTTCTGATGCTCGAAACGAATAACTAGAACGGCCTAGGGGAAAAGTGCGCATACCGTTGTAATCGGGCGAGTTTCTACTTTCAGATGCAACAGAAATTTTGCGGATTGGTCAATCCGTTCGCGAGATATGGCAGTTTGGAGATAAGAAACGCTTGAGAAACTCAAAATTTTCGCAGTTCTGATGCTCGAAACGAGTAACTAGAACGGCCTAGGGGAAAAGTACGCTTACCGTTGTAATCGGGCGAGTTTCTACTTTCAGATGCAACAGAAATTTTGCGGATTAGTCAATCCGTTCGCGAGATATGGCAGTTTGGAGGTAAGAAACGCATGAAAAACTCAAAATTTTCGCCGTTCTGATGCTCGAAACGAATAACTAGGACGGCCTAGGGGAAAAGTGCGCATACCGTTGTAATCGGGCGAGTTTCTTCTTTCAGATGCAACAGAAATTTTGCGGATCGGTCAATCCGTTCGCGAGATATGGCAGTTTGTATGTAAGAAACGCTTGAGAAACTCAAAATTTTCGCAGTTCTGATGCTCGAAACGAACAACTGGAACGGCCTAGGGGAAAAGCACGCATACTGTTGTAATCGGGCGAGTTTCTACTTTCAGATGCAACAGAAATTTTGCGGATTGGTCAATCCGTTCGCGAGATATGGCAGTTTGGAGATAAGAAACGCTTGAGAAACTCAAAATTTTCGCAGTTCTGATGCTCGAAACGAGTAACTAGAACGGCCTAGGGGAAAAGTACGCATACCGTTGTAATCGGGCGAGTTTCTACTTTTAGATGCAACAGAAATTTTGCGGATTAGTCAATCCGTTCGCGAGATATGGCAGTTTGGAGGTAAGAAACGCTTGAGAAACTCAAAATTTTCGCCGTTCTGATGCTCGAAACGAATAACTAGAACGGCCTAGGGGAAAAGTGCGCATACCGTTGTAATCGGGCGAGATTCTACTTTCAGATGCAACAGAAATTTTGCGGATTGGTCAATCCGTTCGCGAGATATGGCAGTTTGGAGATAAGAAACGCTTGAGAAACTCAAAATTTTCGCAGTTCTGATGCTCGAAACGAGTAACTAGAACGGCCTAGGGGAAAAGTACGCTTACCGTTGTAATCGGGCGAGTTTCTACTTTCAGATGCAACAGAAATTTTGCGGATTAGTCAATCCGTTCGCGAGATATGGCAGTTTGGAGGTAAGAAACGCTTGAAAAACTCAAAATTTTCGCCGTTCTGATGCTCGAAACGAATAACTAGAACGGCCTAGGGGAAAACTGCGCATACCGTTGTAATCGGGCGAGTTTCTACTTTCAGATGCAATAGAAATTTTGCGGATTGGTCAATCGGTTCGCGAGATATGGCAGTTTGGAGGTAAGAAACGCTTGAGAAACTCAAAATTTGCGCAGTTCTGATGCTCGAAACGAATAACTAGAACGGCCTAGCGGAAAAGTGCGCATACCATTGTAATCGGGCGAGTTTCTTCTTTCAGATGCAACAGAAATTTTGCGGATCGGTCAATCCGTTCGCGAGATATGGCAGTTTGTAGGTAAGAAACGCTTGAGAAACTCAAAATTTTCGCAGTTCTGATGCTCGAAACGAACAACTGGAACGGCTTAGGGGAAAAGCACGCATACTGTTGTAATCGGGCGAGTTTCTACTTTCAGATGCAACAGAAATTTTGCGGATTGGTCAATCCGTTCGCGAGATATGGCAGTTTGGAGATAAGAAACGCTTGAGAAACTCAAAATTTTCGCAGTTCTGATGCTCGAAACGAGTAACTAGAACGGCCTAGGGGAAAAGTACGCTTACCGTTGTAATCGGGCGAGTTTCTACTTTCAGATGCAACAGAAATTTTGCCGATTAGTCAATCCGTTCGCGAGATATGGCAGTTTGGAGGTAAGAAACGCTTGAGAAACTCAAAATTTTCGCCGTTCTGATGCTCGAAACGAATAACTAGAACGGCCTAGGGGAAAAGTACGCATACTGATGTAATCGGGCGTGTTTCTACTTTCAGATGCAACAGAAATTTTGCGGATTTATCCATCCGTTCGCGAGATATGGCAGTTTGGAGATAAGAAACGCTTGAGAAATTCAAAATTTTCGCAGTTCTGATGCTCGAAACGAATAACTAGAACGGCCTAGGGGAAACCTACACCTACCTTTGTAATCGGGCGAGTTTCTACTTTCAGATGCAACAGAAATTTTGCGGATTGATCAATCCTTTCGCGAGATATGGCAGTTTGGAGATAAGAAACGCTTGAGAAACTCAAAATTTTCGCAGTTCTGATGCTCGAAACGAGTAACTAGAACGGCCTAGGGGAAAAGTACGCTTACCGTTGTAATCGGGCGAGTTTCTACTTTCAGATGCAACAGAAATTTTGCGGATTAGTCAATCCGTTCGCGAGATATGGCAGTTTGGAGGTAAGAAACGATTGAGAAACTCAAAATTTTCGCCGTTCTGATGCTCGAAACGAATAACTAGAACGGCCTAGGGGAAAAGTGCGCATACCGTTGTAATCGGGCGAGTTTCTACTTTCAGATGCAACAGAAATTTTGCGGATTGGTCAATCCGTTCGCGAGATATGGCAGTTTGGAGATAAGAAACGCTTGAGAAACTCAAAATTTTCGCAGTTCTGATGCTCGAAACGAGTAACTAGAACGGCCTAGGGGAAAAGTACGCTTACCGTTGTAATCGGGCGAGTTTCTACTTTCAGATGCAACAGAAATTTTGCGGATTAGTCAATCCGTTCGCGAGATATGGCAGTTTGGAGGTAAGAAACGCATGAAAAACTCAAAATTTTCGCCGTTCTGATGCTCGAAACGAATAACTAGGACGGCCTAGGGGAAAAGTGCGCATACCGTTGTAATCGGGCGAGTTTCTTCTTTCAGATGCAACAGAAATTTTGCGGATCGGTCAATCCGTTCGCGAGATATGGCAGTTTGTATGTAAGAAACGCTTGAGAAACTCAAAATTTTCGCAGTTCTGATGCTCGAAACGAACAACTGGAACGGCCTAGGGGAAAAGCACGCATACTGTTGTAATCGGGCGAGTTTCTACTTTCAGATGCAACAGAAATTTTGCGGATTGGTCAATCCGTTCGCGAGATATGGCAGTTTGGAGATAAGAAACGCTTGAGAAACTCAAAATTTTCGCAGTTCTGATGCTCGAAACGAGTAACTAGAACGGCCTAGGGGAAAAGTACGCATACCGTTGTAATCGGGCGAGTTTCTACTTTTAGATGCAACAGAAATTTTGCGGATTAGTCAATCCGTTCGCGAGATATGGCAGTTTGGAGGTAAGAAACGCTTGAGAAACTCAAAATTTTCGCCGTTCTGATGCTCGAAACGAATAACTAGAACGGCCTAGGGGAAAAGTGCGCATACCGTTGTAATCGGGCGAGATTCTACTTTCAGATGCAACAGAAATTTTGCGGATTGGTCAATCCGTTCGCGAGATATGGCAGTTTGGAGATAAGAAACGCTTGAGAAACTCAAAATTTTCGCAGTTCTGATGCTCGAAACGAGTAACTAGAACGGCCTAGGGGAAAAGTACGCTTACCGTTGTAATCGGGCGAGTTTCTACTTTCAGATGCAACAGAAATTTTGCGGATTAGTCAATCCGTTCGCGAGATATGGCAGTTTGGAGGTAAGAAACGCTTGAAAAACTCAAAATTTTCGCCGTTCTGATGCTCGAAACGAATAACTAGAACGGCCTAGGGGAAAACTGCGCATACCGTTGTAATCGGGCGAGTTTCTACTTTCAGATGCAATAGAAATTTTGCGGATTGGTCAATCGGTTCGCGAGATATGGCAGTTTGGAGGTAAGAAACGCTTGAGAAACTCAAAATTTGCGCAGTTCTGATGCTCGAAACGAATAACTAGAACGGCCTAGCGGAAAAGTGCGCATACCATTGTAATCGGGCGAGTTTCTTCTTTCAGATGCAACAGAAATTTTGCGGATCGGTCAATCCGTTCGCGAGATATGGCAGTTTGTAGGTAAGAAACGCTTGAGAAACTCAAAATTTTCGCAGTTCTGATGCTCGAAACGAACAACTGGAACGGCTTAGGGGAAAAGCACGCATACTGTTGTAATCGGGCGAGTTTCTACTTTCAGATGCAACAGAAATTTTGCGGATTGGTCAATCCGTTCGCGAGATATGGCAGTTTGGAGATAAGAAACGCTTGAGAAACTCAAAATTTTCGCAGTTCTGATGCTCGAAACGAGTAACTAGAACGGCCTAGGGGAAAAGTACGCTTACCGTTGTAATCGGGCGAGTTTCTACTTTCAGATGCAACAGAAATTTTGCCGATTAGTCAATCCGTTCGCGAGATATGGCAGTTTGGAGGTAAGAAACGCTTGAGAAACTCAAAATTTTCGCCGTTCTGATGCTCGAAACGAATAACTAGAACGGCCTAGGGGAAAAGTACGCATACTGATGTAATCGGGCGTGTTTCTACTTTCAGATGCAACAGAAATTTTGCGGATTTATCCATCCGTTCGCGAGATATGGCAGTTTGGAGATAAGAAACGCTTGAGAAATTCAAAATTTTCGCAGTTCTGGTGCTCGAAACGAATAACTAGAACGGCCTAGGGGAAACCTACACCTACCTTTGTAATCGGGCGAGTTTCTACTTTCAGATGCAACAGAAATTTTGCGGATTGATCAATCCGTTCGCGAGATATGGCAGTTTGGAGATAAGAAACGCTAGAGAAACTCAAAATTTTCGCAGTTCTGATGCTCGAAACGAATAACTAGAACGGCCTAGCGGAAAAGCGCGCATACCGTTGTAATCGGGCGAGTTTCTTCTTTCAGATGCAACAGAAATTTTGCGGATCGGTCAATCCGTTCGCGAGATATGGCAGTTTGTAGGTAAGAAACGCTTGAGAAACTCAAAATTGTCGCAGTTCTGATGCTCGAAACGAACAACTGGAACGGCTTAGGGGAAAAGCACGCATACTGTTGTAATCGGGCGAGTTTCTACTTTCAGATGCAACAGAAATTTTGCGGATTGGTCAATCCGTTAGCGAGATATGGCAGTTTGGAGATAAGAAACGCTTGAGAAACTCAAAATTTTCGCAGTTCTGATGCTCGAAACGAGTAACTAGAACGGCCTAGGGGAAAAGTACGCTTACCGTTGTAATCGGGCGAGTTTCTACTTTCAGATGCAACAGAAATTTTGCCGATTAGTCAATCCGTTCGCGAGATATGGCAGTTTGGAGGTAAGAAACGCTTGAGAAACTCAAAATTTTCGCCGTTCTGATGCTCGAAACGAATAACTAGAACGGCCTAGGGGAAAAGTACGCATACTGATGTAATCGGGCGTGTTTCTACTTTCAGATGCAACAGAAATTTTGCGGATTTATCCATCCGTTCGCGAGATATGGCAGTTTGGAGATAAGAAACGCTTGAGAAATTTAAAATTTTCGCAGTTCTGATGCTCGAAACGAATAACTAGAACGGCCTAGGGGAAACCTACACCTACCTTTGTAATCGGGCGAGTTTCTACTTTCAGATGCAACAGAAATTTTGCGGATTGATCAATCCGTTCGCGAGATATGGCAGTTTGGAGATAAGAAACGCTTGAGAAACTCAAAATTTTCGCAGTTCTGATGCTCGAAACGAGTAACTAGAACGGCCTAGGGGAAAAGTACGCTTACCGTTGTAATCGGGCGAGTTTCTACTTTCAGATGCAACAGAAATTTTGCCGATTAGTCAATCCGTTCGCGAGATATGGCAGTTTGGAGGTAAGAAACGCTTGAGAAACTCAAAATTTTCGCCGTTCTGATGCTCGAAACGAATAACTAGAACGGCCTAGCGGAAAAGTGCGCATACCATTGTAATCGGGCGAGTTTCTTCTTTCAGATGCAACAGAAATTTTGCGGATCGGTCAATCCGTTCGCGAGATATGGCAGTTTGGAGGTAAGAAACGCTTGAAAAACTCAAAATTTTCGCCGTTCTGATGCTCGAAACGAATAACTAGAACGGCCTAGGGGAAAACTGCGCATACCGTTGTAATCGGGCGAGTTTCTACTTTCAGATGCAATAGAAATTTTGCGGATTGGTCAATCGGTTCGCGAGATATGGCAGTTTGGAGGTAAGAAACGCTTGAGAAACTCAAAATTTGCGCAGTTCTGATGCTCGAAACGAATAACTAGAACGGCCTAGCGGAAAAGTGCGCATACCATTGTAATCGGGCGAGTTTCTTCTTTCAGATGCAACAGAAATTTTGCGGATCGGTCAATCCGTTCGCGAGATATGGCAGTTTGTAGGTAAGAAACGCTTGAGAAACTCAAAATTTTCGCAGTTCTGATGCTCGAAACGAACAACTGGAACGGCTTAGGGGAAAAGCACGCATACTGTTGTAATCGGGCGAGTTTCTACTTTCAGATGCAACAGAAATTTTGCGGATTGGTCAATCCGTTCGCGAGATATGGCAGTTTGGAGATAAGAAACGCTTGAGAAACTCAAAATTTTCGCAGTTCTGATGCTCGAAACGAGTAACTAGAACGGCCTAGGGGAAAAGTACGCTTACCGTTGTAATCGGGCGAGTTTCTACTTTCAGATGCAACAGAAATTTTGCCGATTAGTCAATCCGTTCGCGAGATATGGCAGTTTGGAGGTAAGAAACGCTTGAGAAACTCAAAATTTTCGCCGTTCTGATGCTCGAAACGAATAACTAGAACGGCCTAGGGGAAAAGTACGCATACTGATGTAATCGGGCGTGTTTCTACTTTCAGATGCAACAGAAATTTTGCGGATTTATCCATCCGTTCGCGAGATATGGCAGTTTGGAGATAAGAAACGCTTGAGAAATTCAAAATTTTCGCAGTTCTGGTGCTCGAAACGAATAACTAGAACGGCCTAGGGGAAACCTACACCTACCTTTGTAATCGGGCGAGTTTCTACTTTCAGATGCAACAGAAATTTTGCGGATTGATCAATCCGTTCGCGAGATATGGCAGTTTGGAGATAAGAAACGCTAGAGAAACTCAAAATTTTCGCAGTTCTGATGCTCGAAACGAATAACTAGAACGGCCTAGCGGAAAAGCGCGCATACCGTTGTAATCGGGCGAGTTTCTTCTTTCAGATGCAACAGAAATTTTGCGGATCGGTCAATCCGTTCGCGAGATATGGCAGTTTGTAGGTAAGAAACGCTTGAGAAACTCAAAATTGTCGCAGTTCTGATGCTCGAAACGAACAACTGGAACGGCTTAGGGGAAAAGCACGCATACTGTTGTAATCGGGCGAGTTTCTACTTTCAGATGCAACAGAAATTTTGCGGATTGGTCAATCCGTTAGCGAGATATGGCAGTTTGGAGATAAGAAACGCTTGAGAAACTCAAAATTTTCGCAGTTCTGATGCTCGAAACGAGTAACTAGAACGGCCTAGGGGAAAAGTACGCTTACCGTTGTAATCGGGCGAGTTTCTACTTTCAGATGCAACAGAAATTTTGCCGATTAGTCAATCCGTTCGCGAGATATGGCAGTTTGGAGGTAAGAAACGCTTGAGAAACTCAAAATTTTCGCCGTTCTGATGCTCGAAACGAATAACTAGAACGGCCTAGGGGAAAAGTACGCATACTGATGTAATCGGGCGTGTTTCTACTTTCAGATGCAACAGAAATTTTGCGGATTTATCCATCCGTTCGCGAGATATGGCAGTTTGGAGATAAGAAACGCTTGAGAAATTCAAAATTTTCGCAGTTCTGATGCTCGAAACGAATAACTAGAACGGCCTAGGGGAAACCTACACCTACCTTTGTAATCGGGCGAGTTTCTACTTTCAGATGCAACAGAAATTTTGCGGATTGATCAATCCGTTCGCGAGATATGGCAGTTTGGAGATAAGAAACGCTTGAGAAACTCAAAATTTTCGCAGTTCTGATGCTCGAAACGAGTAACTAGAACGGCCTAGGGGAAAAGTACGCTTACCGTTGTAATCGGGCGAGTTTCTACTTTCAGATGCAACAGAAATTTTGCCGATTAGTCAATCCGTTCGCGAGATATGGCAGTTTGGAGGTAAGAAACGCTTGAGAAACTCAAAATTTTCGCCGTTCTGATGCTCGAAACGAATAACTAGAACGGCCTAGGGGAAAAGTACGCATACTGATGTAATCGGGCGTGTTTCTACTTTCAGATGCAACAGAAATTTTGCGGATTTATCCATCCGTTCGCGAGATATGGCAGTTTGGAGATAAGAAACGCTTGAGAAATTCAAAATTTTCGCAGTTCTGATGCTCGAAACGAATAACTAGAACGGCCTAGGGGAAACCTACACCTACCTTTGTAATCGGGCGAGTTTCTACTTTCAGATGCAACAGAAATTTTGCGGATTGATCAATCCGTTCGCGAGATATGGCAGTTTGGAGATAAGAAACGCTTGAGAAACTCAAAATTTTCGCAGTTCTGATGCTCGAAACGAGTAACTAGAACGGCCTAGGGGAAAAGTACGCTTACCGTTGTAATCGGGCGAGTTTCTACTTTCAGATGCAACAGAAATTTTGCGGATTAGTCAATCCGTTCGCGAGATATGGCAGTTTGGAGGTAAGAAACGCTTGAGAAACTCAAAATTTTCGCCGTTCTGATGCTCGAAACGAATAACTAGAACGGTCTAGGGGAAAACTACACCTACCTTTGTAATCGGGCGAGATTCTACTTTCAGATGCAACAGAAATTTTGCGGATTAGTCAATCCGTTCGCGAGAGATGGCAGTTTGGAGATAAGAAACGCTTGAGAAACTCAAAATTTTCGCAGTTCTGATGCTCGAAACGAGTAACTAGAACGGCCTAGGGGAAAAGTACGCTTACCGTTGTAATCGGGCGAGTTTCTACTTTCGGATGCAACAGAAATTTTGCGGATTAGTCAATCCGTTCGCGAGATATGGCAGTTTGGAGGTAAGAAACGATTGAGAAACTCAAAATTTTCGTCGTTCTGATGCTCGAAACGAATAACTAGAACGGCCTAGGGGAAAAGTGCGCATACCGTTGTAATCGGGCGAGTTTCTACTTTCAGATGCAACAGAAATTTAGCGGATTGGTCAATCCGTTCGCGAGATATGGCAGTTTGGAAATAAGAAACGCTTGAGAAACTCAAAATTTTCGCAGTTCTGATGCTCGAAACGAGTAACTAGAACGGCCTAGGGGAAAAGTACGCTTACCTTTGTAATCGGGCGAGTTTCTACTTTCAGATGCAACAGAAATTTTGCGGATTAGTCAATCCGTTCGCGAGATATGGCAGTTTGGAGGTAAGAAACGCTTGAAAAACTCAAAATTTTCGCCGTTCTGATGCTCGAAGCGAGTAACTGAAACGGCCTAGGGGAAAAGCACGCATACTGTTGTAATCGGGCGAGTTTCTACTTTCAGATGCAACAGAAATTTTGCGGATTGATCAATCCGTTCGCGAGATATGGCAGTTTGGATATAAGAAACGCTTGAGAAACTCAAAATTTTCGCAGTTCTGATGCTCGAAACGAGTAACTAGAACGGCCTAGGGGAAAAGTACGCACACCGTTGTAATCGGGCGAGTCTCTACTTTCAGATGCAACAGAAATTTTGCGGATTGGTCAATCCGTTCGCGAGATATGGCAGTTTGTAGGTAAGAAACGCTTGAGAAACTCAAAATTTTCGCAGTTCTGATGCTCGAAACGAATAACTGGAACGGCCTATGGGAAAACTACACATACCGTTGTAATCGGGCGAGTTTCTACATTCAGATGCAACAGAAATTTTGGTGATTGATCAATCCGTTCGCGAGATATGGCAGTTTGGAGATAAGAAACGCTTGAGAAACACAAAATTTTCGCAGTTCTGATGCTCGAAACGAGTAACTAGAACGGCCTAGGGGAAAGCACACATACCGTTGTAATCGGGCGAGTTTCTACTTTCAGATGCAACAGAAATTTTGCGGATGGATGAATCCGTTCGCGAGATATGGCAGTTTGGAGATAAGAAACGCTTGAGAAACTCAAAATTTTCGCAGTTCTGATGTTCGAAACGAGTAACTGAAACGGCCTAGGGGAAAAGCACGCATACTGTTGTAATCGGGCGAGTTTCTACTTTCAGATGCAACAGAAATTTTGCGGATTGATCAATCCGTTCGCGAGATATGGCAGTTTGGATATAAGAAACGCTTGAGAAACTCAAAATTTTCGCAGTTCTGATGCTCGAAACGAGTAACTAGAACGGCCTAGGGGAAAAGTACGCATACCGTTGTAATCGGGCGAGTTTCTACTTTCAGATGCAACAGAAATTTTGCGGATTAGTCAATCCGTTCGCGAGATATGGCAGTTTGGAGGTAAGAAACGCTTGAGAAACTCAAAATTTTCGCCGTTCTGATGCTCGAAACGAATAACTAGAACGGCCTAGGGGAAAAGTGCGCATACCGTTGTAATCGGGCGAGATTCTACTTTCAGATGCAACAGAAATTTTGCGGATTGGTCAATCCGTTCGCGAGATATGGCAGTTTGGAGATAAGAAACGCTTGAGAAACTCAAAATTTTCGCAGTTCTGATGCTCGAAACGAGTAACTAGAACGGCCTAGGGGAAAAGTACGCTTACCGTTGTAATCGGGCGAGTTTCTACTTTCAGATGCAACAGAAATTTTGCGGATTAGTCAATCCGTTCGCGAGATATGGCAGTTTGGAGGTAAGAAACGCTTGAAAAACTCAAAATTTTCGCCGTTCTGATGCTCGAAACGAATAACTAGAACGGCCTAGGGGAAAACTGCGCATACCGTTGTAATCGGGCGAGTTTCTACTTTCAGATGCAATAGAAATTTTGCGGATTGGTCAATCGGTTCGCGAGATATGGCAGTTTGGAGGTAAGAAACGCTTGAGAAACTCAAAATTTGCGCAGTTCTGATGCTCGAAACGAATAACTAGAACGGCCTAGCGGAAAAGTGCGCATACCGTTGTAATCGGGCGAGTTTCTTCTTTCAGATGCAACAGAAATTTTGCGGATCGGTCAATCCGTTCGCGAGATATGGCAGTTTGTAGGTAAGAAACGCTTGAGAAACTCAAAATTTTCGCAGTTCTGATGCTCGAAACGAACAACTGGAACGGCTTAGGGGAAAAGCACGCATACTGTTGTAATCGGGCGAGTTTCTACTTTCAGATGCAACAGAAATTTTGCGGATTGGTCAATCCGTTCGCGAGATATGGCAGTTTGGAGATAAGAAACGCTTGAGAAACTCAAAATTTTCGCAGTTCTGATGCTCGAAACGAGTAACTAGAACGGCCTAGGGGAAAAGTACGCTTACCGTTGTAATCGGGCGAGTTTCTACTTTCAGATGCAACAGAAATTTTGCCGATTAGTCAATCCGTTCGCGAGATATGGCAGTTTGGAGGTAAGAAACGCTTGAGAAACTCAAAATTTTCGCCGTTCTGATGCTCGAAACGAATAACTAGAACGGCCTAGGGGAAAAGTACGCATACTGATGTAATCGGGCGTGTTTCTACTTTCAGATGCAACAGAAATTTTGCGGATTTATCCATCCGTTCGCGAGATATGGCAGTTTGGAGATAAGAAACGCTTGAGAAATTCAAAATTTTCGCAGTTCTGATGCTCGAAACGAATAACTAGAACGGCCTAGGGGAAACCTACACCTACCTTTGTAATCGGGCGAGTTTCTACTTTCAGATGCAACAGAAATTTTGCGGATTGATCAATCCGTTCGCGAGATATGGCAGTTTGGAGATAAGAAACGCTTGAGAAACTAAAAATTTTCGCAGTTCTGATGCTCGAAACGAATAACTAGAACGGCCTAGCGGAAAAGCGCGCATACCGTTGTAATCGGGCGAGTTTCTTCTTTCAGATGCAACAGAAATTTTGCGGATCGGTCAATCCGTTCGCGAGATATGGCAGTTTGTAGGTAAGAAACGCTTGAGAAACTCAAAATTTTCGCAGTTCTGATGCTCGAAACGAACAACTGGAACGGCTTAGGGGAAAAGCACGCATACTGTTGTAATCGGGCGAGTTTCTACTTTCAGATGCAACAGAAATTTTGCGGATTGGTCAATCCGTTCGCGAGATATGGCAGTTTGGAGATAAGAAACGCTTGAGAAACTCAAAATTTTCGCAGTTCTGATGCTCTAAACGAGTAACTAGAACGGACTAGGGGAAAAGTACGCTTACCGTTGTAATCGGGCGAGTTTCTACTTTCAGATGCAACAGAAATTTTGCCGATTAGTCAATCCGTTCGCGAGATATGGCAGTTTGGAGGTAAGAAACGCTTGAGAAACTCAAAATTTTCGCCGTTCTGATGCTCGAAACGAATAACTAGAACGGCCTAGGGGAAAAGTACGCATACTGATGTAATCGGGCGTGTTTCTACTTTCAGATGCAACAGAAATTTTGCGGATTTATCCATCCGTTCGCGAGATATGGCAGTTTGGAGATAAGAAACGCTTGAGAAATTCAAAATTTTCGCAGTTCTGATGCTCGAAACGAATAACTAGAACGGCCTAGGGGAAACCTACACCTACCTTTGTAATCGGGCGAGTTTCTACTTTCAGATGCAACAGAAATTTTGCGGATTGATCAATCCGTTCGCGAGATATGGCAGTTTGGAGATAAGAAACGCTTGAGAAACTCAAAATTTTCGCAGTTCTGATGCTCGAAACGAGTAACTAGAACGGCCTAGGGGAAAAGTACGCTTACCGTTGTAATCGGGCGAGTTTCTACTTTCAGATGCAACAGAAATTTTGCCGATTAGTCAATCCGTTCGCGAGATATGGCAGTTTGGAGGTAAGAAACGCTTGGGAAACTCAAAATTTTCGCCGTTCTGATGCTCGAAACGAATAACTAGAACGGCCTAGGGGAAAAGTACGCATACTGATGTAATCGGGCGTGTTTCTACTTTCAGATGCAACAGAAATTTTGCGGATTTATCCATCCGTTCGCGAGATATGGCAGTTTGGAGATAAGAAACGCTTGAGAAATTCAAAATTTTCGCAGTTCTGATGCTCGAAACGAATAACTAGAACGGCCTAGGGGAAACCTACACCTACCTTTGTAATCGGGCGAGTTTCTACTTTCAGATGCAACAGAAATTTTGCGGATTGATCAATCCGTTCGCGAGATATGGCAGTTTGGAGATAAGAAACGCTTGAGAAACTCAAAATTTTCGCAGTTCTGATGCTCGAAACGAGTAACTAGAACGGCCTAGGGGAAAAGTACGCTTACCGTTGTAATCGGGCGAGTTTCTACTTTCAGATGCAACAGAAATTTTGCGGATTAGTCAATCCGTTCGCGAGATATGGCAGTTTGGAGATAAGAAACGCTTGAGAAACTCAAAATTTTCGCAGTTCTGATGCTCGAAACGAGTAACTAGAACGGCCTAGGGGAAAAGTACGCTTACCGTTGTAATCGGGCGAGTTTCTACTTTCAGATGCAACAGACATTTTGCGGATTAGTCAATCCGTTCGCGAGATATGGCAGTTTGGAGGTAAGAAACGATTGAGAAACTCAAAATTTTCGTCGTTCTGATGCTCGAAACGAATAACTAGAACGGCCTAGGGGAAAAGTGCGCATACCGTTGTAATCGGGGAGTTTCTACTTTCAGATGCAACAGAAATTTAGCGGATTGGTCAATCCGTTCGCGAGATATGGCAGTTTGGAGATAAGAAACGCTTGAGAAACTCAAAATTTTCGCAGTTCTGATGCTCGAAACGAGTAACTAGAACGGCCTAGGGGAAAAGTACGCATACCGTTGTAATCGGGCGAGTCTCTACTTTCAGATGCAACAGAAATTTTGCGGATTGGTCAATCCGTTCGCGAGATATGGCAGTTTGTAGGTAAGAAACGCTTGAGAAACTCAAAATTTTCGCAGTTCTGATGCTCGAAACGAATAACTGGAACGGCCTATGGGAAAACTACACATACCGTTGTAATCGGGCGAGTTTCTACATTCAGATGCAACAGAAATTTTGGTGATTGATCAATCCGTTCGCGAGATATGGCAGTTTGGAGATAAGAAACGCTTGAGAAACACAAAATTTTCGCAGTTCTGATGCTCGAAACGAGTAACTAGAACGGCCTAGGGGAAAGCACACATACCGTTGTAATCGGGCGAGTTTCTACTTTCAGATGCAACAGAAATTTTGCGGATGGATGAATCCGTTCGCGAGATATGGCAGTTTGGAGATAAGAAACGCTTGAGAAACTCAAAATTTTCGCAGTTCTGATGCTCGAAACGAGTAACTGAAACGGCCTAGGGGAAAAGCACGCATACTGTTGTAATCGGGCGAGTTTCTACTTTCAGATGCAACAGAAATTTTGCGGATTGATCAATCCGTTCGCGAGATATGGCAGTTTGGATATAAGAAACGCTTGAGAAACTCAAAATTTTCGCAGTTCTGATGCTCGAAACGAGTAACTAGAACGGCCTAGGGGAAAAGTACGCCTACCGTTGTAATCGGGCGAGTCTCTACTTTCAGATGCAACAGAAATTTTGCGGATTGGTCAATCCGTTCGCGAGATATGGCAGTTTGGAGGTAAGAAACGCTTGAGAAACTCAAAATTTTCGCAGTTCTGATGCTCGAAACGAATAACTAGAACGGTCCAGGGGAAAAGTACGCATACTGATGTAATCGGGCGTGTTTCTACTTTCAGATGCAACAGAAATTTTGCGGATTTATCCATCCGTTCGCGAGGTATGGCAGTTTGGAGATAAGAAACGCTTGAGAAACTCAAAATTTTCGCAGTTCTGATGCTCGAAACGAATAACTAGAACGGCCTAGGGGAAGCCTACACCTACCTTTGTAATCGGGCTAGTTTCTACTTTCAGATGCAACAGAAATTTTGCAGATTGATCAATCCGTTCGCGAGATATGGCAGTTTGGAGATAAGAAGCGCTTGAGAAACTCAAAATTTTCGCAGTTCTGATGCTCGAAACGAGTAACTAGAACGGCCTAGGGGAAAAGTACGCTTACCGTTGTAATCGGGCGAGTTTCTACTTTCAGATGCAACAGAAATTTTGCGGATTAGTCAATCCGTTCGCGAGATATGGCAGTTTGGAGGTAAGAAACGCTTGAGAAACTCAAAATTTTCGCCGTTCTGATGCTCGAAACGAATAACTAGAACGGCCTAGGGGAAAAGTACGCTTACCGTTGTAATCGGGCGAGTTTCTACTTTCAGATGCAACAGAAATTTTGCGGATTGGTCAATCCGTTCGCGAGATATGGCAGTTTGGAGATAAGAAACGCTTGAGAAACTCAAAATTTTCGCAGTTCTGATGCTCGAAACGAGTAACTAGAACGGCCCAGGGGAAAAGTACGCTTACCGTTGTAATCGGGCGAGATTCTACTTTCAGATGCAACAGAAATTTTGCGGATTGGTCAATCCGTTCGCGAGATATGGCAGTTTGGATGTAAGAAACGCTTGAGGAACTCAAAATTTTCGCAGTTCTGATGCTCGAAACGAACAACTGGAACGGCCTAGGGGAAAACTACATATATCGTTGTAATCGGGCGAGTTTCTACTTTCAGATGCAACAGAAGTTTTGCGGATTGGTCAATCCGTTCGCGAGATATGGCAGTTTGGAGATAAGAAACGCTTGAGAAACTCAAAATTTTCTCAGTTCTGATGCTCGAAACGAGTAACTAGAACGGCCTAGGGGAAAAGTACGCTTACCGTTGTAATCGGGCGAGTTTCTACTTTCAGATGCAACAGAAATTTTGCGGATTAGTCAATCCGTTCGCGAGTTATGGCAGTTTGGAGGTAAGAAACGCTTGAGAAACTCAAAATTTTCGCCGTTCTGATGCTCGAAACGAATAACTAGAACGGCCTAGGGGAAAAGTGCGCATACCGTTGTAATCGGGCGAGTTTCTACTTTGAGATGCAACAGAAATTTTGCGGATCGGTCAATCCGTTCGCGAGATATGGCAGTTTGGATGTAAGAAACGCTTGAGGAACTCAAAATTTTCGCAGTTCTGATGCTCGAAACGAACAACTGGAACGGCCTAGGGGAAAACTACATATACCGTTGTAATCGGGCGAGTTTCTACTTTCAGATGCAACAGAAACTTTGCGGATTGGTCATTCCGTTCGCGAGATATGGCAGTTTGGAGGTAAGAAACGCTTGAGAAACTCAAAATTTTCGCCGTTCTGATGCTCGAAACGAATAACTAGAACGGCCTAGGGGAAAAGTACGCTTACCGTTGTAATCGGGCGAGTTTCTACTTTCAGATGCAACAGAAATTTTGCGGATTAGTCAATCCGTTCGCGAGATATGGCAGTTTGGAGGTAAGAAACGCTTGAGCAACTCAAAATTTTCGCCGTTCTGATGCTCGAAACGAATAACTAGAACGGCCTAGGGGAAAAGTGCGCATACCGTTGTAATCGGGCGAGTTTCTACTTTGAGATGCAAAAGAAATTTTGCGGATCGGTCAATCCGTTCGCGAGATATGGCAGTTTGGATGTAAGAAACGCTTGAGGAACTCAAAATTTTCGCAGTTCTGATGCTCGAAACGAACAACTAGAACGGCCTAGGGGAAAAGTGCGCATACCGTTGTAATCGGGCGAGTTTCTACTTTCAGATGCAACAGAAATTTTGCGGATTGGTCAATCCGTTCGCGAGATATGGCAGTTTGGAGATAAGAAACGCTTGAGAAACTCAAAATTTTCGCAGTTCTGATGCTCGAAACGAGTAACTAGAACGGCCTAGGGGAAAAGTACGCTTACCGTTGTAATCGGGCGAGTTTCTACTTTCAGATGCAACAGAAATTTTGCGGATTAGTCAATCCGTTCGCGAGATATGGCAGTTTGGAGGTAAGTAACGCTTGAAAAACTCAAAATTTTCGCCGTTCTGATGCTCGAAACGAGTAACTAGAACGGCCTAGGGGAAAAGTACGCTTACCGTTGTAATCGGGCGAGTTTCTACTTTCAGATGCAACAGAAATTTTGCGGATTGGTCAATCCGTTCGCGAGATATGGCAGTTTGGAGATAAGAAACGCTTGAGAAACTCAAAATTTTCTCAGTTCTGATGCTCGAAACGAGTAACTAGAACGGCCTAGGGGAAAAGTACGCTTACCGTTGTAATCGGGCGAGTTTCTACTTTCAGATGCAACAGAAATTTTGCGGATTAGTCAATCCGTTCGCGAGATATGGCAGTTTGGAGGTAAGAAACGCTTGAAAAACTCAAAATTTTCGCCGTTCTGATGCTCGAAGCGAGTAACTGAAACGGCCTAGGGGAAAAGCACGCATACTGTTGTAATCGGGCGAGTTTCTACTTTCAGATGCAACAGAAATTTTGCGGATTGATCAATCCGTTCGCGAGATATGGCAGTTTGGATATAAGAAACGCTTGAGAAACTCAAAATTTTCGCAGTTCTGATGCTCGAAACGAGTAACTAGAACGGCCTAGGGGAAAAGTACGCCTACCGTTGTAATCGGGCGAGTCTCTACTTTCAGATGCAACAGAAATTTTGCGGATTGGTCAATCCGTTCGCGAGATATGGCAGTTTGGAGGTAAGAAACGCTTGAGAAACTCAAAATTTTCGCAGTTCTGATGCTCGAAACGAATAACTAGAACGGCCTAGGGGAAAAGTACGCATACTGATGTAATCGGGCGTGTTTCTACTTTCAGATGCAACAGAAATTTTGCGGATTTATCCATCCGTTCGCGAGGTATGGCAGTTTGGAGATAAGAAACGCTTGAGAAACTCAAAATTTTCGCAGTTCTGATGCTCGAAACGAATAACTAGAACGGCCTAGGGGAAGCCTACACCTACCTTTGTAATCGGGCGAGTTTCTACTTTCAGATGCAACAGAAATTTTGCAGATTGATCAATCCGTTCGCGAGATATGGCAGTTTGGAGATAAGAAACGCTTGAGAAACTCAAAATTTTCGCAGTTCTGATGCTCGAAACGAGTAACTAGAACGGCCTAGGGGAAAAGTACGCTTACCGTTGTAATCGGGCGAGTTTCTACTTTCAGATGCAACAGAAATTTTGCGGATTAGTCAATCCGTTCGCGAGATATGGCAGTTTGGAGGTAAGAAACGCTTGAGAAACTCAAAATTTTCGCCGTTCTGATGCTCGAAACGAATAACTAGAACGGCCTAGGGGAAAAGTGCGCATACCTTTGAAATCGGGCGAGTTTCTACTTTCAGATGCAACAGAAATTTTGCGGATTGGTCAATCCGTTCGCGAGATATGGCAGTTTGGAGATAAGAAACGCTTGAGAAACTCAAAATTTTCGCAGTTCTGATGCTCGAAACGAGTAACTAGAACGGCCTAGGGGAAAAGTACGCTTACCGTTGTAATCGGGCGAGATTCTACTTTCAGATGCAACAGAAATTTTGCGGATTGGTCAATCCGTTCGCGAGATATGGCAGTTTGGATGTAAGAAACGCTTGAGGAACTCAAAATTTTCGCAGTTCTGATGCTCGAAACGAACAACTGGAACGGCCTAGGGGAAAACTACATATATCGTTGTAATCGGGCGAGTTTCTACTTTCAGATGCAACAGAAATTTTGCGGATTGGTCAATCCGTTCGCGAGATATGGCAGTTTGGAGATAAGAAACGCTTGAGAAACTCAAAATTTTCTCAGTTCTGATGCTCGAAACGAGTAACTAGAACGGCCTAGGGGAAAAGTACGCTTACCGTTGTAATCGGGCGAGTTTCTACTTTGAGATGCAACAGAAATTTTGCGGATCGGTCAATCCGTTCGCGAGATATGGCAGTTTGGATGTAAGAAACGCTTGAGGAACTCAAAATTTTCGCAGTTCTGATGCTCGAAACGAACAACTGGAACGGCCTAAGGGAAAACTACATATACCGTTGTAATCGGGCGAGTTTCTACTTTCAGATGCAACAGAAACTTTGCGGATTGGTCATTCCGTTCGCGAGATATGGCAGTTTGGAGGTAAGAAACGCTTGAGAAACTCAAAATTTTCGCCGTTCTGATGCTCGAAACGAATAACTAGAACGGCCTAGGGGAAAAGTACGCTTACCGTTGTAATCGGGCGAGTTTCTACTTTCAGATGCAACAGAAATTTTGCGGATTAGTCAATCCGTTCGCGAGATATGGCAGTTTGGAGGTAAGAAACGCTTGAGAAACTCAAAATTTTCGCCGTTCTGATGCTCGAAACGAATAACTAGAACGGCCTAGGGGAAAAGTGCGCATACCGTTGTAATCGGGCGAGTTTCTACTTTGAGATGCAAAAGAAATTTTGCGGATCGGTCAATCCGTTCGCGAGATATGGCAGTTTGGATGTAAGAAACGCTTGAGGAACTCAAAATTTTCGCAGTTCTGATGCTCGAAACGAACAACTAGAACGGCCTAGGGGAAAAGTGCGCAAACCGTTGTAATCGGGCGAGTTTCTACTTTCAGATGAAACAGAAATTTTGCGGATTGGTCAATCCGTTCGCGAGATATGGCAGTTTGGAGATAAGAAACGCTTGAGAAACTCAAAATTTTCGCAGTTCTGATGCTCGAAACGAGTAACTAGAACGGCCTAGGGGAAAAGTACGCTTACCGTTGTAATCGGGCGAGTTTCTACTTTCAGATGCAACAGAAATTTTGCGGATTAGTCAATCCGTTCGCGAGATATGGCAGTTTGGAGGTAAGTAACGCTTGAAAAACTCAAAATTTTCGCTGTTCTGATGCTCGAAACGAACAACTGGAACGGCCTAGGGGAAAACTACATATACCGCTGTAATCGGGCGAGTTTCTACTTTCAGATGCAACAGAAACTTTGCGGATTGGTTATTCCGTTCGCGAGATATGGCAGTTTGGAGGTAAGAAACGCTTGAGAAACTCAAAATTTTCGCCGTTCTGATGCTCGAAACGAATAACTAGAACGGCCTAGGGGAAAAGTACGCTTACCGTTGTAATCGGGCGAGTTTCTACTTTCAGATGCAACAGAAATTTTGCGGATTAGTCAATCCGTTCGCGAGATATGGCAGTTTGGAGGTAAGAAACGCTTGAGAAACTCAAAATTTTCGCCGTTCTGATGCTCGAAACGAATAACTAGAACGGCCTAGGGGAAAAGTGCGCATACCGTTGTAATCGGGCGAGTTTCTACTTTGAGATGCAACAGAAATTTTGCGGATCGGTCAATCCGTTCGCGAGATATGGCAGTTTGGATGTAAGAAACGCTTGAGGAACTCAAAATTTTCGCAGTTCTGATGCTCGAAACGAACAACTGGAACGGCCTAGGGGAAAACTACATATACCGTTGTAATCGGGCGAGTTTCTACTTTCAGATGCAACAGAAACTTTGCGGATTGGTCATTCCGTTCGCGAGATATGGCAGTTTGGAGGTAAGAAACGCTTGAGAAACTCAAAATTTTCGCCGTTCTGATGCTCGAAACGAATAACTAGAACGGCCTAGGGGAAAAGTACGCTTACCGTTGTAATCGGGCGAGTTTCTACTTTCAGATGCAACAGAAATTTTGCGGATTAGTCAATCCGTTCGCGAGATATGGCAGTTTGGAGGTAAGAAACGATTGAGAAACTCAAAATTTTCGCCGTTCTGATGCTCGAAACGAATAACTAGAACGGCCTAGGGGAAAAGTGCGCATACCGTTGTAATCGGGCGAGTTTCTACTTTGAGATGCAACAGAAATTTTGCGGATCGGTCAATCCGTTCGCGAGATATGGCAGTTTGGATGTAAGAAACGCTTGGGGAACTCAAAATTTTCGCAGTTCTGATGCTCGAAACGAACAACTGGAACGGCCTAGGGGAAAACTACATATACCGTTGTAATCGGGCGAGTTTCTACTTTCAGATGCAACAGAAACTTTGCGGATTGGTCATTCCGTTCGCGAGATATGGCAGTTTGGAGGTAAGAAACGCTTGAGAAACTCAAAATTTTCGCCGTTCTGATGCTCGAAACGAATAACTAGAACGGCCTAGGGGAAAAGTGCGCATACCGTTGTAATCGGGCGAGTTTCTACTTTCAGAAGCAACAGAAATTTTGCGGATTGGTCAATCCGTTCGCGAGATATGGCAGTTTGGAGATAAGAAACGCTTGAGAAACTCAAAATTTTCGCAGTTCTGATGCTCGAAACGAGTAACTAGAACGGCCTAGGGGAAAAGTACGCTTACCGTTGTAATCGGACGAGTTTCTACTTTGAGATGCAACAGAAATTTTGCGGATCGGTCAATCCGTTCGCGAGATATGGCAGTTTGGATGTAAGAAACGCTTGAGGAACTCAAAATTTTCGCAGTTCTGATGCTCGAAACGAACAACTGGAACGGCCTAAGGGAAAACTACATATACCGTTGTAATCGGGCGAGTTTCTACTTTCAGATGCAACAGAAACTTTGCGGATTGGTCATTCCGTTCGCGAGATATGGCAGTTTGGAGGTAAGAAACGCTTGAGAAACTCAAAATTTTCGCCGTTCTGATGCTCGAAACGAATAACTAGAACGGCCTAGGGGAAAAGTACGCTTACCGTTGTAATCGGGCGAGTTTCTACTTTCAGATGCAACAGAAATTTTGCGGATTAGTCAATCCGTTCGCGAGATATGGCAGTTTGGAGGTAAGAAACGCTTGAGAAACTCAAAATTTTCGCCGTTCTGATGCTCGAAACGAATAACTAGAACGGCCTAGGGGAAAAGTGCGCATACCGTTGTAATCGGGCGAGTTTCTACTTTGAGATGCAAAAGAAATTTTGCGGATCGGTCAATCCGTTCGCGAGATATGGCAGTTTGGATGTAAGAAACGCTTGAGGAACTCAAAATTTTCGCAGTTCTGATGCTCGAAACGAACAACTAGAACGGCCTAGGGGAAAAGTGCGCAAACCGTTGTAATCGGGCGAGTTTCTACTTTCAGATGAAACAGAAATTTTGCGGATTGGTCAATCCGTTCGCGAGATATGGCAGTTTGGAGATAAGAAACGCTTGAGAAACTCAAAATTTTCGCAGTTCTGATGCTCGAAACGAGTAACTAGAACGGCCTAGGGGAAAAGTACGCTTACCGTTGTAATCGGGCGAGTTTCTACTTTCAGATGCAACAGAAATTTTGCGGATTAGTCAATCCGTTCGCGAGATATGGCAGTTTGGAGGTAAGTAACGCTTGAAAAACTCAAAATTTTCGCTGTTCTGATGCTCGAAACGAACAACTGGAACGGCCTAGGGGAAAACTACATATACCGCTGTAATCGGGCGAGTTTCTACTTTCAGATGCAACAGAAACTTTGCGGATTGGTTATTCCGTTCGCGAGATATGGCAGTTTGGAGGTAAGAAACGCTTGAGAAACTCAAAATTTTCGCCGTTCTGATGCTCGAAACGAATAACTAGAACGGCCTAGGGGAAAAGTACGCTTACCGTTGTAATCGGGCGAGTTTCTACTTTCAGATGCAACAGAAATTTTGCGGATTAGTCAATCCGTTCGCGAGATATGGCAGTTTGGAGGTAAGAAACGCTTGAGAAACTCAAAATTTTCGCCGTTCTGATGCTCGAAACGAATAACTAGAACGGCCTAGGGGAAAAGTGCGCATACCGTTGTAATCGGGCGAGTTTCTACTTTGAGATGCAACAGAAATTTTGCGGATCGGTCAATCCGTTCGCGAGATATGGCAGTTTGGATGTAAGAAACGCTTGAGGAACTCAAAATTTTCGCAGTTCTGATGCTCGAAACGAACAACTGGAACGGCCTAGGGGAAAACTACATATACCGTTGTAATCGGGCGAGTTTCTACTTTCAGATGCAACAGAAACTTTGCGGATTGGTCATTCCGTTCGCGAGATATGGCAGTTTGGAGGTAAGGAACGCTTGAGAAACTCAAAATTTTCGCCGTTCTGATGCTCGAAACGAATAACTAGAACGGCCTAGGGGAAAAGTACGCTTACCGTTGTAATCGGGCGAGTTTCTACTTTCAGATGCAACAGAAATTTTGCGGATTAGTCAATCCGTTCGCGAGATATGGCAGTTTGGAGGTAAGAAACGATTGAGAAACTCAAAATTTTCGCCGTTCTGATGCTCGAAACGAATAACTAGAACGGCCTAGGGGAAAAGTGCGCATACCGTTGTAATCGGGCGAGTTTCTACTTTGAGATGCAACAGAAATTTTGCGGATCGGTCAATCCGTTCGCGAGATATGGCAGTTTGGATGTAAGAAACGCTTGGGGAACTCAAAATTTTCGCAGTTCTGATGCTCGAAACGAACAACTGGAACGGCCTAGGGGAAAACTACATATACCGTTGTAATCGGGCGAGTTTCTACTTTCAGATGCAACAGAAACTTTGCGGATTGGTCATTCCGTTCGCGAGATATGGCAGTTTGGAGGTAAGAAACGCTTGAGAAACTCAAAATTTTCGCCGTTCTGATGCTCGAAACGAATAACTAGAACGGCCTAGGGGAAAAGTGCGCATACCGTTGTAATCGGGCGAGTTTCTACTTTCAGAAGCAACAGAAATTTTGCGGATTGGTCAATCCGTTCGCGAGATATGGCAGTTTGGAGATAAGAAACGCTTGAGAAACTCAAAATTTTCGCAGTTCTGATGCTCGAAACGAGTAACTAGAACGGCCTAGGGGAAAAGTACGCTTACCGTTGTAATCGGGCGAGTTTCTACTTTCAGATGCAACAGAAATTTTGCGGATTAGTCAATCCGTTCGCGAGATATGGCAGTTTGGAGGTAAGAAACGCTTGAGAAACTCAAAATTTTCGCCGTTCTGATGCTCGAAACGAATAACTAGAACGGCCTAGGGGAAAAGTGCGCATACCGTTGTAATCGGGCGAGTTTCTACTTTCAGATGCAATAGAAATTTTGCGGATTGGTCAATCGGTTCGCGAGATATGGCAGTTTGGAGGTAAGAAACGCTTGAGAAACTCAAAATATGCGCAGTTCTGATGCTCGAAACGAATAACTAGAACGGCCTAGCGGAAAAGTGCGCATACCGTTGTAATCGGGCGAGTTTCTTCTTTCAGATGCAACAGAAATTTTGCGGATCGGTCAATCCGTTCGCGAGATATGGCAGTTTGGAGGTAAGAAACGCTTGAGAAACACAAAATTTTCGCAGTTCTGATGCTCGAAATGAATAACTGGAACGGCCTAGGGGAAAACTACACATACCGTTGTAATCGGGAGAGTTTCTACTTTCAGATGCAACAGAAATTTTGCGGATTGGTCAATCCGTTCGCGAGATATGGCAGTTTGGAGGTAAGAAACGCTTGAGAAACTCAAAATTTTCGCAGTCCTGATGCTCGAAACGAATAACTGGAACGGCCTAGGGGAAAACTACACATACCGTTGTAATCGGGCGAGTTTCTACTTTCAGATGCAACAGAAATTTAGCGGATTGATCAATCCGTTCGCGAGATATGGCAGTTTGGAGATAAGAAACGCTTGAGAAACACAAAATTTTCGCAGTTCTGATGCTCGAAACGAGTAACTAGAACGGCCTAGGGAAAAAGCACGCATACTGTTGTAATCGGGCGAGTTTCTACTTTCAGATGCAACAGAAATTTTGCGGATTGATCAATCCGTTCGCGAGATATGGCAGTTTGGAGATATGAAACGCTTGAGAAACTCAAATTTTCGCAGTTCTGATGCTCGAAACGAGTAACTAGAACGGCCTAGGGGAAAAATGCCCATACCGTTGTAATTTGGCGAGTTTCTACTTTCTGATGCAACAGAAATTTTGCGGATTGATCAATCCGTTCGCGAGATATGGCAGTTTGGAGATAAGAAACGCATGAGAAACTCAAAATTTTCGCAGTTCTGATGCTCCAAACGAGTAACTAGAACGGCCTAGGGGAAAAGTAGGCTTACCGTTGTAATCGGGCGAGTTTCTACTTTCAGATGCAACAGAAATTTTGCGGATTAGTCAATCCGTTCGCGAGATATGGCAGTTTGGAGGTAAGAAACGCTTGAGAAACTCAAAATTTTCGCCGTTCTGATGCTCGAAACGAATAACTAGAACGGCCTAGGGGAAAAGTACCCATACCGTTGTAATCGGGCGAGTTTCTGCTTTCAGATGCAACAGAAATTTTGCGGATTGGTCAATCCGTTCGCGAGATATGGCAGTTTGCAGGTAAGAAACGCTTGAGAAACTCAAAATTTGCGCAGTTCTGATGCTCGAAACGAATAACTAGAATGGCCTAGGGGAAAAGTGCGCATACCGTTGTAATCGGGCGAGTTTCTACTTTCAGAAGCAACAGAAATTTTGCGGATTGGTCAATCCGTTCGCCAGATATGGCAGTTTGGAGGTAAGAAACGCTTGAGAAACTCAAAATTTTCGCAGTTCTGATGCTCGAAATGAATAACTGGAACGGCCTAGCGGAAAACTACGCATACCGTTGTAATCGGGCGAGTTTCTACTTTCAGATGCAACAGAAATTTTGCGGATTGGTCAATCCGTTCGCGAGATATGGCAGTTTGGAGGTAAGAAACGCTTGAGACACACAAAATTTTCGCAGTTCTGATGCTCGAAACGAATAACTAGAACGGCCTAGGGGAAAAGTACGCATACCGTTGTAATCGGGCGAGTTTCTACTTTCAGATGCAACAGAAATTTTGCGGATTGGTCAATCCGTTCGCGAGATATGGCATTTTGGAGGTAAGAAACGCTTGAGAAACTCAAAATTTTCGCAGTTCTGATGCTCGAAACGAATAAATAGAACGGCCTAGGGGAAAACTACACATACCGGTGTAATCGGGCGAGTTTCTACTTTCAGATGCAACAGAAATTTTGCGGATTGATCAATCCGTTCGCGAGATATGGCAGTTTGGAGATAAGAAACGCTTGAGAAACTCAAAATTTTCGCAGTTCTGATGCTCGAAACGAGTAACTAGACCGGCCTAGGGGAAAAGTACGCTTACCGTTGTAATCGGGCGAGTTTCTACTTTCAGATGCAACAGAAATTTTGCGGACTGATCAATCCGTTCGCGAGATATGGCAGTTTGGAGATAAGAAACGCTTGAGAAACTCAAAATTTTCGCAGTTCTGATGCTCGAAACGAGTAACTAGAACGGCCTAGGGGAAAAGTACGCTTACCGTTGTAATCGGGCGAGTTTCTGCTTTCAGATGCAACAGAAATTTTGCGGATTGGTCAATCCGTTCGCGAGATATGGCAGTTTGCAGGTAAGAAACGCTTGAGAAACTCAAAATTTGCGCAGTTCTGTTGCTCGAAACGAATAACTAGAATGGCCTAGGGGAAAAGTGCGCATACCGTTGTAATCGGGCGAGTTTCTACTTTCAGAAGCAACAGAAATTTTGCGGATTGGTCAATCGGTACGCGAGATATGGCAGTTTGGAGGTAAGAAACGCTTGAGAAACTCAAAATTTTCGCTGTTCTGATGCTCGAAATGAATAACTGGAACTGCCTAGGGGAAAACTACACATACCGTTGTAATCGGGCGAGTTTCTACTTTCAGATGCAACAGAAATTTTGCGGATTGGTCAATCGGTACGCGAGATATGGCAGTTTGGAGGTAAGAAACGCTTGAGAAACTCAAAATTTGCGCAGTTCTGATGCTCGAAACGAATAACTAGAACGGCCTAGCGGAAAAGTGCGCATACCGTTGTAATCGGGCGAGTTTCTACTTTCAGATGCAACAGAAATTTTGCGGATTGGTCAATCCGTTCGCGAGATATGGCAGTTTGGAGGTAAGAAACGCTTGAGAAACTCAAAATTTTCGCAGTCCTGATGCTCGAAACGAATAACTGGAACGGCCTAGGGGAAAACTACACATACCGTTGTAATCGGGCGAGTTTCTACTTTCAGATGCAACAGAAATTTAGCGGATTGATCAATCCGTTCGCGAGATATGGCAGTTTGGAGATAAGAAACGCTTGAGAAACACAAAATTTTCGCAGTTCTGATGCTCGAAACGAGTAACTAGAACGGCCTAGGGAAAAAGCACGCATACTGTTGTAATCGGGCGAGTTTCTACTTTCAGATGCAACAGAAATTTTGCGGATTGATCAATCCGTTCGCGAGATATGGCAGTTTGGAGATATGAAACGCTTGAGAAACTCAAATTTCGCAGTTCTGATGCTCGAAACGAGTAACTAGAACGGCCTAGGGGAAAAATGCCCATACCGTTGTAATTTGGCGAGTTTCTACTTTCTGATGCAACAGAAATTTTGCGGATTGATCAATCCGTTCGCGAGATATGGCAGTTTGGAGATAAGAAACGCATGAGAAACTCAAAATTTTCGCAGTTCTGATGCTCCAAACGAGTAACTAGAACGGCCTAGGGGAAAAGTAGGCTTACCGTTGTAATCGGGCGAGTTTCTACTTTCAGATGCAACAGAAATTTTGCGGATTAGTCAATCCGTTCGCGAGATATGGCAGTTTGGAGGTAAGAAACGCTTGAGAAACTCAAAATTTTCGCCGTTCTGATGCTCGAAACGAATAACTAGAACGGCCTAGGGGAAAAGTACCCATACCGTTGTAATCGGGCGAGTTTCTGCTTTCAGATGCAACAGAAATTTTGCGGATTGGTCAATCCGTTCGCGAGATATGGCAGTTTGCAGGTAAGAAACGCTTGAGAAACTCAAAATTTGCGCAGTTCTGATGCTCGAAACGAATAACTAGAATGGCCTAGGGGAAAAGTGCGCATACCGTTGTAATCGGGCGAGTTTCTACTTTCAGAAGCTACAGAAATTTTGCGGATTGGTCAATCCGTTCGCCAGATATGGCAGTTTGGAGGTAAGAAACGCTTGAGAAACACAAAATTTTCGCAGTTCTGATGCTCGAAACGAATAACTAGAACGGCCTAGGGGAAAAGTACGCATACCGTTGTAATCGGGCGAGTTTCTACTTTCAGATGCAACAGAAATTTTGCGGATTGGTCAATCCGTTCGCGAGATATGGCATTTTGGAGGTAAGAAACGCTTGAGAAACTCAAAATTTTCGCAGTTCTGATGCTCGAAACGAATAAATAGAACGGCCTAGGGGAAAACTACACATACCGGTGTAATCGGGCGAGTTTCTACTTTCAGATGCAACAGAAATTTGGCGGATTGATCAATCCGTTCGCGAGATATGGCAGTTTGGAGATAAGAAACGCTTGAGAAACTCAAAATTTTCGCAGTTCTGATGCTCGAAACGAGTAACTAGACCGGCCTAGGGGAAAAGTACGCATACCGTTGTAATCGGGCGAGTTTCTACTTTCAGATGCAACAGAAATTTTGCGGATTGGTCAATCCGTTCGCGAGATATGGCATTTTGGAGGTAAGAAACGCTTGAGAAACTCAAAATTTTCGCAGTTCTGATGCTCGAAACGAATAAATAGAACGGCCTAGGGGAAAACTACACATACCGGTGTAATCGGGCGAGTTTCTGCTTTCAGATGCAACAGAAATTTTGCGGATTGATCAATCCGTTCGCGAGATATGGCAGTTTGGAGATAAGAAACGCTTGAGAAACTCAAAATTTTCGCAGTTCTGATTCTCGAAACGAGTAACTAGAACGGCCTAGGGGAAAAGTACGCTTACCGTTGTAATCGGGCGAGTTTCTACTTTCAGATGCAACAGAAATTTTGCGGACTGATCAATCCGTTCGCGAGATATGGCAGTTTGGAGATAAGAAACGCTTGAGAAACTCAAAATTTTCGCAGTTCTGATGCTCGAAACGAGTAACTAGAACGGCCTAGGGGAAAAGTACGCTTACCGTTGTAATCGGGCGAGTTTCTGCTTTCAGATGCAACAGAAATTTTGCGGATTGGTCAATCCGTTCGCGAGATATGGCAGTTTGCAGGTAAGAAACGCTTGAGAAACTCAAAATTTGCGCAGTTCTGTTGCTCGAAACGAATAACTAGAATGGCCTAGGGGAAAAGTGCGCATACCGTTGTAATCGGGCGAGTTTCTACTTTCAGAAGCAACAGAAATTTTGCGGATTGGTCAATCGGTACGCGAGATATGGCAGTTTGGAGGTAAGAAACGCTTGAGAAACTCAAAATTTTCGCTGTTCTGATGCTCGAAATGAATAACTGGAACTGCCTAGGGGAAAACTACACATACCGTTGTAATCGGGCGAGTTTCTACTTTCAGATGCAACAGAAATTTTGCGGATTGGTCAATCGGTACGCGAGATATGGCAGTTTGGAGGTAAGAAACGCTTGAGAAACTCAAAATTTGCGCAGTTCTGATGCTCGAAACGAATAACTAGAACGGCCTAGCGGAAAAGTGCGCATACCGTTGTAATCGGGCGAGTTTCTACTTTCAGAAGCAACAGAAATTTTGCGGATTGGTCAATCCGTTCGCGAGATATGGCAGTTTGGAGATAAGAAACGCTTGAGAAACTCAAAATTTTCGCAGTTCTGATGCTCGAAACGAGTAACTAGACCGGCCTAGGGGAAAAGTACGCATACCGTTGTAATCGGGCGAGTTTCTACTTTCAGATGCAACAGAAATTTTGCGGATTGGTCAATCCGTTCGCGAGATATGGCATTTTGGAGGTAAGAAACGCTTGAGAAACTCAAAATTTTCGCAGTTCTGATGCTCGAAACGAATAAATAGAACGGCCTAGGGGAAAACTACACATACCGGTGTAATCGGGCGAGTTTCTGCTTTCAGATGCAACAGAAATTTTGCGGATTGATCAATCCGTTCGCGAGATATGGCAGTTTGGAGATAAGAAACGCTTGAGAAACTCAAAATTTTCGCAGTTCTGATTCTCGAAACGAGTAACTAGAACGGCCTAGGGGAAAAGTACGCTTACCGTTGTAATCGGGCGAGTTTCTACTTTCAGATGCAACAGAAATTTTGCGGACTGATCAATCCGTTCGCGAGATATGGCAGTTTGGAGATAAGAAACGCTTGAGAAACTCAAAATTTTCGCAGTTCTGATGCTCGAAACGAGTAACTAGAACGGCCTAGGGGAAAAGTACGCTTACCGTTGTAATCGGGCGAGTTTCTGCTTTCAGATGCAACAGAAATTTTGCGGATTGGTCAATCCGTTCGCGAGATATGGCAGTTTGCAGGTAAGAAACGCTTGAGAAACTCAAAATTTGCGCAGTTCTGTTGCTCGAAACGAATAACTAGAATGGCCTAGGGGAAAAGTGCGCATACCGTTGTAATCGGGCGAGTTTCTACTTTCAGAAGCAACAGAAATTTTGCGGATTGGTCAATCGGTACGCGAGATATGGCAGTTTGGAGGTAAGAAACGCTTGAGAAACTCAAAATTTTCGCTGTTCTGATGCTCGAAATGAATAACTGGAACTGCCTAGGGGAAAACTACACATACCGTTGTAATCGGGCGAGTTTCTACTTTCAGATGCAACAGAAATTTTGCGGATTGGTCAATCGGTACGCGAGATATGGCAGTTTGGAGGTAAGAAACGCTTGAGAAACTCAAAATTTGCGCAGTTCTGATGCTCGAAACGAATAACTAGAACGGCCTAGCGGAAAAGTGCGCATACCGTTGTAATCGGGCGAGTTTCTACTTTCAGAAGCAACAGAAATTTTGCGGATTGGTCAATCCGTTCGCGAGATATGGCAGTTTGGAGATAAGAAACGCTTGAGAAACTCAAAATTTTCGCAGTTCTGATGCTCGAAACGAGTAACTAGAACGGCCTAGGGGAAAAGTACGCTTACCGTTGTAATCGGGCGAGTTTCTGCTTTCAGATGCAACAGAAATTTTGCGGATTGGTCAATCCGTTCGCGAGATATGGCAGTTTGCAGGTAAGAAACGCTTGAGAAACTCAAAATTTGCGCAGTTCTGTTGCTCGAAACGAATAACTAGAATGGCCTAGGGGAAAAGTGCGCATACCGTTGTAATCGGGCGAGTTTCTACTTTCAGAAGCAACAGAAATTTTGCGGATTGGTCAATCGGTACGCGAGATATGGTAGTTTGGAGGTAAGAAACGCTTGAGAAACTCAAAATTTTCGCTGTTCTGATGCTCGAAATGAATAACTGGAACTGCCTAGGGGAAAACTACACATACCGTTGTAATCGGGCGAGTTTCTACTTTCAGATGCAACAGAAATTTTGCGGATTGGTCAATCGGTACGCGAGATATGGCAGTTTGGAGGTAAGAAACGCTTGAGAAACTCAAAATTTGCGCAGTTCTGATGCTCGAAACGAATAACTAGAACGGCCTAGCGGAAAAGTGCGCATACCGTTGTAATCGGGCGAGTTTCTACTTTCAGAAGCAACAGAAATTTTGCGGATTGGTCAATCCGTTCGCGAGATATGGCAGTTTGGAGGTAAGAAACGCTTGAGAAAGTCAAAATTTTCGCAGTTCTGATGCTCGAAACGAATAACTAGAACGGCCTAGGGGAAAAGTGCGCATACCGTTGTAATCGGGCGAGTTTCTACTTTCAGAAGCAACAGAAATTTTGCGGATTGGTCAATCCGTTCGCGAGATATGGCAGTTTGGAGATAAGAAACGCTTGAGAAACTCAAAATTTTCGCAGTTCTGATGCTCGAAATGAATAACTGGAACGGCCTGGGGGAAAACTACACATACCGTTGTAATCGGGCGAGTTTCTACTTTCAGATGCAACAGAAATTTTGCGGATTGGTCAATCCGTTCGCGAGATATGGCAGTTTGGAGGTAAGAAACGCTTGAGAAACACAAAATTTTCGCAGTTCTGATGCTCGAAACGAATAACTAGAACGGCCTAGGGGAAAAGTACGCATACCGTTGTAATCGGGCGAGTTTCTATTTTCAGATGCAACAGAAATTTTGCGGATTGGTCAATCCGTTCGCGAGATATGGCAGTTTGGAGATAAGAAACGCTTGAGAAACACAAAATTTTCGCAGTTCTGATGCTCGAAACGAGTAACTAGAACGGCCTAGGGGAAAAGCACGCATACTGTTGTAATCGGGCGAGTTTCTGCTTTCAGATGCAACAGAAATTTTGCGGATTGGTCAATCTGTTCGCGAGATATGGCAGTTTGGAGGTAAGGAACGCTTGAGAAACTCAAAATTTTCGCAGTTCTGATGCTCGAAACGAATAACTAGTACGGCCTAGGGGAAAACTACACCTACCGTTGTAATCGGGCGAGTTTCTACTTTCAGATGCAACAGAAATTTTGCGGATTAGTCAATCCGTTCGCGAGATATGGCAGTTTGGAGATAAGAAACGCTTGAGAAACTCAAAATTTTCGCAGTTCTGATGCTCGAAACGAGTAACTAGAACGGCTTAGGGGAAAAGTACGCATAGCGTTGTAATCGGGCGAGTTTCTACTTTCAGATGCAACAGAAATTTTGCGGATTGGTCAATCCGTTCGCGAGATATGGCAGTTTGGAGGTAAGAAACGCTTGAGAAACTCAAAATTTTCGCAGTTCTGATGCTCGAAACGAATAACTAGAACGGCCTAGGGGAAAAGTACGCATACTGATGTAATCGGGCGTGTTTCTACTTTCAGATGCAACAGAAATTTTGCGGATTTATCCATCCGTTCGCGAGATATGGCAGTTTGGAGATAAGAAACGCTTGAGAAACTCAAAATTTTCGCAGTTCTGATGCTCGAAACGAATAACTAGAACGGCCTAGGGGAAGCCTACACCTACCTTTGTAATCGGGCGAGATTCTACTTTCAGATGCAACAGAAATTTTGCGGATTAGTCAATCCGTTCGCGAGATATGGCAGTTTGGAGGTAAGAAACGCTTGAGAAACTCAAAATTTTCGCCGTTCTGATGCTCGAAACGAATAACTAGAACGGTCTAGGGGAAAACTACACCTACCTTTGTAATCGGGCGAGATTCTACTTTCAGATGCAACAGAAATTTTGCGGATTGGTCAATCGGTTCGCGAGATATGGCAGTTTGGAGGTAAGAAACGCTTGAGAAACTCAAAATATGCGCAGTTCTGATGCTCGAAACGAATAACTAGAACGGCCTAGCGGAAAAGTGCGCATACCGTTGTAATCGGGCGAGTTTCTTCTTTCAGATGCAACAGAAATTTTGCGGATCGGTCAATCCGTTCGCGAGATATGGCAGTTTGGAGGTAAGAAACGCTTGAGAAACACAAAATTTTCGCAGTTCTGATGCTCGAAATGAATAACTGGAACGGCCTAGGGGAAAACTACACATACCGTTGTAATCGGGCGAGTTTCTACTTTCAGATGCAACAGAAATTTTGCGGATTGGTCAATCCGTTCGCGAGATATGGCAGTTTGGAGGTAAGAAACGCTTGAGAAACTCAAAATTTTCGCAGTCCTGATGCTCGAAACGAATAACTGGAACGGCCTAGGGGAAAACTACACATACCGTTGTAATCGGGCGAGTTTCTACTTTCAGATGCAACAGAAATTTAGCGGATTGATCAATCCGTTCGCGAGATATGGCAGTTTGGAGATAAGAAACGCTTGAGAAACACAAAATTTTCGCAGTTCTGATGCTCGAAACGAGTAACTAGAACGGCCTAGGGAAAAAGCACGCATACTGTTGTAATCGGGCGAGTTTCTACTTTCAGATGCAACAGAAATTTTGCGGATTGATCAATCCGTTCGCGAGATATGGCAGTTTGGAGATATGAAACGCTTGAGAAACTCAAATTTTCGCAGTTCTGATGCTCGAAACGAGTAACTAGAACGGCCTAGGGGAAAAATGCCCATACCGTTGTAATTTGGCGAGTTTCTACTTTCTGATGCAACAGAAATTTTGCGGATTGATCAATCCGTTCGCGAGATATGGCAGTTTGGAGATAAGAAACGCATGAGAAACTCAAAATTTTCGCAGTTCTGATGCTCCAAACGAGTAACTAGAACGGCCTAGGGGAAAAGTAGGCTTACCGTTGTAATCGGGCGAGTTTCTACTTTCAGATGCAACAGAAATTTTGCGGATTAGTCAATCCGTTCGCGAGATATGGCAGTTTGGAGGTAAGAAACGCTTGAGAAACTCAAAATTTTCGCCGTTCTGATGCTCGAAACGAATAACTAGAACGGCCTAGGGGAAAAGTACCCATACCGTTGTAATCGGGCGAGTTTCTGCTTTCAGATGCAACAGAAATTTTGCGGATTGGTCAATCCGTTCGCGAGATATGGCAGTTTGCAGGTAAGAAACGCTTGAGAAACTCAAAATTTGCGCAGTTCTGATGCTCGAAACGAATAACTAGAATGGCCTAGGGGAAAAGTGCGCATACCGTTGTAATCGGGCGAGTTTCTACTTTCAGAAGCAACAGAAATTTTGCGGATTGGTCAATCCGTTCGCCAGATATGGCAGTTTGGAGGTAAGAAACGCTTGAGAAACTCAAAATTTTCGCAGTTCTGATGCTCGAAATGAATAACTGGAACGGCCTAGCGGAAAACTACACATACCGTTGTAATCGGGCGAGTTTCTACTTTCAGATGCAACAGAAATTTTGCGGATTGGTCAATCCGTTCGCGAGATATGGCAGTTTGGAGGTAAGAAACGCTTGAGAAACACAAAATTTTCGCAGTTCTGATGCTCGAAACGAATAACTAGAACGGCCTAGGGGAAAAGTACGCATACCGTTGTAATCGGGCGAGTTTCTACTTTCAGATGCAACAGAAATTTTGCGGATTGGTCAATCCGTTCGCGAGATATAGCATTTTGGAGATAAGAAACGCTTGAGAAACTCAAAATTTTCGCAGTTCTGATGCTCGAAACGAGTAACTAGAACGGCCTAGGGGAAAAGTACGCTTACCGTTGTAATCGGGCGAGTTTCTACTTTCAGATGCAACAGAAATTTTGCGGACTGATCAATCCGTTCGCGAGATATGGCAGTTTGGAGATAAGAAACGCTTGAGAAACTCAAAATTTTCGCAGTTCTGATGCTCGAAACGAGTAACTAGAACGGCCTAGGGGAAAAGTACGCTTACCGTTGTAATCGGGCGAGTTTCTGCTTTCAGATGCAACAGAAATTTTGCGGATTGGTCAATCCGTTCGCGAGATATGGCAGTTTGCAGGTAAGAAACGCTTGAGAAACTCAAAATTTGCGCAGTTCTGTTGCTCGAAACGAATAACTAGAATGGCCTAGGGGAAAAGTGCGCATACCGTTGTAATCGGGCGAGTTTCTACTTTCAGAAGCAACAGAAATTTTGCGGATTGGTCAATCGGTACGCGAGATATGGCAGTTTGGAGGTAAGAAACGCTTGAGAAACTCAAAATTTTCGCTGTTCTGATGCTCGAAATGAATAACTGGAACGGCCTAGGGGAAAACTACACATACCGTTGTAATCGGGCGAGTTTCTACTTTCAGATGCAACAGAAATTTTGCGGATTGGTCAATCGGTACGCGAGATATGGCAGTTTGGAGGTAAGAAACGCTTGAGAAACTCAAAATTTGCGCAGTTCTGATGCTCGAAACGAATAACTAGAACGGCCTAGCGGAAAAGTGCGCATACCGTTGTAATCGGGCGAGTTTCTACTTTCAGAAGCAACAGAAATTTTGCGGATTGGTCAATCCGTTCGCGAGATATGGCAGTTTGGAGGTAAGAAACGCTTGAGAAAGTCAAAATTTTCGCAGTTCTGATGCTCGAAACGAATAACTAGAACGGCCTAGGGGAAAAGTGCGCATACCGTTGTAATCGGGCGAGTTTCTACTTTCAACAGCAACAGAAATTTTGCGGATTGGTCAATCCGTTCGCGAGATATGGCAGTTTGGAGATAAGAAACGCTTGAGAAACTCAAAATTTTCGCAGTTCTGATGCTCGAAATGAATAACTGGAACGGCCTGGGGGAAAACTACACATACCGTTGTAATCGGGCGAGTTTCTACTTTCAGATGCAACAGAAATTTTGCGGATTGGTCAATCCGTTCGCGAGATATGGCAGTTTGGAGGTAAGAAACGCTTGAGAAACACAAAATTTTCGCAGTTCTGATGCTCGAAACGAATAACTAGAACGGCCTAGGGGAAAAGTACGCATACCGTTGTAATCGGGCGAGTTTCTATTTTCAGATGCAACAGAAATTTTGCGGATTGGTCAATCCGTTCGCGAGATATGGCAGTTTGGAGGTAAGAAACGCTTGAGAAACTCAAAATTTTCGCAGTTCTGATGCTCGAAATGAATAACTGGAACGGCCTAGAGGAAAACTACACATACCGTTGTAATCGGGCGAGTTTCTACTTTCAGATGCAACAGAAATTTTGCGGATTGATCAATCCGTTCGCGAGATATGGCAGTTTGGAGATAAGAAACGCTTGAGAAACTCAAAATTTTCGCAGTTCTGATGCTCGAAACGAGTAACTAGAACGGCCTAGGGGAATAGTTCGCTTACCGTTGTAATCGGGCGAGTTTCTACTTTCAGATGCAACAGAAATTTTGCGGATTGATCAATCCGTTCGCGAGATATGGCAGTTTGGAGATAAGAAACGCTTGAGAAACTCAAAATTTTCGCCGTTCTGATGCTCGAAACGAATAACTAGAACGGCCTAGGGGAAAAGTACGCTTACCGTTGTAATCGGGCGAGTTTCTGCTTTCAGATGCAACAGAAATTTTGCGGATTGGTCAATCCGTTCGCGAGATATGGCAGTTTGCAGGTAAGAAACGCTTGAGAAACTCAAAATTTGCGCAGTTCTGATGCTCGAAACGAATAACTAGAATGTCCTAGGGGAAAAGTGCGCATACCGTTGTAATCGGGCGAGTTTCTACTTTCAGAAGCAACAGAAATTTTGGGGATTGGTCAATCCGTTCGCGTGATATGGCAGTTTGGAGGTAAGAAACGCTTGAGAAACTCAAAATTTTCGCAGTTCTGATGCTCGAAATGAATAACTGGAACGGCCTAGGGGAAGACTACACATACCGTTGTAATCGCGCGAGTTTCTACTTTCAGATGCAACAGAAATTTTGCGGATTGGTCAATCCGTTCGCGAGATATGGCAGTTTGGAGGTAAGAAACGCTTGAGAAACACAAAATTTTCGCCGTTCTGATGCTCGAAACGAATAACTAGAACGGCCTAGGGGAAAAGTGCGCATACCGTTGTAATCGGGCGAGTTTCTACTTTCAGATGCAATAGAAATTTTGCGGATTGGTCAATCGGTACGCGAGATATGGCAGTTTGGAGGTAAGAAACGCTTGAGAAACTCAAAATTTGCGCAGTTCTGATGCTCGAAACGAATAACTAGAACGGCCTAGGGGAAAAGTACGCTTACCGTTGTAATCGGGCGAGTTTCTACTTTCAGATGCAACAGAAATTTTGCGGATTAGTCAATCCGTTCGCGAGATATGGCAGTTTGGAGGTAAGAAACGCTTGAGAATCTCAAAATTTTCGCCGTTCTGATGCTCGAAACGAATAACTAGAACGGCCTAGGGGAAAAGTACGCTTACCGTTGTAATCGGGCGAGTTTCTGCTTTCAGATGCAACAGAAATTTTGCGGATTGGTCAATCCGTTCGCGAGATATGGCAGTTTGCAGGTAAGAAACGCTTGAGAAACTCAAAATTTGCGCAGTTCTGATGCTCGAAACGAATAACTAGAATGTCCTAGGGGAAAAGTGCGCATACCGTTGTAATCGGGCGAGTTTCTACTTTCAGAAGCAACAGAAATTTTGCGGATTGGTCAATCCGTTCGCGAGATATGGCAGTTTGGAGGTAAGAAACGCTTGAGAAACTCAAAATTTTCGCAGTTCTGATGCTCGAAATGAATAACTGGAACGGCCTATGGGAAAACTACACATACCGTTGTAATCGCGCGAGTTTCTACTTTCAGATGCAACAGAAATTTTGCGGATTGGTCAATCCGTTCGCGAGATATGGCAGTTTGGAGGTAAGAAACGCTTGAGAAACTCAAAATTTTCGCAGTTCTGATGCTCGAAATGAATAACTGGAACGGCCTAGAGGAAAACTACACATACCGTTGTAATCGGGCGAGTTTCTACTTTCAGATGCAACAGAAATTTTGCGGATTGATCAATCCGTTCGCGAGATATGGCAGTTTGGAGATAAGAAACGCTTGAGAAACTCAAAATTTTCGCAGTTCTGATGCTCGAAACGAGTAACTAGAACGGCCTAGGGGAATAGTTCGCTTACCGTTGTAATCGGGCGAGTTTCTACTTTCAGATGCAACAGAAATTTTGCGGATTGATCAATCCGTTCGCGAGATATGGCAGTTTGGAGATAAGAAACGCTTGAGAAACTCAAAATTTTCGCCGTTCTGATGCTCGAAACGAATAACTAGAACGGCCTAGGGGAAAAGTACGCTTACCGTTGTAATCGGGCGAGTTTCTGCTTTCAGATGCAACAGAAATTTTGCGGATTGGTCAATCCGTTCGCGAGATATGGCAGTTTGCAGGTAAGAAACGCTTGAGAAACTCAAAATTTGCGCAGTTCTGATGCTCGAAACGAATAACTAGAATGTCCTAGGGGAAAAGTGCGCATACCGTTGTAATCGGGCGAGTTTCTACTTTCAGAAGCAACAGAAATTTTGCGGATTGGTCAATCCGTTCGCGTGATATGGCAGTTTGGAGGTAAGAAACGCTTGAGAAACTCAAAATTTTCGCAGTTCTGATGCTCGAAATGAATAACTGGAACGGCCTAGGGGAAGACTACACATACCGTTGTAATCGCGCGAGTTTCTACTTTCAGATGCAACAGAAATTTTGCGGATTGGTCAATCCGTTCGCGAGATATGGCAGTTTGGAGGTAAGAAACGCTTGAGAAACACAAAATTTTCGCCGTTCTGATGCTCGAAACGAATAACTAGAACGGCCTAGGGGTAAAGTGCGCATACCGTTGTAATCGGGCGAGTTTCTACTTTCAGATGCAATAGAAATTTTGCGGATTGGTCAATCGGTACGCGAGATATGGCAGTTTGGAGGTAAGAAACGCTTGAGAAACTCAAAATTTGCGCAGTTCTGATGCTCGAAACGAATAACTAGAACGGCCTAGGGGAAAAGTACGCTTACCGTTGTAATCGGGCGAGTTTCTACTTTCAGATGCAACAGAAATTTTGCGGATTAGTCAATCCGTTCGCGAGATATGGCAGTTTGGAGGTAAGAAACGCTTGAGAATCTCAAAATTTTCGCCGTTCTGATGCTCGAAACGAATAACTAGAACGGCCTAGGGGAAAAGTACGCTTACCGTTGTAATCGGGCGAGTTTCTGCTTTCAGATGCAACAGAAATTTTGCGGATTGGTCAATCCGTTCGCGAGATATGGCAGTTTGCAGGTAAGAAACGCTTGAGAAACTCAAAATTTGCGCAGTTCTGATGCTCGAAACGAATAACTAGAATGTCCTAGGGGAAAAGTGCGCATACCGTTGTAATCGGGCGAGTTTCTACTTTCAGAAGCAACAGAAATTTTGCGGATTGGTCAATCCGTTCGCGAGATATGGCAGTTTGGAGGTAAGAAACGCTTGAGAAACTCAAAATTTTCGCAGTTCTGATGCTCGAAATGAATAACTGGAACGGCCTATGGGAAAACTACACATACCGTTGTAATCGCGCGAGTTTCTACTTTCAGATGCAACAGAAATTTTGCGGATTGGTCAATCCGTTCGCGAGATATGGCAGTTTGGAGGTAAGAAACGCTTGAGAAACACAAAATTTTCGCAGTTCTGATGCTCGAAACGAATAACTAGAACGGCCTAGGGGAAAAGTACGCATACCGTTGTAATCGGGAGAGTTTCTACTTTCAGATGCAACAGAAATTTTGCGGATTGGTCAATCCGTTCGCGAGATATGGCATTTTGGAGGTAAGAAACGTTTGAGAAACTCAAAATTTTCGCAGTTCTGATGCTCGAAACGAATAAATAGAACGGCCTAGGGGAAAACTACACATACCGGTGTAATCGGGCGAGTTTCTACTTTCAGATGCAACAGAAATTTTGCGGATTGATCAATCCGTTCGCGAGATATGGCAGTTTGGAGATAAGAAACGCTTGAGAAACTCAAAATTTTCGCAGTTCTCATGCTCGAAACGAGTAACTAGAACGGCCTAGGGGAAAAGTACGCTTACCGTTGTAATCGGGCGAGTTTCTACTTTCAGATGCAACAGAAATTTTGCGGATTAGTCAATCCGTTCGCGAGATATGGGAGTTTGGAGGTAAGAAACGCTTGAGAAACTCAAAATTTTCGCCGTTCTGATGCTCGAAACGAATAACTAGAACGGCCTAGGGGAAAAGTGCGCATACCGTTGTAATCGGGCGAGTTTCTACTTTCAGATGCAACAGAAATTTTGCGGATTGGTCAATCCGTTCGCGAGATATGGCAGTTTGGAGATAAGAAACGCTTGAGAAACTCAAAATTTTCGCAGTTCTGATGCTCGAAACGAGTAACTAGAACAGCCTTTTTTTTTTTTTTTTTTTTTAACGTGGGGGAAATCTTCGAAAGACCCCCCTGCCGCCTGGGGAGGGGCGGGGGGAGTGTGGGATTCCCCGCGCCCGGAAGGAAACCCATCGGGCGCGGGACCTGCCCACTAAAACCCACCACGGTGGCCATCCTCGCACTATGCAGGGGGAGCACCTGGGACCGAAGACATCATAACATCAGGTGCTCCCCCGTGCAGGGCTCTCGCGCCCGTGTCCTCCCGTTCCAGGGAAGGGAGGGGGTACTTCACCCTCCCTTCCCTGTTTTCTCCTCGGCGCTCTGGCGCCCGACGTCGGAGCAGGGCCACACTGTTCCGACGTCCCACTCCCGGGGGCCGCCCGAGGGCGGCCGCGAGTCCCACACTCGCGACCGCCCACGGCCCCCATAGCCGCGCCGGAGGCACGGCCCTGGGACCGTGCCGTCGGCGCGGCCGCACCCCGGCTCGTACGCTCCCGAGGGCGGCTCTGGCCTCTCCGCCCTCGAGAGCGTCGCCGTCCCTTATTCTTCCCACCCCTCAGACGACGGGCGGTGGCACGAGCCTCAAGGGCTACGCACCCCCGCCCGCCGCTCTCAGGGTGGCCTCCTCGGCCCTTCCGGAGGCCCACCCGCCCCCGGCCTCGGACGAGGCCTCGCTCGCGGTCTCCCGCTCTCGCGAATGCGCTTCGCGGCCTCCTTCTGTGAGATTACCTCCTCGCAGAAGGAGGTCACGGCCCGCCACTTCGTCTCGCTGCCGAGCATGGCCCGTACCACGCCCGGCAGCGACAGATCCGCCCCAATCACGGCCGTGAGGACACGGCGCTCCACCCCCCAGGCCGGACACACCTCGAGGGTGTGTTGCGCCGTGTCCTCGTCCGCTGGACAGTGCCAGCAGCGCGCCGCCTCTTCCACACCGATCCGGCACAGGTACTGTCCGAAGCATCCGTGCCCGGACAGCACCTGCACCAACCGGTAGGTGAGTGAGCCGAAGCGCCTACCCAGCCACTCAAACAGGACCGGCCGGATAGCCCGGACAGTCCTCTGGCCGAACAACGGCTCGGCCAGCCGCTGCTGCCAAAGCTGCAGCATGGACTCCCGGGCCTGGCGCCTGAGGGCCTCCACCTCGCATCCCGCCAGGACCACCCCATCCTCGCGGGCGCGCATGCGGCCCTCGTAGAAAGCCGCATGCGCGCCCGCGATCAAGTCCGCCGGGGGTAGCCCTGACAGGACGCTCGCCGCCTCATACGAAACGGTCCGGTACCCCCGGGCGATCCGCAGTGCAAGCCGCCTTTGAACCCGGCGCAGCAATACCTTGCTGCGCCGGGAGGCGGCCAGGTCGCCCGCCCAAACGGGGGCCCCGTATAGGGCCACCGAGTGGACCATTCCCGCGTAGAGGCGGCGAACCCGGTCACTCAGGCCCCGCAGGTTGGGGAGGATACGGCCCAAAGCGCCAACTATCCTCTCCAACCGCGGGGCCAGGGCCCGGAAATGGCCCTCGAAGCGCCAGTGGCTGTCGAGGTGAAGTCCCAGATATTTCATCTGAGACCTCACCTCGACGTCTGTCTCACCCACCCGGATCAGGGGGGAACTAGAACAGCCTAGGGGAAAAGTACGCTTACCGTTGTAATCGGGCGAGTTTCTACTTTCAGATGCAACAGAAATTTTGCGGATTAGTCAATCCGTTCGCGAGATATGGCAGTTTGGAGGTAAGAAACGCTTGAGAAACTCAAAATTTTCGCCGTTCTGATGCTCGAAACGAATAACTAGAACGGCCTAGGGGAAAAGTGCGCATACCGTTGTAATCGGGCGAGTTTCTACTTTCAGATGCAATAGAAATTTTGCGGATTGGTCAATCGGTACGCGAGATATGGCAGTTTGGAGGTAAGAAACGCTTGAGAAACTCAAAATTTGCGCAGTTCTGATGCTCGAAACGAATAACTAGAACGGCCTAGCGGAAAAGTGCGCATACCGTTGTAATCGGGCGAGTTTCTACTTTCAGAAGCAACAGAAATTTTGCGGATTGGTCAATCCGTTCGCGAGATATGGCAGTTTGCAGGTAAGAAACGCTTGAGAAACTCAAAATTTGCGCAGTTCTGATGCTCGAAACGAATAACTAGAATGGCCTAGGGGAAAAGTGCGCATACCGTTGTAATCGGGCGAGTTTCTACTTTCAGAAGCAACAGAAACTTTGCGGATTGGTCAATCCGTTCGCGAGATATGGCAGTTTGGAGGTAGAAACGCTTGAGAAACTCAAAATTTTCGCAGTTCTGTAGCTCGAAATGAATAACTGGAACGGCCTAGGGGAAAACTACACATACCGTTGTAATCGGGCAAGTTTCTACTTTCAGATGCAACAGAAATTTTGCGGATTGGTCAATCCGTTCGCGAGATATGGCAGTTTGGAGGTAAGAAACGCTTGAGAAACTCAAAATTTTCGCAGTTCTGATGCTCGAAACGAATAACTAGAACGGCCTAGGGGAAAACTACACCTACCGTTGTAATCGGGTGAGGTTCTACTTTCAGATGCAACAGAAATTTTGCGGATGGATCAATCCGTTCGCGAGATATGGCAGTTTGGAGATTAGAAACGCTTGAGAAGCTCAAAATTTTCGCAGTTCTGACGCTCGAAACGAGTAACTGAAACGGCCTAGGGGAAAAGCACGCATACCGTTGTACTCGGGCGAGTTTCTACTTTCAGATGCAACAGAAATTTTGCGGATTGGTCAATCCGTTCGCGAGATATGGCAGTTTGGAGGTAAGAAACGCTTGAGAAACTCAAAATTTTCGCAGTTCTGATGCTCGAAACGAGTAACTAGAACGGCCTAGGGGAAAAGTACGCATACCGTTGTAATCGGGCGAGTCTCTACTTTCAGATGCAACAGAAATTTTGCGGATTGGTCAATCCGTTCGCGAGATATGGCAGTTTGTAGGTAAGAAACGCTTGAGAAACTCAAAATTTTCGCAGTTCTGATGCTCGAAACGAATAACTGGAACGGCCTAGGGGAAAACTACACATACCGTTGTAATCGGGCGAGTTTCTACATTCAGATGCAACAGAAATTTTGCGGATTGATCAATCCGTTCGCGAGATATGGCAGTTTGGAGATAAGAAACGCTTGAGAAACACAAAATTTTCGCAGTTCTGATGCTCGAAACGAGTAACTAGAACGGCGTAGGGGAAAAGCACGCACACTGTTGTAATCGGGCGAGTTTCTGCTTTCAGATGCAACAGAAATTTTGCGGATTGGTCAATCCGTTCGCGAGATATGGCAGTTTGGAGGTAAGAATCGCTTGAGAAACTCAAAATTTTCGCAGTTCTGATGCTCGAAACGAATAACTAGAACGGCCTAGGGGAAAACTACACCTACCGTTGTAATCGGGCGAGTTTCTACTTTCAGATGCAACAGAAATTTTGCGGATTGATCAATCCGTTCGCGAGATATGGCAGTTTGGAGATAAGAAACGCTTGAGAAACTCAAAATTTTCGCAGTTCTGATGCTCGAAACGAATAACTAGAACGGCCTAGGGGAAACCTACACCTACCTTTGTAATCGGGCGAGTTTCTACTTTCAGATGCAACAGAAATTTTGCGGATTGGTCAATCCGTTCGCGAGATATGGCAGTTTGGAAGTAAGAAACGCTTGAGAAACACAAAATTTTCGCAGTTCTGATGCTCGAAACGAATAACTAGAACGGCCCAGGGGAAAAGTACGCATACCGTTGTAATCTGGCGAGTTTCTATTTTCAGATGCAACAGAAATTTTGCGGATTGGTCAATCCGTTCGCGAGATATGGCAGTTTGGAGGTAAGAAACGCTTGAGAAACTCAAAATTTTCGCAGTTCTGATGCTCGAAATGAATAACTGGAACGGCCTAGGGGAAAACTACACATACCGTTGTAATCGGGCGAGTTTCTACTTTCAGATGCAACAGAAATTTTGCGGATTGATCAATCCGTTCGCGAGATATGGCAGTTTGGAGATAAGAAACGCTTGAGAAACACAAAATTTTCGCAGTTCTGATGCTCGAAACGAGTAACTAGAACGGCCTAGGGGAAAAGTACGCTTACCGTTGTAATCGGGCGAGTTTCTACTTTCAGATGCAACAGAAATTTTGCGGATTAGTCAATCCGTTCGCGAGATATGGCAGTTTGGAGGTAAGAAACGCTTGAGAAACTCAAAATTTTCGCCGTTCTGATGCTCGAAACGAATAACTAGAACGGCCTAGGGGAAGAGTACGCATACCGTTGTAATCGGGCGAGTTTCTGCTTTCAGATGCAACAGAAATTTTGCGGATTGGTCAATCCGTTCGCGAGATATGGCAGTTTGGAGGTAAGAAACGCTTGAGAAACTCAAAATTTTCGCAGTTCTGATGCTCGAAATGAATAACTGGAACGGCCTAGGGGAAAACTACACATACCGTTGTAATCGGGCAAGTTTCTACTTTCAGATGCAACAGAAATTTTGCGGATTGGTCAATCCGTTCGCGAGATATGGCAGTTTGGAGGTAAGAAACGCTTGAGAAACTCAAAATTGTCGCAGTTCTGATGCTCGAAACGAATAACTAGAACGGCCTAGGGGAAAACTACACCTACCGTTGTAATCGGGCGAGTTTCTACTTTCAGATGCAACAGAAATTTTGCGGATTGATCAATCCGTTCGCGAGATATGGCAGTTTGGAGATAAGAAACGCTTGAGAAACTCAAAATTTTCGCAGTTCTGATGCTCGAAACGAATAACTAGAACGGCCTAGGGGAAACCTACACCTACCTTTGTAATCGGGCGAGTTTCTACTTTCAGATGCAACAGAAATTTTGCGGATTGGTCAATCCGTTCGCGAGATATGGCAGTTTGGAAGTAAGAAACGCTTGAGAAACACAAAATTTTCGCAGTTCTGATGCTCGAAACGAATAACTAGAACGGCCCAGGGGAAAAGTACGCATACCGTTGTAATCTGGCGAGTTTCTATTTTCAGATGCAACAGAAATTTTGCGGATTGGTCAATCCGTTCGCGAGATATGGCAGTTTGGAGGTAAGAAACGCTTGAGAAACTCAAAATTTTCGCAGTTCTGATGCTCGAAATGAATAACTGGAACGGCCTAGGGGAAAACTACACATACCGTTGTAATCGGGCGAGTTTCTACTTTCAGATGCAACAGAAATTTTGCGGATTGATCAATCCGTTCGCGAGATATGGCAGTTTGGAGATAAGAAACGCTTGAGAAACACAAAATTTTCGCAGTTCTGATGCTCGAAACGAGTAACTAGAACGGCCTAGGGGAAAAGTACGCTTACCGTTGTAATCGGGCGAGTTTCTACTTTCAGATGCAACAGAAATTTTGCGGATTAGTCAATCCGTTCGCGAGATATGGCAGTTTGGAGGTAAGAAACGCTTGAGAAACTCAAAATTTTCGCCGTTCTGATGCTCGAAACGAATAACTAGAACGGCCTAGGGGAAAAGTACGCATACCGTTGTAATCGGGCGAGTTTCTGCTTTCAGATGCAACAGAAATTTTGCGGATTGGTCAATCCGTTCGCGAGATATGGCAGTTTGGAGGTAAGAAACGCTTGAGAAACTCAAAATTTTCGCAGTTCTGATGCTCGAAATGAATAACTGGAACGGCCTAGGGGAAAACTACACATACCGTTGTAATCGGGCAAGTTTCTACTTTCAGATGCAACAGAAATTTTGCGGATTGGTCAATCCGTTCGCGAGATATGGCAGTTTGGAGGTAAGAAACGCTTGAGAAACTCAAAATTGTCGCAGTTCTGATGCTCGAAACGAATAACTAGAATGGCCTAGGGGAAAACTACACCTACCGTTGTAATCGGGCGAGTTTCTACTTTCAGATGCAACAGAAATTTTGCGGATGGATCAATCCGTTCGCGAGATATGGCAGTTTGGAGATAAGAAACGCTTGAGAAACTCAAAATTTTCGCAGTTCTGATGCTCGAAACGAGTAACTGAAACGGCCTAGGGGAAAAGCACGCATACTGTTGTAATCGGGCGAGTTTCTACTTTCAGATGCAACAGAAATTTTGCGGATTGATCAATCCGTTCGCGAGATATGGCAGTTTGGATATAAGAAACGCTTGAGAAACACAAAATTTTCGCAGTTCTGATGCTCGAAACGAATAACTAGAACGGCCTAGGGGAAACCTACACCTACCTTTGTAATCGGGCGAGTTTCTACTTTCAGATGCAACAGAAATTTTGCGGATTGGTCAATCCGTTCGCGAGATATGGCAGTTTGGAAGTAAGAAACGCTTGAGAAACACAAAATTTTCGCAGTTCTGATGCTCGAAACGAATAACTAGAACGGCCCAGGGGAAAAGTACGCATACCGTTGTAATCTGGCGAGTTTCTATTTTCAGATGCAACAGAAATTTTGCGGATTGGTCAATCCGTTCGCGAGATATGGCAGTTTGGAGGTAAGAAACGCTTGAGAAACTCAAAATTTTCGCAGTTCTGATGCTCGAAATGAATAACTGGAACGGCCTAGGGGAAAACTACACATACCGTTGTAATCGGGCGAGTTTCTACTTTCAGATGCAACAGAAATTTTGCGGATTGATCAATCCGTTCGCGAGATATGGCAGTTTGGAGATAAGAAACGCTTGAGAAACACAAAATTTTCGCAGTTCTGATGCTCGAAACGAGTAACTAGAACGGCCTAGGGGAAAAGTACGCTTACCGTTGTAATCGGGCGAGTTTCTACTTTCAGATGCAACAGAAATTTTGCGGATTAGTCAATCCGTTCGCGAGATATGGCAGTTTGGAGGTAAGAAACGCTTGAGAAACTCAAAATTTTCGCCGTTCTGATGCTCGAAACGAATAACTAGAACGGCCTAGGGGAAGAGTACGCATACCGTTGTAATCGGGCGAGTTTCTGCTTTCAGATGCAACAGAAATTTTGCGGATTGGTCAATCCGTTCGCGAGATATGGCAGTTTGGAGGTAAGAAACGCTTGAGAAACTCAAAATTTTCGCAGTTCTGATGCTCGAAATGAATAACTGGAACGGCCTAGGGGAAAACTACACATACCGTTGTAATCGGGCAAGTTTCTACTTTCAGATGCAACAGAAATTTTGCGGATTGGTCAATCCGTTCGCGAGATATGGCAGTTTGGAGGTAAGAAACGCTTGAGAAACTCAAAATTGTCGCAGTTCTGATGCTCGAAACGAATAACTAGAACGGCCTAGGGGAAAACTACACCTACCGTTGTAATCGGGCGAGTTTCTACTTTCAGATGCAACAGAAATTTTGCGGATTGATCAATCCGTTCGCGAGATATGGCAGTTTGGAGATAAGAAACGCTTGAGAAACTCAAAATTTTCGCAGTTCTGATGCTCGAAACGAATAACTAGAACGGCCTAGGGGAAACCTACACCTACCTTTGTAATCGGGCGAGTTTCTACTTTCAGATGCAACAGAAATTTTGCGGATTGGTCAATCCGTTCGCGAGATATGGCAGTTTGGAAGTAAGAAACGCTTGAGAAACACAAAATTTTCGCAGTTCTGATGCTCGAAACGAATAACTAGAACGGCCCAGGGGAAAAGTACGCATACCGTTGTAATCTGGCGAGTTTCTATTTTCAGATGCAACAGAAATTTTGCGGATTGGTCAATCCGTTCGCGAGATATGGCAGTTTGGAGGTAAGAAACGCTTGAGAAACTCAAAATTTTCGCAGTTCTGATGCTCGAAATGAATAACTGGAACGGCCTAGGGGAAAACTACACATACCGTTGTAATCGGGCGAGTTTCTACTTTCAGATGCAACAGAAATTTTGCGGATTGATCAATCCGTTCGCGAGATATGGCAGTTTGGAGATAAGAAACGCTTGAGAAACACAAAATTTTCGCAGTTCTGATGCTCGAAACGAGTAACTAGAACGGCCTAGGGGAAAAGTACGCTTACCGTTGTAATCGGGCGAGTTTCTACTTTCAGATGCAACAGAAATTTTGCGGATTAGTCAATCCGTTCGCGAGATATGGCAGTTTGGAGGTAAGAAACGCTTGAGAAACTCAAAATTTTCGCCGTTCTGATGCTCGAAACGAATAACTAGAACGGCCTAGGGGAAAAGTACGCATACCGTTGTAATCGGGCGAGTTTCTGCTTTCAGATGCAACAGAAATTTTGCGGATTGGTCAATCCGTTCGCGAGATATGGCAGTTTGGAGGTAAGAAACGCTTGAGAAACTCAAAATTTTCGCAGTTCTGATGCTCGAAATGAATAACTGGAACGGCCTAGGGGAAAACTACACATACCGTTGTAATCGGGCAAGTTTCTACTTTCAGATGCAACAGAAATTTTGCGGATTGGTCAATCCGTTCGCGAGATATGGCAGTTTGGAGGTAAGAAACGCTTGAGAAACTCAAAATTGTCGCAGTTCTGATGCTCGAAACGAATAACTAGAACGGCCTAGGGGAAAACTACACCTACCGTTGTAATCGGGCGAGTTTCTACTTTCAGATGCAACAGAAATTTTGCGGATTGATCAATCCGTTCGCGAGATATGGCAGTTTGGAGATAAGAAACGCTTGAGAAACTCAAAATTTTCGCAGTTCTGATGCTCGAAACGAATAACTAGAACGGCCTAGGGGAAACCTACACCTACCTTTGTAATCGGGCGAGTTTCTACTTTCAGATGCAACAGAAATTTTGCGGATTGGTCAATCCGTTCGCGAGATATGGCAGTTTGGAAGTAAGAAACGCTTGAGAAACACAAAATTTTCGCAGTTCTGATGCTCGAAACGAATAACTAGAACGGCCCAGGGGAAAAGTACGCATACCGTTGTAATCTGGCGAGTTTCTATTTTCAGATGCAACAGAAATTTTGCGGATTGGTCAATCCGTTCGCGAGATATGGCAGTTTGGAGGTAAGAAACGCTTGAGAAACTCAAAATTTTCGCAGTTCTGATGCTCGAAATGAATAACTGGAACGGCCTAGGGGAAAACTACACATACCGTTGTAATCGGGCGAGTTTCTACTTTCAGATGCAACAGAAATTTTGCGGATTGATCAATCCGTTCGCGAGATATGGCAGTTTGGAGATAAGAAACGCTTGAGAAACACAAAATTTTCGCAGTTCTGATGCTCGAAACGAGTAACTAGAACGGCCTAGGGGAAAAGTACGCTTACCGTTGTAATCGGGCGAGTTTCTACTTTCAGATGCAACAGAAATTTTGCGGATTAGTCAATCCGTTCGCGAGATATGGCAGTTTGGAGGTAAGAAACGCTTGAGAAACTCAAAATTTTCGCCGTTCTGATGCTCGAAACGAATAACTAGAACGGCCTAGGGGAAAAGTACGCATACCGTTGTAATCGGGCGAGTTTCTGCTTTCAGATGCAACAGAAATTTTGCGGATTGGTCAATCCGTTCGCGAGATATGGCAGTTTGGAGGTAAGAAACGCTTGAGAAACTCAAAATTTTCGCAGTTCTGATGCTCGAAATGAATAACTGGAACGGCCTAGGGGAAAACTACACATACCGTTGTAATCGGGCAAGTTTCTACTTTCAGATGCAACAGAAATTTTGCGGATTGGTCAATCCGTTCGCGAGATATGGCAGTTTGGAGGTAAGAAACGCTTGAGAAACTCAAAATTGTCGCAGTTCTGATGCTCGAAACGAATAACTAGAATGGCCTAGGGGAAAACTACACCTACCGTTGTAATCGGGCGAGTTTCTACTTTCAGATGCAACAGAAATTTTGCGGATGGATCAATCCGTTCGCGAGATATGGCAGTTTGGAGATAAGAAACGCTTGAGAAACTCAAAATTTTCGCAGTTCTGATGCTCGAAACGAGTAACTGAAACGGCCTAGGGGAAAAGCACGCATACTGTTGTAATCGGGCGAGTTTCTACTTTCAGATGCAACAGAAATTTTGCGGATTGATCAATCCGTTCGCGAGATATGGCAGTTTGGATATAAGAAACGCTTGAGAAACTCAAAATTTTCGCAGTTCTGATGCTCGAAACGAGTAACTAGAACGGCCTAGGGGAAAAGTACGCATACCGTTGTAATCGGGCGAGTCTCTACTTTCAGATGCAACAGAAATTTTGCGGATTGGTCAATCCGTTCGCGAGATATGGCAGTTTGTAGGTAAGAAACGCTTGAGAAACTCAAAATTTTCGCAGTTCTGATGCTCGAAACGAATAACTGGAACGGCCTAGGGGAAAACTACACATACCGTTGTAATCGGGCGAGTTTCTACATTCAGATGCAACAGAAATTTTGCGGATTGATCAATCCGTTCGCGAGATATGGCAGTTTGGAGATAAGAAACGCTTGAGAAACACAAAATGTTCGCAGTTCTGATGCTCGAAACGAGTAACTAGAACAGCCTAGGGGAAAAGTACGCTTACCGTTGTAATCGGGCGAGTTTCTACTTTCAGATGCAACAGAAATTTTGCGGATTAGTCAATCCGTTCGCGAGATATGGCAGTTTGGAGGTAAGAAACGCTTGAGAAACTCAAAATTTTCGCCGTTCTGATGCTCGAAACGAATAACTAGAACGGCCTAGGGGAAAAGTGCGCATACCGTTGTAATCGGGCGAGTTTCTACTTTCAGATGCAATAGAAATTTTGCGGATTGGTCAATCGGTACGCGAGATATGGCAGTTTGGAGGTAAGAAACGCTTGAGAAACTCAAAATTTTCGCAGTTCTGATGCTCGAAACGAGTAACTGAAACGGCCTAGGGGAAAAGCACGCATACTGTTGTAATCGGGCGAGTTTCTACTTTCAGATGCAACAGAAATTTTGCGGATTGATCAATCCGTTCGCGAGATATGGCTGTTTGGATATAAGAAACGCTTGAGAAACTCAAAATTTTCGCAGTTCTGATGCTCGAAACGAGTAACTAGAACGGCCTAGGGGAAAAATACGCATACCGTTGTAATCGGGCGAGTCTCTACTTTCAGATGCAACAGAAATTTTGCGGATTGGTCAATCAGTTCGCGAGATATGGCAGTTTGTAGGTAAGAAACGCTTGAGAAACTCAAAATTTTCGCAGTTCTGATGCTCGAAACGAATAACTGGAACGGCCTAGGGGAAAACTACACATACCGTTGTAATCGGGCGAGTTTCTACATTCAGATGCAACAGAAATTTTGCGGATTGATCAATCCGTTCGCGAGATATGGCAGTTTGGAGATAAGAAACGCTTGAGAAACACAAAATTTTCGCAGTTCTGATGCTCGAAACGAGTAACTAGAACGGCGTAGGGGAAAAGCACGCACACTGTTGTAATCGGGCGAGTTTCTGCTTTCAGATGCAACAGAAATTTTGCGGATTGGTCAATCCGTTCGCGAGATATGGCAGTTTGGAGGTAAGAATCGCTTGAGAAACTCAAAATTTTCGCAGTTCTGATGCTCGAAACGAATAACTAGAACGGCCTAGGGGAAAACTACACCTACCGTTGTAATCGGGCGAGTTTCTACTTTCAGATGCAACAGAAATTTTGCGGATTGATCAATCCGTTCGCGAGATATGGCAGTTTGGAGATAAGAAACGCTTGAGAAACTCAAAATTTTCGCAGTTCTGATGCTCGAAACGAATAACTAGAACGGCCTAGGGGAAACCTACACCTACCTTTGTAATCGGGCGAGTTTCTACTTTCAGATGCAACAGAAATTTTGCGGATTTGTCAATCCGTTCGCGAGATATGGCAGGTTGGAGGTAAGAAACGCTTGAGAAACTCAAAATTTTCGCAGTTCTGATGCTCGAAATGAATAACTGGAACGGCCTAGGGGAAAACTACACCTACCGTTGTAATCGGGCGAGTTTCTACTTTCAGATGCAACAGAAATTTTGCGGATGGATCAATCCGTTCGCGAGATATGGCAGTTTGGAGATAAGAAACGCTTGAGAAACACAAAATTTTCGCAGTTCTGATGCTCGAAACGAGTAACGGAAACGGCCTAGGGGAAAAGCACGCATACTGTTGTAATCGGGCGAGTTTCTACTTTCAGATGCAACAGAAATTTTGCGGATTGATCAATCCGTTCGCGAGATATGGCAGTTTGGATATAAGAAACGCTTGAGAAACTCAAAATTTTCTCAGTTCTGATGCTCGAAACGAGTAACTAGAACGGCCTAGGGGAAAAGTACGCCTACCGTTGTAATCGGGCGAGTCTCTACTTTCAGATGCAACAGAAATTTTGCGGATTGGTCAATCCGTTCGCGAGATATGGCACTTTCTAGGTAAGAAACGCTTGAGAAACTCAAAATTTTCGCAGTTCTGATGCTCGAAACGAATAACTGGAACGGCCTAGGGGAAAACTACACATACCGTTGTAATCGGGCGAGTTTCTACTTTCAGATGCAACAGAAATTTTGCGGATTGATCAATCCGTTCGCGAGATATGGCAGTTTGGAGGTAAGAAACGCTTGAGAAACTCAAAATTTTCGCAGTTCTGATGCTCGAAATGAATAACTGGAACGGCCTAGGGGAAAACTACACATACCGTTGTAATCGGGCGAGTTTCTACTTTCAGATGCAACAGAAATTTTGCGGATTGATCAATCCGTTCGCGAGATATGGCAGTTTGGAGATAAGAAACGCTTGAGAAACAAAAAATTTTCGCAGTTCTGATGCTCGAAACGAGTAACTAGAACGGCGTAGGGGAAAAGCACGCATACTGTTGTAATCGGGCGAGTTTCTGCTTTCAGATGCAACAGAAATTTTGCGGATTGGTCAATCCGTTCGCGAGATATGGCAGTTTGGAGGTAAGAAACGCTTGAGAAACTCAAAATTTTCGCAATTCTGATGCTCGAAACGAATAACTAGAACGGCCTAGGGGAAAACTACACCTACCGTTGTAATCGGGCGAGTTTCTACTTTCAGATGCAACAGAAATTTTGCGGATGGATCAATCCGTTCGCGAGATATGGCAGTTTGGAGATAAGAAACGCTTGAGAAACTCAAAATTTTCGCAGTTCTGATGCTCGAAACGAGTAACTGAAACGGCCTAGGGGAAAAGCACGCATACTGTTGTAATCGGGCGAGTTTCTACTTTCAGATGCAACAGAAATTTTGCGGATTGATCAATCCGTTCGCGAGATATGGCAGTTTGGATATAAGAAACGCTTGAGAAACTCAAAATTTTCTCAGTTCTGATGCTCGAAACGAGTAACTAGAACGGCCTAGGGGAAAAGTACGCCTACCGTTGTAATCGGGCGAGTCTCTACTTTCAGATGCAACAGAAATTTTGCGGATTGGTCAATCCGTTCGCGAGATATGGCACTTTCTAGGTAAGAAACGCTTGAGAAACTCAAAATTTTCGCAGTTCTGATGCTCGAAACGAATAACTGGAACGGCCTAGGGGAAAACTACACATACCGTTGTAATCGGGCGAGTTTCTACTTTCAGATGCAACAGAAATTTTGCGGATTGATCAATCCGTTCGCGAGATATGGCAGTTTGGAGGTAAGAAACGCTTGAGAAACTCAAAATTTTCGCAGTTCTGATGCTCGAAATGAATAACTGGAACGGCCTAGGGGAAAACTACACATACCGTTGTAATCGGGCGAGTTTCTACTTTCAGATGCAACAGAAATTTTGCGGATTGATCAATCCGTTCGCGAGATATGGCAGTTTGGAGATAAGAAACGCTTGAGAAACAAAAAATTTTCGCAGTTCTGATGCTCGAAACGAGTAACTAGAACGGCGTAGGGGAAAAGCACGCATACTGTTGTAATCGGGCGAGTTTCTGCTTTCAGATGCAACAGAAATTTTGCGGATTGGTCAATCCGTTCGCGAGATATGGCAGTTTGGAGGTAAGAAACGCTTGAGAAACTCAAAATTTTCGCAATTCTGATGCTCGAAACGAATAACTAGAACGGCCTAGGGGAAAACTACACCTACCGTTGTAATCGGGCGAGTTTCTACTTTCAGATGCAACAGAAATTTTGCGGATGGATCAATCCGTTCGCGAGATATGGCAGTTTGGAGATAAGAAACGCTTGAGAAACTCAAAATTTTCGCAGTTCTGATGCTCGAAACGAGTAACTGAAACGGCCTAGGGGAAAAGCACGCATACTGTTGTAATCGGGCGAGTTTCTACTTTCAGATGCAACAGAAATTTTGCGGATTGATCAATCCGTTCGCGAGATATGGCAGTTTGGATATAAGAAACGCTTGAGAAACTCAAAATTTTCGCAGTTCTGATGCTCGAAACGAGTAACTAGAACGGCCTAGGGGAAAAGTACGCATACCGTTGTAATCGGGCGAGTCTCTACTTTCAGATGCAACAGAAATTTTGCGGATTGGTCAATCCGTTCGCGAGATATGGCAGTTTGTAGGTAAGAAACGCTTGAGAAACTCAAAATTTTCGCAGTTCTGATGCTCGAAACGAATAACTGGAACGGCCTAGGGGAAAACTACACATACCGTTGTAATCGGGCGAGTTTCTACATTCAGATGCAACAGAAATTTTGCGGATTGATCAATCCGTTCGCGAGATATGGCAGTTTGGAGATAAGAAACGCTTGAGAAACACAAAATGTTCGCAGTTCTGATGCTCGAAACGAGTAACTAGAACAGCCTAGGGGAAAAGTACGCTTACCGTTGTAATCGGGCGAGTTTCTACTTTCAGATGCAACAGAAATTTTGCGGATTGGTCAATCCGTTCGCGAGATATGGCAGTTTGTAGGTAAGAAACGCTTGAGAAACTCAAAATTTTCGCAGTTCTGATGCTCGAAACGAATAACTGGAACGGCCTAGGGGAAAACTACACATACCGTTGTAATCGGGCGAGTTTCTACATTCAGATGCAACAGAAATTTTGCGGATTGATCAATCCGTTCGCGAGATATGGCAGTTTGGAGATAAGAAACGCTTGAGAAACACAAAATGTTCGCAGTTCTGATGCTCGAAACGAGTAACTAGAACAGCCTAGGGGAAAAGTACGCTTACCGTTGTAATCGGGCGAGTTTCTACTTTCAGATGCAACAGAAATTTTGCGGATTAGTCAATCCGTTCGCGAGATATGGCAGTTTGGAGGTAAGAAACGCTTGAGAAACTCAAAATTTTCGCCGTTCTGATGCTCGAAACGAATAACTAGAACGGCCTAGGGGAAAAGTGCGCATACCGTTGTAATCGGGCGAGTTTCTACTTTCAGATGCAATAGAAATTTTGCGGATTGGTCAATCGGTACGCGAGATATGGCAGTTTGGAGGTAAGAAACGCTTGAGAAACTCAAAATTTTCGCAGTTCTGATGCTCGAAACGAGTAACTGAAACGGCCTAGGGGAAAAGCACGCATACTGTTGTAATCGGGCGAGTTTCTACTTTCAGATGCAACAGAAATTTTGCGGATTGATCAATCCGTTCGCGAGATATGGCTGTTTGGATATAAGAAACGCTTGAGAAACTCAAAATTTTCGCAGTTCTGATGCTCGAAACGAGTAACTAGAACGGCCTAGGGGAAAAATACGCATACCGTTGTAATCGGGCGAGTCTCTACTTTCAGATGCAACAGAAATTTTGCGGATTGGTCAATCAGTTCGCGAGATATGGCAGTTTGTAGGTAAGAAACGCTTGAGAAACTCAAAATTTTCGCAGTTCTGATGCTCGAAACGAATAACTGGAACGGCCTAGGGGAAAACTACACATACCGTTGTAATCGGGCGAGTTTCTACATTCAGATGCAACAGAAATTTTGCGGATTGATCAATCCGTTCGCGAGATATGGCAGTTTGGAGATAAGAAACGCTTGAGAAACACAAAATTTTCGCAGTTCTGATGCTCGAAACGAGTAACTAGAACGGCGTAGGGGAAAAGCACGCACACTGTTGTAATCGGGCGAGTTTCTGCTTTCAGATGCAACAGAAATTTTGCGGATTGGTCAATCCGTTCGCGAGATATGGCAGTTTGGAGGTAAGAATCGCTTGAGAAACTCAAAATTTTCGCAGTTCTGATGCTCGAAACGAATAACTAGAACGGCCTAGGGGAAAACTACACCTACCGTTGTAATCGGGCGAGTTTCTACTTTCAGATGCAACAGAAATTTTGCGGATTGATCAATCCGTTCGCGAGATATGGCAGTTTGGAGATAAGAAACGCTTGAGAAACTCAAAATTTTCGCAGTTCTGATGCTCGAAACGAATAACTAGAACGGCCTAGGGGAAACCTACACCTACCTTTGTAATCGGGCGAGTTTCTACTTTCAGATGCAACAGAAATTTTGCGGATTTGTCAATCCGTTCGCGAGATATGGCAGGTTGGAGGTAAGAAACGCTTGAGAAACTCAAAATTTTCGCAGTTCTGATGCTCGAAATGAATAACTGGAACGGCCTAGGGGAAAACTACACCTACCGTTGTAATCGGGCGAGTTTCTACTTTCAGATGCAACAGAAATTTTGCGGATGGATCAATCCGTTCGCGAGATATGGCAGTTTGGAGATAAGAAACGCTTGAGAAACACAAAATTTTCGCAGTTCTGATGCTCGAAACGAGTAACGGAAACGGCCTAGGGGAAAAGCACGCATACTGTTGTAATCGGGCGAGTTTCTACTTTCAGATGCAACAGAAATTTTGCGGATTGATCAATCCGTTCGCGAGATATGGCAGTTTGGATATAAGAAACGCTTGAGAAACTCAAAATTTTCTCAGTTCTGATGCTCGAAACGAGTAACTAGAACGGCCTAGGGGAAAAGTACGCCTACCGTTGTAATCGGGCGAGTCTCTACTTTCAGATGCAACAGAAATTTTGCGGATTGGTCAATCCGTTCGCGAGATATGGCACTTTCTAGGTAAGAAACGCTTGAGAAACTCAAAATTTTCGCAGTTCTGATGCTCGAAACGAATAACTGGAACGGCCTAGGGGAAAACTACACATACCGTTGTAATCGGGCGAGTTTCTACTTTCAGATGCAACAGAAATTTTGCGGATTGATCAATCCGTTCGCGAGATATGGCAGTTTGGAGGTAAGAAACGCTTGAGAAACTCAAAATTTTCGCAGTTCTGATGCTCGAAATGAATAACTGGAACGGCCTAGGGGAAAACTACACATACCGTTGTAATCGGGCGAGTTTCTACTTTCAGATGCAACAGAAATTTTGCGGATTGATCAATCCGTTCGCGAGATATGGCAGTTTGGAGATAAGAAACGCTTGAGAAACAAAAAATTTTCGCAGTTCTGATGCTCGAAACGAGTAACTAGAACGGCGTAGGGGAAAAGCACGCATACTGTTGTAATCGGGCGAGTTTCTGCTTTCAGATGCAACAGAAATTTTGCGGATTGGTCAATCCGTTCGCGAGATATGGCAGTTTGGAGGTAAGAAACGCTTGAGAAACTCAAAATTTTCGCAATTCTGATGCTCGAAACGAATAACTAGAACGGCCTAGGGGAAAACTACACCTACCGTTGTAATCGGGCGAGTTTCTACTTTCAGATGCAACAGAAATTTTGCGGATTGATCAATCCGTTCGCGAGATATGGCAGTTTGGAGATAAGAAACGCTTGAGAAACTCAAAATTTTCGCAGTTCTGATGCTCGAAACGAATAACTAGAACGGCCTAGGGGAAACCTACACCTACCTTTGTAATCGGGCGAGTTTCTACTTTCAGATGCAACAGAAATTTTGCGGATTGATCAATCCGTTCGCGAGATATGGCAGTTTGGAGGTAAGAAACGCTTGAGAAACACAAAATATTCGCAGTTCTGATGCTCGAAACGAATAACTAGAACGGCCTAGGGGAAAAGTACGCATACCGTTGTAATCGGGCGAGTTTCTATTTTCAGATGCAACAGAAATTTTGCGGATTGGTCAATCCGTTCGCGAGATATGGCAGTTTGGAGGTAAGAAACGCTTGAGAAACTCAAAATTTTCGCAGTTCTGATGCTCGAAATGAATAACTGGAACGGCCTAGGGGAAAAGCACGCATACTGTTGTAATCGGGCGAGTTTCTACTTTCAGATGCAGCAGAAATTTTGCGGATTGGTCAATCCGTTCGCGAGATATGGCAGTTTGGAGGTAAGAAACGCTTGAGAAACTCAAAATTTTCGCAGTTCTGATGCTCGAAATGAATAACTGGAACGGCCTAGGGGAAAACTACACATACCGTTGTAATCGGGCGAGTTTCTACTTTCAGATGCAACAGAAATTTTGCGGATTGGTCAATCCGTTCGCGAGATATGGCAGTTTGGAGATAAGAAACGCTTGAGAAACTCAAAATTTTCGCAGTTCTGATGCTCGAAACGAATAACTAGAACGGCCTAGGGGAAACCTACACCTACCTTTGTAATCGGGCGAGTTTCTACTTTCAGATGCAACAGAAATTTTGCGGATTGGTCAATCCGTTCGCGAGATATGGCAGTTTGGAGGTAAGAAACGCTTGAGAAACACAAAATTTTCGCAGTTCTGATGCTCGAAACGAATAACTAGAACGGCCTAGGGGAAAAGTACGCATACCGTTGTAATCGGGCGAGTTTCTACTTTCAGATGCAACAGAAATTTTGCGGATTGATCAATCCGTTCGCGAGATATGGCAGTTTGGAGGTAAGAAACGCTTGAGAAACACAAAATATTCGCAGTTCTGATGCTCGAAACGAATAACTAGAACGGCCTAGGGGAAAAGTACGCATACCGTTGTAATCGGGCGAGTTTCTACTTTCAGATGCAACAGAAATTTTGCGGATTGGTCAATCCGTTCGCGAGATATGGCAGTTTGGAGGTAAGAAACGCTTGAGAAACTCAAAATTTTCGCAGTTCTGATGCTCGAAATGAATAACTGGAACGGCCTAGGGGAAAAGCACGCATACTGTTGTAATCGGGCGAGTTTCTACTTTCAGATGCAGCAGATATTTTGCGGATTGGTCAATCCGTTCGCGAGATATGGCAGTTTGGAGGTAAGAAACGCTTGAGAAACTCAAAATTTTCGCAGTTCTGATGCTCGAAATGAATAACTGGAACGGCCTAGGGGAAAACTACACATACCGTTGTAATCGGGCGAGTTTCTACTTTCAGATGCAACAGAAATTTTGCGGATTGATCAATCCGTTCGCGAGATATGGCAGTTTGGAGATAAGAAACGCTTGAGAAACACAAAATTTTCGCAGTTCTGATGCTCGAAATGAATAACTGGAACGGCCTAGGGGAAAACTACACCTACCGTTGTAATCGGGCGAGTTTCTACTTTCAGATGCAACAGAAATTTTGCGGATGGATCAATCCGTTCGCGAGATATGGCAGTTTGGAGATAAGAAACGCTTGAGAAACACAAAATTTTCGCAGTTCTGATGCTCGAAACGAGTAACGGAAACGGCCTAGGGGAAAAGCACGCATACTGTTGTAATCGGGCGAGTTTCTACTTTCAGATGCAACAGAAATTTTGCGGATTGATCAATCCGTTCGCGAGATATGGCAGTTTGGATATAAGAAACGCTTGAGAAACTCAAAATTTTCTCAGTTCTGATGCTCGAAACGAGTAACTAGAACGGCCTAGGGGAAAACTACACATACCGTTGTAATCGGGCGAGTTTCTACTTTCAGATGCAACAGAAATTTTGCGGATTGATCAATCCGTTCGCGAGATATGGCAGTTTGGAGGTAAGAAACGCTTGAGAAACTCAAAATTTTCGCAGTTCTGATGCTCGAAATGAATAACTGGAACGGCCTAGGGGAAAACTACACATACCGTTGTAATCGGGCGAGTTTCTACTTTCAGATGCAACAGAAATTTTGCGGATTGATCAATCCGTTCGCGAGATATGGCAGTTTGGAGATAAGAAACGCTTGAGAAACAAAAAATTTTCGCAGTTCTGATGCTCGAAACGAGTAACTAGAACGGCGTAGGGGAAAAGCACGCATACTGTTGTAATCGGGCGAGTTTCTGCTTTCAGATGCAACAGAAATTTTGCGGATTGGTCAATCCGTTCGCGAGATATGGCAGTTTGGAGGTAAGAAACGCTTGAGAAACTCAAAATTTTCGCAATTCTGATGCTCGAAACGAATAACTAGAACGGCCTAGGGGAAAACTACACCTACCGTTGTAATCGGGCGAGTTTCTACTTTCAGATGCAACAGAAATTTTGCGGATTGATCAATCCGTTCGCGAGATATGGCAGTTTGGAGATAAGAAACGCTTGAGAAACTCAAAATTTTCGCAGTTCTGATGCTCGAAACGAATAACTAGAACGGCCTAGGGGAAACCTACACCTACCTTTGTAATCGGGCGAGTTTCTACTTTCAGATGCAACAGAAATTTTGCGGATTGGTCAATCCGTTCGCGAGATATGGCAGTTTGGAGGTAAGAAACGCTTGAGAAACACAAAATTTTCGCAGTTCTGATGCTCGAAACGAATAACTAGAACGGCCTAGGGGAAAAGTACGCATACCGTTGTAATCTGGCGAGTTTCTATTTTCAGATGCAACAGAAATTTTGCGGATTGGTCAATCCGTTCGCGAGATATGGCAGTTTGGAGGTAAGAAACGCTTGAGAAACTCAAAATTTTCGCAGTTCTGATGCTCGAAATGAATAACTGGAACGGCCTAGGGGAAAACTACACATACCGTTGTAATCGGGCGAGTTTCTACTTTCAGATGCAACAGAAATTTTGCGGATTGATCAATCCGTTCGCGAGATATGGCAGTTTGGAGGTAAGAAACGCTTGAGAAACACAAAATATTCGCAGTTCTGATGCTCGAAACGAATAACTAGAACGGCCTAGGGGAAAAGTACGCATACCGTTGTAATCGGGCGAGTTTCTATTTTCAGATGCAACAGAAATTTTGCGGATTGGTCAATCCGTTCGCGAGATATGGCAGTTTGGAGGTAAGAAACGCTTGAGAAACTCAAAATTTTCGCAGTTCTGATGCTCGAAATGAATAACTGGAACGGCCTAGGGGAAAAGCACGCATACTGTTGTAATCGGGCGAGTTTCTACTTTCAGATGCAGCAGAAATTTTGCGGATTGGTCAATCCGTTCGCGAGATATGGCAGTTTGGAGGTAAGAAACGCTTGAGAAACTCAAAATTTTCGCAGTTCTGATGCTCGAAATGAATAACTGGAACGGCCTAGGGGAAAACTACACATACCGTTGTAATCGGGCGAGTTTCTACTTTCAGATGCAACAGAAATTTTGCGGATTGGTCAATCCGTTCGCGAGATATGGCAGTTTGGAGATAAGAAACGCTTGAGAAACTCAAAATTTTCGCAGTTCTGATGCTCGAAACGAATAACTAGAACGGCCTAGGGGAAACCTACACCTACCTTTGTAATCGGGCGAGTTTCTACTTTCAGATGCAACAGAAATTTTGCGGATTGGTCAATCCGTTCGCGAGATATGGCAGTTTGGAGGTAAGAAACGCTTGAGAAACACAAAATTTTCGCAGTTCTGATGCTCGAAACGAATAACTAGAACGGCCTAGGGGAAAAGTACGCATACCGTTGTAATCTGGCGAGTTTCTATTTTCAGATGCAACAGAAATTTTGCGGATTGGTCAATCCGTTCGCGAGATATGGCAGTTTGGAGGTAAGAAACGCTTGAGAAACTCAAAATTTTCGCAGTTCTGATGCTCGAAATGAATAACTGGAACGGCCTAGGGGAAAACTACACATACCGTTGTAATCGGGCGAGTTTCTACTTTCAGATGCAACAGAAATTTTGCGGATTGATCAATCCGTTCGCGAGATATGGCAGTTTGGAGGTAAGAAACGCTTGAGAAACACAAAATATTCGCAGTTCTGATGCTCGAAACGAATAACTAGAACGGCCTAGGGGAAAAGTACGCATACCGTTGTAATCGGGCGAGTTTCTACTTTCAGATGCAACAGAAATTTTGCGGATTGATCAATCCGTTCGCGAGATATGGCAGTTTGGAGATAAGAAACGCTTGAGAAACACAAAATTTTCGCAGTTCTGATGCTCGAAATGAATAACTGGAACGGCCTAGGGGAAAACTACACCTACCGTTGTAATCGGGCGAGTTTCTACTTTCAGATGCAACAGAAATTTTGCGGATGGATCAATCCGTTCGCGAGATATGGCAGTTTGGAGATAAGAAACGCTTGAGAAACACAAAATTTTCGCAGTTCTGATGCTCGAAACGAGTAACGGAAACGGCCTAGGGGAAAAGCACGCATACTGTTGTAATCGGGCGAGTTTCTACTTTCAGATGCAACAGAAATTTTGCGGATTGATCAATCCGTTCGCGAGATATGGCAGTTTGGATATAAGAAACGCTTGAGAAACTCAAAATTTTCTCAGTTCTGATGCTCGAAACGAGTAACTAGAACGGCCTAGGGGAAAAGTACGCCTACCGTTGTAATCGGGCGAGTCTCTACTTTCAGATGCAACAGAAATTTTGCGGATTGGTCAATCCGTTCGCGAGATATGGTAGTTTGTAGGTAAGAAACGCTTGAGAAACTCAAAATTTTCGCAGTTCTGGTGCTCGAAACGAATAACTGGAACGGCCTAGGGGAAAACTACACATACCGTTGTAATCGGGCGAGTTTCTACATTCAGATGCAACAGAAATTTTGCGGATTGATCAATCCGTTCGCGAGATATGGCAGTTTGGAGATAAGAAACGCTTGAGAAACACAAAATTTTCGCAGTACTGATGCTCGAAACGAGTAACTAGAACGGCCTAGGGGAAAAGCACGCATAGCGTTGTAATCGGGCGAGTTTCTACTTTCAGATGCAACAGAAATTTTGCGGATTGGTCAAACCGTTCGCGAGATATGGCAGTTTGGAGGTAAGAAACGCTTGAGAAACTCAAAATTTTCGCAGTTCTGATGCTCGAAACGAATAACTAGAACGGCCTAGGGGAAAAGTACGCATACTGATGTAATCGGGCGTGTTTCTACTTTCAGATGCAACAAAAATTTTGCGGATTTATCCATCCGTTCGCGAGATATGGCAGTTTGGAGATAAGAAACGCTTGAGAAGCTCAAAATTTTCGCAGTTCTGATGCTCGAAACGAATAACTAGAACGGCCTAGGGGAAACCTACACATACCTTTGTAATCGGGCGAGTTTCTACTTTCAGATGCAACAGAAATTTTGCGGATTGGTCAATCCGTTCGCGAGATACGGCAGTTTGGAGGTAAGAAACGCTTGAGAAACACAAAATTTTCGCAGTTCTGATGCTCGAAACGAATAACTAGAACGGCCTAGGGGAAAAGTACGCATACCGTTGTAATCGGGCGAGTTTCTATTTTCAGATGCAACAGAAATTTTGCGGATTGGTCAATCCGTTCGCGAGATATGGCAGTTTGGAGGTAAGAAACGCTTGAGAAACTCAAAATTTTCGCAGTTCTGATGCTCGAAATGAATAACTGGAACGGCCTAGGGGAAAACTACACATACCGTTGTAATCGGGCGAGTTTCTACTTTCAGATGCAACAGAAATTTTGCGGATTGATCAATCCGTTCGCGAGATATGGCAGTTTGGAGATAAGAAACGCTTGAGAAACAAAAAATTTTCGCAGTTCTGATGCTCGAAACGAGTAACTAGAACGGCGTAGGGGAAAAGCACGCATACTGTTGTAATCGGGCGAGTTTCTGCTTTCAGATGCAACAGAAATTTTGCGGATTGGTCAATCCGTTCGCGAGATATGGCAGTTTGGAGGTAAGAAACGCTTGAGAAACTCAAAATTTTCGCAATTCTGATGCTCGAAACGAATAACTAGAACGGCCTAGGGGAAAACTACACCTACCGTTGTAATCGGGCGAGTTTCTACTTTCAGATGCAACAGAAATTTTGCGGATTGATCAATCCGTTCGCGAGATATGGCAGTTTGGATATAAGAAACGCTTGAGAAACTCAAAATTTTCGCAGTTCTGATGCTCGAAACGAATAACTAGAACGGCCTAGGGGAAACCTACACCTACCGTTGTAATCGGGCGAGTTTCTACTTTCAGATGCAACAGAAATTTTGCGGATTGGTCAATCCGTTCGCGAGATATGGCAGTTTGGAGGTAAGAAACGCTTGAGAAACACAAAATTTTCGCAGTTCTGATGCTCGAAACGAAAAACTAGAACGGCCTAGGGGAAAAGTACGCATACCGTTGTAATCTGGCGAGTTTCTATTTTCAGATGCAACAGAAATTTTGCGGATTGGTCAATCCGTTCGCGAGATATGGCAGTTTGGAGGTAAGAAACGCTTGAGAAACTCAAAATTTTCGCAGTTCTGATGCTCGAAATGAATAACTGGAACGGCCTAGGGGAAAACTACACATACCGTTGTAATCGGGCGAGTTTCTACTTTCAGATGCAACAGAAATTTTGCGGATTGATCAATCCGTTCGCGAGATATGGCAGTTTGGAGATAAGAAACGCTTGAGAAACACAAAATTTTCGCAGTTCTGATGCTCGAAACGAGTAACTAGAACGGCCTAGGGGAAAAGTACACTTACCGTTGTAATCGGGCGAGTTTCTACTTTCAGATGCAACAGAAATTTTGAGGATTAGTCAATCCGTTCGCGAGATATGGCAGTTTGGAGGTAAGAAACGCTTGAGAAACTCAAAATTTTCGCCGTTCTGATGCTCGAAACGAATAACTAGAACGGCCTAGGGGACAAGTACGCATACCGTTGTAATCGGGCGAGTTTCTGCTTTCAGATGCAACAGAAATTTTGCGGATTGGTCAATCCGTTCGCGAGATACGGCAGTTTGCAGGTAAGAAACGCTTGAGAAACTCAAAATTTGCGCAGTTCTGATGCTCGAAACGAATAACTAGAATGGCCTAGGGGAAAAGTGCGCATACCGTTGTAATCGGGCGAGTTTCTACTTTCAGACGCAACAGAAATTTTGCGGATTTGTCAATCCGTTCGCGAGATATGGCAGTTTGGAGGTAAGAAACGCTTGAGAAACTCAAAATTTTCGCAGTTCTGATGCTCGAAATGAATAACTGGAACGGCCTAGGGGAAAACTACACATACCGTTGTAATCGGGCGAGTTTCTACTTTCAGATGCAACAGAAATTTTGCGGATTTGTCAATCCGTTCGCGAGATATGGCAGTTTGGAGGTAAGAAACGCTTGAGAAACTCAAAATTTTCGCAGTTCTGATGCTCGAAATGAATAACTGGAACGGCCTAGGGGAAAACTACACATACCGTTGTAATCGGGCGAGTTTCTGCTTTCAGATGCAACAGAAATTTTGCGGATTGGTCAATCCGTTCGCGAGATACGGCAGTTTGCATGTAAGAAACGCTTGAGAAACTCAAAATTTGCGCAGTTCTGATGCTCGAAACGAATAACTAGAACGGCCTAGGGGAAAAGTGCGCATACCGTTGTAATCGGGCGAGTTTCTACTTTCAGACGCAACAGAAATTTTGCGGATTGGTCAATCCGTTCGCGAGATATGGCAGTTTGGAGGTAAGAAACGCTTGAGAAACTCAAAATTTTCGCAGTTCTGATGCTCGAAATGAATAACTGGAACGGCCTAGGGGAAAACTACACATACCGTTGTAATCGGGCGAGTTTCTACTTTCAGATGCAACAGAAATTTTGCGGATTGGTCAATCCGTTCGCGAGATATGGCAGTTTGGAGGTAAGAAACGCTTGAGAAACTCAAAATTTTCGCAGTTCTGATGCTCGAAATGAATAACTGGAACGGCCTAGGGGAAAAGTACGCATACCGTTGTAATCGGGCGAGTTTCTACTTTCAGATGCAACAGAAATTTTGCGGATTGATCAATCCGTTCGCGAGATATGGCAGTTTGGAGATAAGAAACGCTTGAGAAACTCAAAATTTTCGCAGTTCTGATGCTCGAAACGAGTAACTAGAACGGCCTAGGGGAAAAGTACTCATAGCGTTGTAATCGGGCGAGTTTCTACTTTCAGATGCAACAGAAATTTTGCGGATTGGTCAAACCGTTCGCGAGATATGGCAGTTTGGAGGTAAGAAACGCTTGAGAAACTCAAAATTTTCGCAGTTCTGATGCTCGAAACGAATAACTAGAACGGCCTAGGGGAAAAGTACGCATACTGATGTAATCGGGCGTGTTTCTACTTTCAGATGCAACAGAAATTTTGCGGATTTATCCATCCGTTCGCGAGATATGGCAGTTTGGAGATAAGAAACACTTGAGAAGCTCAAAATTTTCGCAGTTCTGATGCTCGAAACGAATAACTAGAACGGCCTAGGGGAAACCTACACCTACCTTTGTAATCGGGCGAGTTTCTACTTTCAGATGCAACAGAAATTTTGCGGATTGGTCAATCCGTTCGCGAGATATGGCAGTTTGGAGGTAAGAAACGCTTGAGAAACACAAAATTTTCGCAGTTCTGATGCTCGAAACGAATAACTAGAACGGCCTAGGGGAAAAGTACGCTTACCGTTGTAATCGGGCGAGTTTCTACTTTCAGATGCAACAGAAATTTTGCGGATTAGTCAATCCGTTCGCGAGATATGGCAGTTTGGAGGTAAGAAACGCTTGAGAAACTCAAAATTTTCGCCGTTCTGATGCTCGAAACGAACAACTAGAACGGCCTAGGGGAAAAGTACGCATACCGTTGTAATCGGGCGAGTTTCTGCTTTCAGATGCAACAGAAATTTTGCGGATTGGTCAATCCGTTCGCGAGATATGGCAGTTTGGAGGTAAGAAACGCTTGAGAAACTCAAAATTTTCGCAGTTCTGATGCTCGAAATGAATAACTGGAACGGCCTAGGGGAAAACTACACATACCGTTGTAATCGGGCGAGTTTCTACTTTCAGATGCAACAGAAATTTTGCGGATTGATCAATCCGTTCGCGAGATATGGCAGTTTGGAGATAAGAAACGCTTGAGAAACACAAAATTTTCGCAGTTCTGATGCTCGAAACGAGTAACTAGAACGGCCTAGGGGAAAAGTACGCTTACCGTTGTAATCGGGCGAGTTTCTACTTTCAGATGCAACAGAAATTTTTCGGATTAGTCAATCCGTTCGCGAGATATGGCAGTTTGGAGGTAAGAAACGCTTGAGAAACTCAAAATTTTCGCCGTTCTGATGCTCGAAACGAATAACTAGAACGGCCTAGGGGAAAAGTACGCATACCGTTGTAATCGGGCGAGTTTCTTCTTTCAGATGCAACAGAAATTTTGCGGATTGGTCAATCCGTTCGCGAGATATGGCAGTTTGGAGGTAAGAAACCATTGAGAAACTCAAAATTTTCGCAGTTCTGATGCTCGAAACGAATAACTAGAACGGCCTAGGGGAAAACTACACCTACCGTTGTAATCGGGCGAGTTTCTACTTTCAGATGCAACAGAAATTTTGCGGATTGATCAATCCGTTCGCGAGATATGGCAGTTTGGAGATAAGAAACGCTTGAGAAACTCAAAATTTTCGCAGTTCTGATGCTCGAAACGAGTAACTAGAACGGCCTAGGGGAAAAGTACGCATAGCGTTGTAATCGGGCGAGTTTCTACTTTCAGATGCAACAGAAATTTTGCGGATTGGTCAAACCGTTCGCGAGATATGGCAGTTTGGAGGTAAGAAACGCTTGAGAAACTCAAAATTTTCGCAGTTCTGATGCTCGAAACGAATAACTAGAACGGCCTAGGGGAAAAGTACGCATACTGATGTAATCGGGCGTGTTTCTACTTTCAGATGCAACAGAAATTTTGCGGATTTATCCATCCGTTCGCGAGATATGGCAGTTTGGAGATAAGAAACACTTGAGAAGCTCAAAATTTTCGCAGTTCTGATGCTCGAAACGAATAACTAGAACGGCCTAGGGGAAACCTACACCTACCTTTGTAATCGGGCGAGTTTCTACTTTCAGATGCAACAGAAATTTTGCGGATTGGTCAATCCGTTCGCGAGATATGGCAGTTTGGAGGTAAGAAACGCTTGAGAAACACAAAATTTTCGCAGTTCTGATGCTCGAAACGAATAACTAGAACGGCCTAGGGGAAAAGTACGCTTACCGTTGTAATCGGGCGAGTTTCTACTTTCAGATGCAACAGAAATTTTGCGGATTAGTCAATCCGTTCGCGAGATATGGCAGTTTGGAGGTAAGAAACGCTTGAGAAACTCAAAATTTTCGCCGTTCTGATGCTCGAAACGAACAACTAGAACGGCCTAGGGGAAAAGTACGCATACCCTTGTAATCGGGCGAGTTTCTGCTTTCAGATGCAACAGAAATTTTGCGGATTGGTCAATCCGTTCGCGAGATATGGCAGTTTGGAGGTAAGAAACGCTTGAGAAACTCAAAATTTTCGCAGTTCTGATGCTCGAAATGAATAACTGGAACGGCCTAGGGGAAAACTACACATACCGTTGTAATCGGGCAAGTTTCTACTTTCAGATGCAACAGAAATTTTGCGGATTGGTCAATCCGTTCGCGAGATATGGCAGTTTGTAGGTAAGAAACGCTTGAGAAACTCAAAATTTTCGCAGTTCTGATGCTCGAAACGAATAACTGGAACGGCCTAGGGGAAAACTACACATACCGTTGTAATCGGGCGAGTTTCTACATTCAGATGCAACAGAAATTTTGCGGATTGATCAATCCGTTCGCGAGATATGGCAGTTTGGAGATAAGAAACGCTTGAGAAACACAAAATTTTCGCAGTTCTGATGCTCGAAACGAGTAACTAGAACGGCCTAGGGGAAAAGCACGCATAGCGTTGTAATCGGGCGAGTTTCTACTTTCAGATGTAACAGAAATTTTGCGGATTGGTCAAACCGTTCGCGAGATATGGCAGTTTGGAGGTAAGAAACGCTTGAGAAACTCAAAATTTTCGCAGTTCTGATGCTCGAAACGAATAACTAGAACGGCCTAGGGGAAAAGTACGCATACTGATGTAATCGGGCGTGTTTCTACTTTCAGATGCAACAGAAATTTTGCGGATTTATCCATCCGTTCGCGAGATATGGCAGTTTGGAGATAAGAAACGCTTGAGAAGCTCAAAATTTTCGCAGTTCTGATGCTCGAAACGAATAACTAGAACGGCCTAGGGGAAACCTACACCTACCTTTGTAATCGGGCGAGTTTCTACTTTCAGATGCAACAGAAATTTTGCGGATTGGTCAATCCGTTCGCGAGATATGGCAGTTTGGAGGTAAGAAACGCTTGAGAAACACAAAATTTTCGCAGTTTTGATGCTCGAAACGAATAACTAGAACGGCCTAGGGGAAAAGTACGCATACCGTTTTAATCGGGCGAGTTTCTATTTTCAGATGCAACAGAAATTTTGCGGATTGGTCAATCCGTTCGCGAGATATGGCAGTTTGGAGGTAAGAAACGCTTGAGAAACTCAAAATTTTCGCAGTTCTGATGCTCGAAATGAATAACTGGAACGGCCTAGGGGAAAACTACAAATACCGTTGTAATCGGGCGAGTTTCTACTTTCAGATGCAACAGAAATTTTGCGGATTGATCAATCCGTTCGCGAGATATGGCAGTTTGGAGATAAGAAACGCTTGAGAAACACAAAATTTTCGCAGTTCTGATGCTCGAAACGAGTAACTAGAACGGCGTAGGGGAAAAGCACGCATACTGTTGTAATCGGGCGAGTTTCTGCTTTCAGATGCAACAGAAATTTTGCGGATTGGTCAATCCGTTCGCGAGATATGGCAGTTTGGAGGTAAGAAACGCCTGAGAAACTCAAAATTTTCGCAGTTCTGATGCTCGAAACGAATAACTAGAACGGCCTAGGGGAAAACTACACCTACCGTTGTAATCGGGCGAGTTTCTACTTTCAGATGCAACAGAAATTTTGCGGATTGATCAATCCGTTCGCGAGATATGGCAGTTTGGAGATAAGAAACGCTTGAGAAACTCAAAATTTTCGCAGTTCTGATGCTCGAAACGAATAACTAGAACGGCCTAGGGGAAACCTACACCTACCTTTGTAATCGGGCGAGTTTCTACTTTCAGATGCAACAGAAATTTTGCGGATTGGTCAATCCGTTCGCGAGTTATGGCAGTTTGGAGGTAAGAAACGCTTGAGAAACACAAAATTTTCGCAGTTCTGATGCTCGAAACGAATAACTAGAACGGCCTAGGGGAAAACTACACATACCGTTGTAATCGGGCGAGTTTCCACTTTCAGATGCAACAGAAATTTTGCGGATTAGTCAATCCGTTCGCGAGATATGGCAGTTTGGAGGTAAGAAACGCTTGAGAAACTCAAAATTTTCGCAGTTCTGATGCTCGAAATGAATAACTGGAACGGCCTAGGGGAAAACTACACATACCGTTGTAATCGGGCGAGTTTCTACTTTCAGATGCAACAGAAATTTTGCGGATTGATCAATCCGTTCGCGAGATATGGCAGTTTGGAGATAAGAAACGCTTGAGAAACACAAAATTTTCGCAGTTCTGATGCTCGAAACGAGTAACTAGAACGGCCTAGGGGAAAAGCACGCATAGCGTTGTAATCGGGCGAGTTTCTACTTTCAGATGCAACAGAAATTTTGCGGATTGGTCAAACCGTTCGCGAGATATGGCAGTTTGGAGGTAAGAAACGCTTGAGAAACTCAAAATTTTCGCAGTTCTGATGCTCGAAACGAATAACTAGAACGGCCTAGGGGAAAAGTACGCATACTGATGTAATCGGGCGTGTTTCTACTTTCAGATGCAACAAAAATTTTGCGGATTTATCCATCCGTTCGCGAGATATGGCAGTTTGGAGATAAGAAACGCTTGAGAAGCTCAAAATTTTCGCAGTTCTGATGCTCGAAACGAATAACTAGAACGGCCTAGGGGAAACCTACACATACCTTTGTAATCGGGCGAGTTTCTACTTTCAGATGCAACAGAAATTTTGCGGATTGGTCAATCCGTTCGCGAGATACGGCAGTTTGGAGGTAAGAAACGCTTGAGAAACACAAAATTTTCGCAGTTCTGATGCTCGAAACGAATAACTAGAACGGCCTAGGGGAAAAGTACGCATACCGTTGTAATCGGGCGAGTTTCTATTTTCAGATGCAACAGAAATTTTGCGGATTGGTCAATCCGTTCGCGAGATATGGCAGTTTGGAGGTAAGAAACGCTTGAGAAACTCAAAATTTTCGCAGTTCTGATGCTCGAAATGAATAACTGGAACGGCCTAGGGGAAAACTACACATACCGTTGTAATCGGGCGAGTTTCTACTTTCAGATGCAACAGAAATTTTGCGGATTGATCAATCCGTTCGCGAGATATGGCAGTTTGGAGATAAGAAACGCTTGAGAAACAAAAAATTTTCGCAGTTCTGATGCTCGAAACGAGTAACTAGAACGGCGTAGGGGAAAAGCACGCATACTGTTGTAATCGGGCGAGTTTCTGCTTTCAGATGCAACAGAAATTTTGCGGATTGGTCAATCCGTTCGCGAGATATGGCAGTTTGGAGGTAAGAAACGCTTGAGAAACTCAAAATTTTCGCAATTCTGATGCTCGAAACGAATAACTAGAACGGCCTAGGGGAAAACTACACCTACCGTTGTAATCGGGCGAGTTTCTACTTTCAGATGCAACAGAAATTTTGCGGATTGATCAATCCGTTCGCGAGATATGGCAGTTTGGATATAAGAAACGCTTGAGAAACTCAAAATTTTCGCAGTTCTGATGCTCGAAACGAATAACTAGAACGGCCTAGGGGAAACCTACACCTACCGTTGTAATCGGGCGAGTTTCTACTTTCAGATGCAACAGAAATTTTGCGGATTGGTCAATCCGTTCGCGAGATATGGCAGTTTGGAGGTAAGAAACGCTTGAGAAACACAAAATTTTCGCAGTTCTGATGCTCGAAACGAAAAACTAGAACGGCCTAGGGGAAAAGTACGCATACCGTTGTAATCTGGCGAGTTTCTATTTTCAGATGCAACAGAAATTTTGCGGATTGGTCAATCCGTTCGCGAGATATGGCAGTTTGGAGGTAAGAAACGCTTGAGAAACTCAAAATTTTCGCAGTTCTGATGCTCGAAATGAATAACTGGAACGGCCTAGGGGAAAACTACACATACCGTTGTAATCGGGCGAGTTTCTACTTTCAGATGCAACAGAAATTTTGCGGATTGATCAATCCGTTCGCGAGATATGGCAGTTTGGAGATAAGAAACGCTTGAGAAACACAAAATTTTCGCAGTTCTGATGCTCGAAACGAGTAACTAGAACGGCCTAGGGGAAAAGTACACTTACCGTTGTAATCGGGCGAGTTTCTACTTTCAGATGCAACAGAAATTTTGAGGATTAGTCAATCCGTTCGCGAGATATGGCAGTTTGGAGGTAAGAAACGCTTGAGAAACTCAAAATTTTCGCCGTTCTGATGCTCGAAACGAATAACTAGAACGGCCTAGGGGACAAGTACGCATACCGTTGTAATCGGGCGAGTTTCTGCTTTCAGATGCAACAGAAATTTTGCGGATTGGTCAATCCGTTCGCGAGATACGGCAGTTTGCAGGTAAGAAACGCTTGAGAAACTCAAAATTTGCGCAGTTCTGATGCTCGAAACGAATAACTAGAATGGCCTAGGGGAAAAGTGCGCATACCGTTGTAATCGGGCGAGTTTCTACTTTCAGACGCAACAGAAATTTTGCGGATTTGTCAATCCGTTCGCGAGATATGGCAGTTTGGAGGTAAGAAACGCTTGAGAAACTCAAAATTTTCGCAGTTCTGATGCTCGAAATGAATAACTGGAACGGCCTAGGGGAAAACTACACATACCGTTGTAATCGGGCGAGTTTCTACTTTCAGATGCAACAGAAATTTTGCGGATTTGTCAATCCGTTCGCGAGATATGGCAGTTTGGAGGTAAGAAACGCTTGAGAAACTCAAAATTTTCGCAGTTCTGATGCTCGAAATGAATAACTGGAACGGCCTAGGGGAAAACTACACATACCGTTGTAATCGGGCGAGTTTCTGCTTTCAGATGCAACAGAAATTTTGCGGATTGGTCAATCCGTTCGCGAGATACGGCAGTTTGCATGTAAGAAACGCTTGAGAAACTCAAAATTTGCGCAGTTCTGATGCTCGAAACGAATAACTAGAACGGCCTAGGGGAAAAGTGCGCATACCGTTGTAATCGGGCGAGTTTCTACTTTCAGACGCAACAGAAATTTTGCGGATTGGTCAATCCGTTCGCGAGATATGGCAGTTTGGAGGTAAGAAACGCTTGAGAAACTCAAAATTTTCGCAGTTCTGATGCTCGAAATGAATAACTGGAACGGCCTAGGGGAAAACTACACATACCGTTGTAATCGGGCGAGTTTCTACTTTCAGATGCAACAGAAATTTTGCGGATTGGTCAATCCGTTCGCGAGATATGGCAGTTTGGAGGTAAGAAACGCTTGAGAAACTCAAAATTTTCGCAGTTCTGATGCTCGAAATGAATAACTGGAACGGCCTAGGGGAAAAGTACGCATACCGTTGTAATCGGGCGAGTTTCTACTTTCAGATGCAACAGAAATTTTGCGGATTGATCAATCCGTTCGCGAGATATGGCAGTTTGGAGATAAGAAACGCTTGAGAAACTCAAAATTTTCGCAGTTCTGATGCTCGAAACGAGTAACTAGAACGGCCTAGGGGAAAAGTACTCATAGCGTTGTAATCGGGCGAGTTTCTACTTTCAGATGCAACAGAAATTTTGCGGATTGGTCAAACCGTTCGCGAGATATGGCAGTTTGGAGGTAAGAAACGCTTGAGAAACTCAAAATTTTCGCAGTTCTGATGCTCGAAACGAATAACTCGAACGGCCTAGGGGAAAAGTACGCATACTGATGTAATCGGGCGTGTTTCTACTTTCAGATGCAACAGAAATTTTGCGGATTTATCCATCCGTTCGCGAGATATGGCAGTTTGGAGATAAGAAACACTTGAGAAGCTCAAAATTTTCGCAGTTCTGATGCTCGAAACGAATAACTAGAACGGCCTAGGGGAAACCTACACCTACCTTTGTAATCGGGCGAGTTTCTACTTTCAGATGCAACAGAAATTTTGCGGATTGGTCAATCCGTTCGCGAGATATGGCAGTTTGGAGGTAAGAAACGCTTGAGAAACACAAAATTTTCGCAGTTCTGATGCTCGAAACGAATAACTAGAACGGCCTAGGGGAAAAGTACGCTTACCGTTGTAATCGGGCGAGTTTCTACTTTCAGATGCAACAGAAATTTTGCGGATTAGTCAATCCGTTCGCGAGATATGGCAGTTTGGAGGTAAGAAACGCTTGAGAAACTCAAAATTTTCGCCGTTCTGATGCACGAAACGAACAACTAGAACGGCCTAGGGGAAAAGTACGCATACCGTTGTAATCGGGCGAGTTTCTGCTTTCAGATGCAACAGAAATTTTGCGGATTGGTCAATCCGTTCGCGAGATATGGCAGTTTGGAGGTAAGAAACGCTTGAGAAACTCAAAATTTTCGCAGTTCTGATGCTCGAAATGAATAACTGGAACGGCCTAGGGGAAAACTACACATACCGTTGTAATCGGGCGAGTTTCTACTTTCAGATGCAACAGAAATTTTGCGGATTGATCAATCCGTTCGCGAGATATGGCAGTTTGGAGATAAGAAACGCTTGAGAAACACAAAATTTTCGCAGTTCTGATGCTCGAAACGAGTAACTAGAACGGCCTAGGGGAAAAGTACGCTTACCGTTGTAATCGGGCGAGTTTCTACTTTCAGATGCAACAGAAATTTTTCGGATTAGTCAATCCGTTCGCGAGATATGGCAGTTTGGAGGTAAGAAACGCTTGAGAAACTCAAAATTTTCGCCGTTCTGATGCTCGAAACGAATAACTAGAACGGCCTAGGGGAAAAGTACGCATACCGTTGTAATCGGGCGAGTTTCTTCTTTCAGATGCAACAGAAATTTTGCGGATTGGTCAATCCGTTCGCGAGATATGGCAGTTTGGAGGTAAGAAACCATTGAGAAACTCAAAATTTTCGCAGTTCTGATGCTCGAAACGAATAACTAGAACGGCCTAGGGGAAACCTACACCTACCTTTGTAATCGGGCGAGTTTCTACTTTCAGATGCAACAGAAATTTTGCGGATTGGTCAATCCGTTCGCGAGATATGGCAGTTTGGAGGTAAGAAACGCTTGAGAAACACAAAATTTTCGCAGTTTTGATGCTCGAAACGAATAACTAGAACGGCCTAGGGGAAAAGTACGCATACCGTTTTAATCGGGCGAGTTTCTATTTTCAGATGCAACAGAAATTTTGCGGATTGGTCAATCCGTTCGCGAGATATGGCAGTTTGGAGGTAAGAAACGCTTGAGAAACTCAAAATTTTCGCAGTTCTGATGCTCGAAATGAATAACTGGAACGGCCTAGGGGAAAACTACAAATACCGTTGTAATCGGGCGAGTTTCTACTTTCAGATGCAACAGAAATTTTGCGGATTGTTCAATCCGTTCGCGAGATATGGCAGTTTGGAGATAAGAAACGCTTGAGAAACACAAAATTTTCGCAGTTCTGATGCTCGAAACGAGTAACTAGAACGGCGTAGGGGAAAAGCACGCATACTGTTGTAATCGGGCGAGTTTCTGCTTTCAGATGCAACAGAAATTTTGCGGATTGGTCAATCCGTTCGCGAGATATGGCAGTTTGGAGGTAAGAAACGCTTGAGAAACTCAAAATTTTCGCAGTTCTGATGCTCGAAACGAATAACTAGAACGGCCTAGGGGAAAACTACACCTACCGTTGTAATCGGGCGAGTTTCTACTTTCAGATGCAACAGAAATTTTGCGGATTGATCAATCCGTTCGCGAGATATGGCAGTTTGGAGATAAGAAACGCTTGAGAAACTCAAAATTTTCGCAGTTCTGATGCTCGAAACGAATAACTAGAACGGCCTAGGGGAAACCTACACCTACCTTTGTAATCGGGCGAGTTTCTACTTTCAGATGCAACAGAAATTTTGCGGATTGGTCAATCCGTTCGCGAGTTATGGCAGTTTGGAGGTAAGAAACGCTTGAGAAACACAAAATTTTCGCAGTTCTGATGCTCGAAACGAATAACTAGAACGGCCTAGGGGAAGACTACACATACCGTTGTAATCGGGCGAGTTTCCACTTTCAGATGCAACAGAAATTTTGCGGATTAGTCAATCCGTTCGCGAGATATGGCAGTTTGGAGGTAAGAAACGCTTGAGAAACTCAAAATTTTCGCAGTTCTGATGCTCGAAATGAATAACTGGAACGGCCTAGGGGAAAACTACACATACCGTTGTAATCGGGCGAGTTTCTACTTTCAGATGCAACAGAAATTTTGCGGATTGATCAATCCGTTCGCGAGATATGGCAGTTTGGAGATAAGAAACGCTTGAGAAACACAAAATTTTCGCAGTTCTGATGCTCGAAACGAGTAACTAGAACGGCCTAGGGGAAAAGTACGCTTACGGTTGTAATCGGGCGAGTTTCTGCTTTCAGATGCAACAGAAATTTTGCGGATTAGTCAATCCGTTCGCGAGATATGGCAGTTTGGAGGTAAGAAACGCTTGAGAAACTCAAAATTTTCGCAGTTCTGATGCTCGAAATGAATAACTGGAACGGCCTAGGGGAAAACTACACATACCGTTGTAATCGGGCAAGTTTCTACTTTCAGATGCAACAGAAATTTTGCGGATTGGTCAATCCGTTCGCGAGATATGGCAGTTTGGAGGTAAGAAACCATTGAGAAACTCAAAATTTTCGCAGTTCTGATGCTCGAAACGAATAACTAGAACGGCCTAGGGGAAAACTACACCTACCGTTGTAATCGGGCGAGTTTCTACTTTCAGATGCAACAGAAATTTTGCGGATTGATCAATCCGTTTGCGAGATATGGCAGTTTGGAGATAAGAAACGCTTGAGAAACTCAAAATTTTCGCAGTTCTGATGCTCGAAACGAGTAACTAGAACGGCCTAGGGGAAAAGTACGCATAGCGTTGTAATCGGGCGAGTTTCTACTTTCAGATGCAACAAAAATTTTGCGGATTGGTCAATCCGTTCGCGAGATATGGCAGTTTGGAGGTAAGAAACCATTGAGAAACTCAAAATTTTCGCAGTTCTGATGCTCGAAACGAATAACTAGAACGGCCTAGGGGAAACCTACACCTACCTTTGTAATCGGGCGAGTTTCTACTTTCAGATGCAACAGAAATTTTGCGGATTGGTCAATCCGTTCGCGAGATATGGCAGTTTGGAGGTAAGAAACGCTTGAGAAACACAAAATTTTCGCAGTTTTGATGCTCGAAACGAATAACTAGAACGGCCTAGGGGAAAAGTACGCATACCGTTTTAATCGGGCGAGTTTCTATTTTCAGATGCAACAGAAATTTTGCGGATTGGTCAATCCGTTCGCGAGATATGGCAGTTTGGAGGTAAGAAACGCTTGAGAAACTCAAAATTTTCGCAGTTCTGATGCTCGAAATGAATAACTGGAACGGCCTAGGGGAAAACTACAAATACCGTTGTAATCGGGCGAGTTTCTACTTTCAGATGCAACAGAAATTTTGCGGATTGATCAATCCGTTCGCGAGATATGGCAGTTTGGAGATAAGAAACGCTTGAGAAACACAAAATTTTCGCAGTTCTGATGCTCGAAACGAGTAACTAGAACGGCGTAGGGGAAAAGCACGCATACTGTTGTAATCGGGCGAGTTTCTGCTTTCAGATGCAACAGAAATTTTGCGGATTGGTCAATCCGTTCGCGAGATATGGCAGTTTGGAGGTAAGAAACGCTTGAGAAACTCAAAATTTTCGCAGTTCTGATGCTCGAAACGAATAACTAGAACGGCCTAGGGGAAAACTACACCTACCGTTGTAATCGGGCGAGTTTCTACTTTCAGATGCAACAGAAATTTTGCGGATTGATCAATCCGTTCGCGAGATATGGCAGTTTGGAGATAAGAAACGCTTGAGAAACTCAAAATTTTCGCAGTTCTGATGCTCGAAACGAATAACTAGAACGGCCTAGGGGAAACCTACACCTACCTTTGTAATCGGGCGAGTTTCTACTTTCAGATGCAACAGAAATTTTGCGGATTGGTCAATCCGTTCGCGAGTTATGGCAGTTTGGAGGTAAGAAACGCTTGAGAAACACAAAATTTTCGCAGTTCTGATGCTCGAAACGAATAACTAGAACGGCCTAGGGGAAAACTACACATACCGTTGTAATCGGGCGAGTTTCCACTTTCAGATGCAACAGAAATTTTGCGGATTAGTCAATCCGTTCGCGAGATATGGCAGTTTGGAGGTAAGAAACGCTTGAGAAACTCAAAATTTTCGCAGTTCTGATGCTCGAAATGAATAACTGGAACGGCCTAGGGGAAAACTACACATACCGTTGTAATCGGGCGAGTTTCTACTTTCAGATGCAACAGAAATTTTGCGGATTGATCAATCCGTTCGCGAGATATGGCAGTTTGGAGATAAGAAACGCTTGAGAAACACAAAATTTTCGCAGTTCTGATGCTCGAAACGAGTAACTAGAACGGCCTAGGGGAAAAGTACGCTTACGGTTGTAATCGGGCGAGTTTCTGCTTTCAGATGCAACAGAAATTTTGCGGATTAGTCAATCCGTTCGCGAGATATGGCAGTTTGGAGGTAAGAAACGCTTGAGAAACTCAAAATTTTCGCAGTTCTGATGCTCGAAACGAGTAACTAGAACGGCCTAGGGGAAAAGTACGCATAGCGTTGTAATCGGGCGAGTTTCTACTTTCAGATGCAACAAAAATTTTGCGGATTGGTCAAACCGTTCGCGAGATATGGCAGTTTGGAGGTAAGAAACGCTTGAGAAACTCAAAATTTTCGCAGTTCTGATGCTCGAAACGAATAACTAGAACGGCCTAGGGGAAAAGTACGCATACCTTTGTAATCGGGCGAGTTTCTACTTTCAGATGCAACAGAAATTTTGCGGATTGGTCAATCCGTTCGCGAGATATGGCAGTTTGGAGGTAAGAAACGCTTGAGAAACACAAAATTTTCGCAGTTCTGATGCTCGAAACGAATAACTAGAACGGCCTAGGGGAAAAGTACGCATACCGTTGTAATCGGGCGAGTTTCTATTTTCAGATGCAACAGAAATTTTGCGGATTGGTCAATCCGTTCGCGAGATATGGCAGTTTGGAGGTAAGAAACGCTTGAGAAACTCAAAATTTTCGCAGTTCTGATGCTCGAAATGAATAACTGGATCGGCCTAGGGGAAAACTACACATACCGTTGTAATCGGGCGAGTTTCTACTTTCAGATGCAACAGAAATTTTGCGGATTGATCAATCCGTTCGCGAGATATGGCAGTTTGGAGATAAGAAACGCTTGAGAAACACAAAATTTTCGCAGTTCTGATGCTCGAAACGAGTAACTAGAACGGCCTAGGGGAAAAGTACGCTTACCGTTGTAATCGGGCGAGTTTCTACTTTCAGATGCAACAGAAATTTTGCGGATTAGTCAATCCGTTCGCGAGATATGGCAGTTTGGAGGTAAGAAACGCTTGAGAAACTCAAAATTTTCGCCGTTCTGATGCTCGAAACGAATAACTAGAACGGCCTAGGGGAAAAGTACGCATACCGTTGTAATCGGGCGAGTTTCTGCTTTCAGATGCAACAGAAATTTTGCGGATTGGTCAATCCGTTCGCGAGATATGGCAGTTTGGAGGTAAGAAACGCTTGAGAAACTCAAAATTTTCGCAGTTCTGATGCTCGAAATGAATAACTGGAACGGCCTAGGGGAAAACTACACATACCGTTGTAATCGGGCAAGTTTCTACTTTCAGATGCAACAGAAATTTTGCGGATTGGTCAATCCGTTCGCGAGATATGGCAGTTTGGAGGTAAGAAACGCTTGAGAAACTCAAAATTTTCGCAGTTCTGATGCTCGAAACGAGTAACTAGAACGGCCTAGGGGAAAAGCACGCATACTGTTGTAATCGGGCGAGTTTCTACTTTCAGATGCAACAGAAATTTTGCGGATTGATCAATCCGTTCGCGAGATATGGCAGTTTGGATATAAGAAACGCTTGAGAAACTCAAAATTTTCTCAGTTCTGATGCTCGAAACGAGTAACTAGAACGGCCTAGGGGAAAAGTACGCCTACCGTTGTAATCGGGCGAGTCTCTACTTTCAGATGCAACAGAAATTTTGCGGATTGGTCAATCCGTTCGCGAGATATGGCAGCTTGTAGGTAAGAAACGCTTGAGAAACTCAAAATTTTCGCAGTTCTGATGCTCGAAACGAATAACTGGAACGGCCTAGGGGAAAACTACACATACCGTTGTAATCGGGCGAGTTTCTACATTCAGATGCAACAGAAATTTTGCGGATTGATCAATCCGTTCGCGAGATATGGCAGTTTGGAGATAAGAAACGCTTGAGAAACACAAAATTTTCGCAGTTCTGATGCTCGAAACGAGTAACTAGAACGGCCTAGGGGAAAAGCACGCATAGCGTTGTAATCGGGCGAGTTTCTACTTTCAGATGCAACAGAAATTTTGCGGATTGGTCAAACCGTTCGCGAGATATGGCAGTTTGGAGGTAAGAAACGCTTGAGAAACTCAAAATTTTCGCAGTTCTGATGCTCGAAACGAATAACTAGAACGGCCTAGGGGAAAAGTACGCATACTGATGTAATCGGGCGTGTTTCTACTTTCAGATGCAACAGCAATTTTGCGGATTTATCCATCCGTTCGCGAGATATGGCAGTTTGGAGATAAGAAACGCTTGAGAAGCTCAAAATTTTCGCAGTTCTGATGCTCGAAACGAATAACTAGAGCGGCCTAGGGGAAACCTACACCTACCTTTGTAATCGGGCGAGTTTCTACTTTCAGATGCAACAGAAAATTTGCGGATTGGTCAATCCGTTCGCGAGATATGGCAGTTTGGAGGTAAGAAACGCTTGAGAAACACAAAATTTTCGCAGTTCTGATGCTCGAAACGAATAACTAGAACGGCCTAGGGGAAAAGTACCCATACCGTTGTAATCGGGCGAGTTTCTATTTTCAGATGCAACAGAAATTTTGCGGATTGGTCAATCCGTTCGCGAGATATGGCAGTTTGGATGTAAGAAACCATTGAGAAACTCAAAATTTTCGCAGTTCTGATGCTCGAAACGAATAACTAGAACGGCCTAGGGGAAAACTACACCTACCGTTGTAATCGGGCGAGTTTCTACTTTCAGATGCAACAGAAATTTTGCGGATTGATCAATCCGTTCGCGAGATATGGCAGTTTGGAGATAAGAAACGCTTGAGAAACTCAAAATTTTCGCAGTTCTGATGCTCGAAACGAGTAACTAGAACGGCCTAGGGGAAAAGTACGCATAGCGTTGTAATCGGGCGAGTTTCTACTTTCAGATGCATCAGAAATTTTGCGGATTGGTCAAACCGTTCGCGAGATATGGCAGTTTGGAGGTAAGAAACGCTTGAGAAACTCAAAATTTCCGCCAATCTGATGCTCGAAACGAATAACTAGAACGGCCTAGGGGAAAAGTACGCATACCGTTGTAATCGGGCGAGTTTCTGCTTTCAGATGCAAAAGAAATTTTGCGGATTGGTCAATCCGTTCGCGAGATATGGCAGTTTGGAGATAAGAAACGCTTGAGAAACTCAAAATTTTCGCAGTTCTGATGCTCGATACGAGTAACTAGAACGGCCTAGGGGAAAAGTACGCATAGCGTTGTAATCGGGCGAGTTTCTACTTTCAGATGCAACAGAAATTTTGCGGATGGATCAATCCGTTCGCGAGATATGGCAGTTTGGAGATAAGAAACGCTTGAGAAACTCAAAATTTTCGCAGTTCTGATGCTCGAAACGAGTAACGGAAACGGCCTAGGGGAAAAGCACGCATACTGTTGTAATCGGGCGAGTTTCTACTTTCAGATGCAACAGAAATTTTGCGGATTGATCAATCCGTTCGCGAGATATGGCAGTTTGGATATAAGAAACGCTTGAGAAACTCAAAATTTTCTCAGTTCTGATGCTCGAAACGAGTAACTAGAACGGCCTAGGGGAAAAGTACGCCTACCGTTGTAATCGGGCGAGTCTCTACTTTCAGATGCAACAGAAATTTTGCGGATTGGTCAATCCGTTCGCGAGATATGGCAGCTTGTAGGTAAGAAACGCTTGAGAAACTCAAAATTTTCGCAGTTCTGATGCTCGAAACGAATAACTGGAACGGCCTAGGGGAAAACTACACATACCGTTGTAATCGGGCGAGTTTCTACATTCAGATGCAACAGAAATTTTGCGGATTGATCAATCCGTTCGCGAGATATGGCAGTTTGGAGATAAGAAACGCTTGAGAAACACAAAATTTTCGCAGTTCTGATGCTCGAAACGAGTAACTAGAACGGCCTAGGGGAAAAGCACGCATAGCGTTGTAATCGGGCGAGTTTCTACTTTCAGATGCAACAGAAATTTTGCGGATTGGTCAAACCGTTCGCGAGATATGGCAGTTTGGAGGTAAGAAACGCTTGAGAAACTCAAAATTTTCGCAGTTCTGATGCTCGAAACGAATAACTAGAACGGCCTAGGGGAAAAGTACGCATACTGATGTAATCGGGCGTGTTTCTACTTTCAGATGCAACAGCAATTTTGCGGATTTATCCATCCGTTCGCGAGATATGGCAGTTTGGAGATAAGAAACGCTTGAGAAGCTCAAAATTTTCGCAGTTCTGATGCTCGAAACGAATAACTAGAACGGCCTAGGGGAAACCTACACCTACCTTTGTAATCGGGCGAGTTTCTACTTTCAGATGCAACAGAAAATTTGCGGATTGGTCAATCCGTTCGCGAGATATGGCAGTTTGGAGGTAAGAAACGCTTGAGAAACACAAAATTTTCGCAGTTCTGATGCTCGAAACGAATAACTAGAACGGCCTAGGGGAAAAGTACCCATACCGTTGTAATCGGGCGAGTTTCTATTTTCAGATGCAACAGAAATTTTGCGGATTGGTCAATCCGTTCGCGAGATATGGCAGTTTGGAGGTAAGAAACCATTGAGAAACTCAAAATTTTCGCAGTTCTGATGCTCGAAACGAATAACTAGAACGGCCTAGGGGAAAACTACACCTACCGTTGTAATCGGGCGAGTTTCTACTTTCAGATGCAACAGAAATTTTGCGGATTGATCAATCCGTTCGCGAGATATGGCAGTTTGGAGATAAGAAACGCTTGAGAAACTCAAAATTTTCGCAGTTCTGATGCTCGAAACGAGTAACTAGAACGGCCTAGGGGAAAAGTACGCATACCGTTGTAATCGGGCGAGTTTCTGCTTTCAGATGCAACAGAAATTTTGCGGATTGGTCAATCCGTTCGCGAGATATGGAAGTTTGGAGATAAGAAACGCTTGAGAAACACAAAATTTTCGCAGTTCTGATGCTCGAAACGAGTAACTAGAACGGCCTAGGGGAAAAGCACGCATAGCGTTGTAATCGGGCGAGTTTCTACTTTCAGATGCAACAGAAATTTTGCGGATTGGTCAATCCGTTCGCGAGATATGGCAGTTTGGAGGTAAGAAACGCTTGAGAAACTCAAAATTTTCGCAGTTCTGATGCTCGAAACGAATAACTAGAACGGCCTAGGGGAAAACTACACCTACCGTTGTAATCGGGCGAGTTTCTACTTTCAGATGCAACGGAAATTTTGCGGATGGATCAATCCGTTCGCGAGATATGGCAGTTTGGAGATAAGAAACGCTTGAGAAACTCAAAATTTTCGCAGTTCTGATGCTCGAAACGAGTAACGGAAACGGCCTAGGGGAAAAGCACGCATACTGTTGTAATCGGGCGAGTTTCTACTTTCAGATGCAACAGAAATTTTGCGGATTGATCAATCCGTTCGCGAGATATGGCAGTTTGGATATAAGAAACGCTTGAGAAACTCAAAATTTTCTCAGTTCTGATGCTCGAAACGAGTAACTAGAACGGCCTAGGGGAAAAGTAAGCCTACCGTTGTAATCGGGCGAGTCTCTACTTTCAGATGCAACAGAAATTTTGCGGATTGGTCAATCCGTTCGCGAGATATGGCAGCTTGTAGGTAAGAAACGCTTGAGAAACTCAAAATTTTCGCAGTTCTGATGCTCGAAACGAATAACTGGAACGGCCTAGGGGAAAACTACACATACCGTTGTAATCGGGCGAGTTTCTACATTCAGATGCAACAGAAATTTTGCGGATTGATCAATCCGTTCGCGAGATATGGCAGTTTGGAGATAAGAAACGCTTGAGAAACACAAAATTTTCGCAGTTCTGATGCTCGAAACGAGTAACTAGAACGGCCTAGGGGAAAAGCACGCATAGCGTTGTAATCGGGCGAGTTTCTACTTTCAGATGCAACAGAAATTTTGCGGATTGGTCAAACCGTTCGCGAGATATGGCAGTTTGGAGGTAAGAAACGCTTGAGAAACTCAAAATTTTCGCAGTTCTGATGCTCGAAACGAATAACTAGAACGGCCTAGGGGAAAAGTACGCATACTGATGTAATCGGGCGTGTTTCTACTTTCAGATGCAACAGCAATTTTGCGGATTTATCCATCCGTTCGCGAGATATGGCAGTTTGGAGATAAGAAACGCTTGAGAAGCTCAAAATTTTCGCAGTTCTGATGCTCGAAACGAATAACTAGAACGGCCTAGGGGAAACCTACACCTACCTTTGTAATCGGGCGAGTTTCTACTTTCAGATGCAACAGAAAATTTGCGGATTGGTCAATCCGTTCGCGAGATATGGCAGTTTGGAGGTAAGAAACGCTTGAGAAACTCAAAATTTTCGCCAATCTGATGCTCGAAACGAATAACTAGAACGGCCTAGGGGAAAAGTACGCATACCGTTGTAATCGGGCGAGTTTCTGCTTTCAGATGCAACAGAAATTTTGCGGATTGGTCAATCCGTTCGCGAGATATGGCAGTTTGGAGATAAGAAACGCTTGAGAAACTCAAAATTTTCGCAGTTCTGATGCTCGATACGAGTAACTAGAACGGCCTAGGGGAAAAGTACGCATAGCGTTGTAATCGGGCGAGTTTCTACTTTCCGATGCAACAGAAATTTTGCGGATGGATCAATCCGTTCGCGAGATATGGCAGTTTGGAGATAAGAAACGCTTGAGAAACTCAAAATTTTCGCAGTTCTGATGCTCGAAACGAGTAACGGAAACGGCCTAGGGGAAAAGCACGCATACTGTTGTAATCGGGCGAGTTTCTACTTTCAGATGCAACAGAAATTTTGCGGATTGATCAATCCGTTCGCGAGATATGGCAGTTTGGATATAAGAAACGCTTGAGAAACTCAAAATTTTCTCAGTTCTGATGCTCGAAACGAGTAACTAGAACGGCCTAGGGGAAAAGTACGCCTACCGTTGTAATCGGGCGAGTCTCTACTTTCAGATGCAACAGAAATTTTGCGGATTGGTCAATCCGTTCGCGAGATATGGCAGCTTGTAGGTAAGAAACGCTTGAGAAACTCAAAATTTTCGCAGTTCTGATGCTCGAAACGAATAACTGGAACGGCCTAGGGGAAAACTACACATACCGTTGTAATCGGGCGAGTTTCTACATTCAGATGCAACAGAAATTTTGCGGATTGATCAATCCGTTCGCGAGATATGGCAGTTTGGAGATAAGAAACGCTTGAGAAACACAAAATTTTCGCAGTTCTGATGCTCGAAACGAGTAACTAGATCGGCCTAGGGGAAAAGCACGCATAGCGTTGTAATCGGGCGAGTTTCTACTTTCAGATGCAACAGAAATTTTGCGGATTGGTCAAACCGTTCGCGAGATATGGCAGTTTGGAGGTAAGAAACGCTTGAGAAACTCAAAATTTTCGCAGTTCTGATGCTCGAAACGAATAACTAGAACGGCCTAGGGGAAAAGTACGCATACTGATGTAATCGGGCGTGTTTCTACTTTCAGATGCAACAGCAATTTTGCGGATTTATCCATCCGTTCGCGAGATATGGCAGTTTGGAGATAAGAAACGCTTGAGAAGCTCAAAATTTTCGCAGTTCTGATGCTCGAAACGAATAACTAGAACGGCCTAGGGGAAACCTACACCTACCTTTGTAATCGGGCGAGTTTCTACTTTCAGATGCAACAGAAAATTTGCGGATTGGTCAATCCGTTCGCGAGATATGGCAGTTTGGAGGTAAGAAACGCTTGAGAAACACAAAATTTTCGCAGTTCTGATGCTCGAAACGAATAACTAGAACGGCCTAGGGGAAAAGTACCCATACCGTTGTAATCGGGCGAGTTTCTATTTTCAGATGCAACAGAAATTTTGCGGATTGGTCAATCCGTTCGCGAGATATGGCAGTTTGGAGGTAAGAAACCATTGAGAAACTCAAAATTTTCGCAGTTCTGATGCTCGAAACGAATAACTAGAACGGCCTAGGGGAAAACTACACCTACCGTTGTAATCGGGCGAGTTTCTACTTTCAGATGCAACAGAAATTTTGCGGATTGATCAATCCGTTCGCGAGATATGGCAGTTTGGAGATAAGAAACGCTTGAGAAACTCAAAATTTTCGCAGTTCTGATGCTCGAAACGAGTAACTAGAACGGCCTAGGGGAAAAGTACGCATACCGTTGTAATCGGGCGAGTTTCTGCTTTCAGATGCAACAGAAATTTTGCGGATTGGTCAATCCGTTCGCGAGATATGGAAGTTTGGAGATAAGAAACGCTTGAGAAACACAAAATTTTCGCAGTTCTGATGCTCGAAACGAGTAACTAGAACGGCCTAGGGGAAAAGCACGCATAGCGTTGTAATCGGGCGAGTTTCTACTTTCAGATGCAACAGAAATTTTGCGGATTGGTCAAACCGTTCGCGAGATATGGCAGTTTGGAGGTAAGAAACGCTTGAGAAACTCAAAATTTTCGCAGTTCTGATGCTCGAAACGAATAACTAGAACGGCCTAGGGGAAAAGTACGCATACTGATGTAATCGGGCGTGTTTCTACTTTCAGATGCAACAGCAATTTTGCGGATTTATCCATCCGTTCGCGAGATATGGCAGTTTGGAGATAAGAAACACTTGAGAAGCTCAAAATTTTCGCAGTTCTGATGCTCGAAACGAATAACTAGAACGGCCTAGGGGAAACCTACACCTACCTTTGCAATCGGGCGAGTTTCTACTTTCAGATGCAACAGAAAATTTGCGGATTGGTCAATCCGTTCGCGAGATATGGCAGTTTGGAGGTAAGAAACGCTTGAGAAACACAAAATTTTCGCAGTTCTGATGCTCGAAACGAATAACTAGAACGGCCTAGGGGAAAAGTACCCATACCGTTGTAATCGGGCGAGTTTCTATTTTCAGATGCAACAGAAATTTTGCGGATTGGTCAATCCGTTCGCGAGATATGGCAGTTTGGAGGTAAGAAACCATTGAGAAACTCAAAATTTTCGCAGTTCTGATGCTCGAAACGAATAACTAGAACGGCCTAGGGGAAAACTACACCTACCGTTGTAATCGGGCGAGTTTCTACTTTCAGATGCAACAGAAATTTTGCGGATTGATCAATCCGTTCGCGAGATATGGCAGTTTGGAGATAAGAAACGCTTGAGAAACTCAAAATTTTCGCAGTTCTGATGCTCGAAACGAGTAACTAGAACGGCCTAGGGGAAAAGTACGCATAGCGTTGTAATCGGGCGAGTTTCTACTTTCAGATGCATCAGAAATTTTGCGGATTGGTCAAACCGTTCGCGAGATATGGCAGTTTGGAGGTAAGAAACGCTTGAGAAACTCAAAATTTTCGCCGTTCTGATGCTCGAAACGAATAACTAGAACGGCCTAGGGGAAAAGTACGCATACCGTTGTAATCGGGCGAGTTTCTGCTTTCAGATGCAACAGAAATTTTGCGGATTGGTCAATCCGTTCGCGAGATATGGAAGTTTGGAGATAAGAAACGCTTGAGAAACTCAAAATTTTCGCAGTTCTGATGCTCGATACGAGTAACTAGAACGGCCTAGGGGAAAAGTACGCATAGCGTTGTAATCGGGCGAGTTTCTAATTTCAGATGCAACAGAAATTTTGCGGATTGGTCAAACCGTTCGCGAGATATGGCAGTTTGGAGGTAAGAAACGCTTGAGAAACTCAAAATTTTCGCAGTTCTGATGCTCGAAACGAATAACTAGAACGGCCTAGGGGAAAAGTACGCATACTGATGTAATCGGGCGTGTTTCTACTTTCAGATGCAACAGAAATTTTGCGGATTTATCCATCCGTTCGCGAGATATGGCAGTTTGGAGATAAGAAACGCTTGAGAAGCTCAAAATTTTCGCATTTCTGATGCTCCAAACGAATAACTAGAACGGCCTAGGGGAAACCTACACCTACCTTTGTAATCGGGCGAGTTTCTACTTTCAGATGCAACAGAAATTTTGCGGATTGGTCAATCCGTTCGCGAGATATGGCAGTTTGGAGGTAAGAAACGCTTGAGAAACACAAAATTTTCGCAGTTCTGATGCTCGAAACGAATAACTAGAACGGCCTAGGGGAAAAGTACGCATACCGTTGTAATCGGGCGAGTTTCTATTTTCAGATGCAACAGAAATTTTGCGGATTGGTCAATCCGTTCGCGAGATATGGCAGTTTGGAGGTAAGAAACGCTTGAGAAACACAAAATTTTCGCAGTTCTGATGCTCGAAACGAGTAACTAGAACGGCCTAGGGGAAAAGTACGCTTACCGTTGTAATCGGGCGAGTTTCTACTTTCAGATGCAACAGAAATTTTGCGGATTAGTCAATCCGTTCGCGAGATATGGCAGTTTGGATATAAGAAACGCTTGAGAAACTCAAAATTTTCTCAGTTCTGATGCTCGAAACGAGTAACTAGAACGGCCTAGGGGAAAAGTACGCCTACCGTTGTAATCGGGCGAGTCTCTACTTTCAGATGCAACAGAAATTTTGCGGATTGGTCAATCCGTTCGCGAGATATGGCAGCTTGTAGGTAAGAAACGCTTGAGAAACTCAAAATTTTCGCAGTTCTGATGCTCGAAACGAATAACTGGAACGGCCTAGGGGAAAACTACACATACCGTTGTAATCTGGCGAGTTTCTACTTTCAGATGCAACAGAAATTTTGCGGATTGGTCAATCCGTTCGCGAGATATGGCAGTTTGGAGGTAAGAAACGCTTGAGAAACTCAAAATGTTCACAGTTCTGATGCTCGAAACGAATAACTGGAACGGTCTAGGGGAAAAGTACGCATACCGTTGTAATCGGGCGAGTTTCTACTTTCAGATGCAACAGAAATTTTGCGGATTTATCCATCCGTTCGCGAGATATGGCAGTTTGGAGATAAGAAACGCTTGAGAAGCTCAAAATTTTCGCATTTCTGATGCTCCAAACGAATAACTAGAACGGCCTAGGGGAAACCTACACCTACCTTTGTAATCGGGCGAGTTTCTACTTTCAGATGCAACAGAAATTTTGCGGATTGGTCAATCCGTTCGCGAGATATGGCAGTTTGGAGGTAAGAAACGCTTGAGAAACACAAAATTTTCGCAGTTCTGATGCTCGAAACGAATAACTAGAACGGCCTAGGGGAAAAGTACGCATACCGTTGTAATCGGGCGAGTTTCTATTTTCAGATGCAACAGAAATTTTGCGGATTGGTCAATCCGTTCGCGAGATATGGCAGTTTGGAGGTAAGAAACGCTTGAGAAACACAAAATTTTCGCAGTTCTGATGCTCGAAACGAGTAACTAGAACGGCCTAGGGGAAAAGTACGCTTACCGTTGTAATCGGGCGAGTTTCTACTTTCAGATGCAACAGAAATTTTGCGGATTAGTCAATCCGTTCGCGAGATATGGCAGTTTGGATATAAGAAACGCTTGAGAAACTCAAAATTTTCTCAGTTCTGATGCTCGAAACGAGTAACTAGAACGGCCTAGGGGAAAAGTACGCCTACCGTTGTAATCGGGCGAGTCTCTACTTTCAGATGCAACAGAAATTTTGCGGATTGGTCAATCCGTTCGCGAGATATGGCAGCTTGTAGGTAAGAAACGCTTGAGAAACTCAAAATTTTCGCAGTTCTGATGCTCGAAACGAATAACTGGAACGGCCTAGGGGAAAACTACACATACCGTTGTAATCTGGCGAGTTTCTACTTTCAGATGCAACAGAAATTTTGCGGATTGGTCAATCCGTTCGCGAGATATGGCAGTTTGGAGGTAAGAAACGCTTGAGAAACTCAAAATGTTCACAGTTCTGATGCTCGAAACGAATAACTGGAACGGTCTAGGGGAAAAGTACGCATACCGTTGTAATCGGGCGAGTTTCTACATTCAGATGCAACAGAAATTTTGCGGATTGATCAATCCGTTCGCGAGATATGGCAGTTTGGAGATAAGAAACGCTTGAGAAACACAAAATTTTCGCAGTTCTGATGCTCGAAACGAGTAACTAGAACGGCCTAGGGGAAAAGCACGCATAGCGTTGTAATCGGGCGAGCTTCTACTTTCAGATGCAACAGAAATTTTGCGGATTGGTCAAACCGTTCGCGAGATATGGCAGTTTGGAGGTAAGAAACGCTTGAGAAACTCAAAATTTTCGCAGTTCTGATGCTCGAAACGAATAACTAGAACGGCCTAGGGGAAAAGTACGCATACTGATGTAATCGGGCGTGTTTCTACTTTCAGATGCAACAGAAATTTTGCGGATTGGTCAATCCGTTCGCGAGATATGGCAGTTTGGAGATAAGAAACGCTTGAGAAACTCAAAATTTTCGCAGTTCTGATGCTCGAAACGAGTAACTAGAACGGCCTAGGGGAAAAGTACGCATAGCGTTGTAATCGGGCCAGTTTGTACTTTCAGATGCAACAGAAATTTTGCGGATTGGTCAAACCGTTCGCGAGATATGGCAGTTTGGAGGTAAGAAACGCTTGAGAAACTCAAAATTTTCGCAGTTCTGATGCTCGAAACGAATAACTAGAACGGCCTAGGGGAAAAGTACGCATACTGATGTAATCGGGCGTGTTTCTACTTTCAGATGCAACAGAAATTTTGCGGATTTATCCATCCGTTCGCGAGATATGGCAGTTTGGAGATAAGAAACGCTTGAGAAGCTCAAAATTTTCGCAGTTCTGATGCTCGAAACGAATAACTAGAACGGCCTAGGGGAAACCTACACCTACCTTTGTAATCGGGCGAGTTTCTACTTTCAGATGCAACAGAAATTTTGCGGATTGGTCAATCCGTTCGCGAGATATGGCAGTTTGGAGGTAAGAAACGCTTGAGAAACACAAAATTTTCGCAGTTCTGATGCTCGAAACGAATAACTAGAACGGCCTAGGGGAAAAGTACGCATACCGTTGTAATAGGGCGAGTTTCTATTTTCAGATGCAACAGAAATTTTGCGGATTGGTCAATCCGTTCGCGAGATATGGCAGTTTGGAGGTAAGAAACGCTTGAGAAACTCAAAATTTTCGCAGTTCTGATGCTCGAAATGAATAACTGGAACGGCATAGGGGAAAACTACACATACCGTTGTAATCGGGCAAGTTTCTACTTTCAGATGCAACAGAAATTTTGCGGATTGGTCAATCCGTTCGCGAGATATGGCAGTTTGGAGGTAAGAAACGCTTGAGAAACTCAAAATTTTCGCAGTTCTGATGCTCGAAACGAGTAACTAGAACGGCCTAGGGGAAAAGTACGCCTACCGTTGTAATCGGGCGAGTCTCTACTTTCAGATGCAACAGAAATTTTGCGGATTTATCCATCCGTTCGCGAGATATGGCAGTTTGGAGGTAAGAAACGCTTGAGAAACTCAAAATTTTCGCAGTTCTGATGCTCGAAACGAGTAACGGAAACGGCCTAGGGGAAAAGCACGCATACTGTTGTAATCGGGCGAGTTTCTACTTTCAGATGCAACAGAAATTTTGCGGATTGATCAATCCGTTCGCGCGATATGGCAGTTTGGATATAAGAAACGCTTGAGAAACTCAAAATTTTCTCAGTTCTGATGCTCGAAACGAGTAACTAGAACGGCCTAGGGGAAAAGTACGCCTACCGTTGTAATCGGGCGAGTCTCTACTTTCAGATGCAACAGAAATTTTGCGGATTTATCCATCCGTTCGCGAGATATGGCAGTTTGGAGGTAAGAAACGCTTGAGAAACACAAAATTTTCGCAGTTCTGATGCTCGAAACGAATAACTAGAGCGGCCTAGGGGAAAAGTACGCATACCGTTGAAATCGGGCGAGTTTCTATTTTCAGATGCAACAGAAATTTTGCGGATTGGTCAATCCGTTCGCGAGATATGGCAGTTTGGAGGTAAGAAACGCTTGAGAAACTCCAAATTTTCGCATTTCTGATGCTCGAAATGAATAACTGGAACGGCCTAGGGGAAAACTACACATACCGTTGTAATCGGGCGAGTTTCTACTTTCAGATGCAACAGAAATTTTGCGGATTGATCAATCCGTTCGCGAGATATGGCAGTTTGGAGATAAGAAACACTTGAGAAACACAAAATTTTCGCAGTTCTGATGCTTGAAACGAGTAACTAGAACGGCCTAGGGGAAAAGTACGCTTACCGTTGTAATCGGGCGAGTTTCTACTTTCAGATGCAACAGAAATTTTGCGGATTAGTCAATCCGTTCGCGAGATATGGCAGTTTGGAGGTAAGAAACGCTTGAGAAACTCAAAATTTTCGCCGTTCTGATGCTCGAAACGATTAACTAGAACGGCCTAGGGGAAAAGTACACATACCGTTGTAATCGGGCAAGTTTCTACTTTCAGATGCAACAGAAATTTTGCGGATTGGTCAATCCGTTCGCGAGATATGGCAGTTTGGAGGTAAGAAACGCTTGAGAAACTCAAAATTTTCGCAGTTCTGATGCTCGAAACGAATAACTAGAACGGCCTAGGGGAAACCTACACCTACCTTTGTAATCGGGCGAGTTTCTACTTTCAGATGCAACAGAAATTTTGCGGATTGGTCAATCCGTTCGCGAGATATGGCAGTTTGGAGGTAAGAAACGCTTGAGAAACACAAAATTTTCGCAGTTTTGATGCTCGAAACGAATAACTAGAACGGCCTAGGGGAAAACTACACCTACCGTTGTAATCGGGCGAGTTTCTACTTTCAGATGCAACAGAAGTTTTGCGGATGGATCAATCCGTTCGCGAGATATGGCAGTTTGGAGATAAGAAACGCTTGAGAAACTCAAAATTTTCTCAGTTCTGATGCTCGAAACGAGTAACTAGAACGGCCTAGGGGAAAAGTACGCCTACCGTTGTAATCGGGCGAGTCTCTACTTTCAGATGCAACAGAAATTTTGCGGATTTATCCATCCGTTCGCGAGATATGGCAGTTTGGAGGTAAGAAACGCTTGAGAAACTCAAAATTTTCGCAGTTCTGATGCTCGAAACGAGTAACGGAAACGGCCTAGGGGAAAAGCACGCATACCGTTGTAATCGGGCAAGTTTCTACTTTCAGATGCAACAGAAATTTTGCGGATTGGTCAATCCGTTCGCGAGATATGGCAGTTTGGAGGTAAGAAACGCTTGAGAAACTCAAAATTTTCGCAGTTCTGATGCTCGAAACGAATAACTAGAACGGCCTAGGGGAAAACTACACCTACCGTTGTAATCGGGCGAGTTTCTACTTTCAGATGCAACAGAAGTTTTGCGGATGGATCAATCCGTTCGCGAGATATGGCAGTTTGGAGATAAGAAACGCTTGAGAAACTCAAAATTTTCGCAGTTCTGATGCTCGAAACGCGTAACGGAAACGGCCTAGGGGAAAAGCACGCATACTGTTGTAATCGGGCGAGTTTCTACTTTCAGATGCAACAGAAATTTTGCGGATTGATCAATCCGTTCGCGAGATATGGCAGTTTGGATATAAGAAACGCTTGAGAAACTCAAAATTTTCTCAGTTCTGATGCTCGAAACGAGTAACTAGGACGGCCTAGGGGAAAAGTACGCCTACCGTTGTAATCGGGCGAGTCTCTACTTTCAGATGCAACAGAAATTTTGCGGATTTATCCATCCGTTCGCGAGATATGGCAGTTTGGAGGTAAGAAACGCTTGAGAAACACAAAATTTTCGCAGTTCTGATGCTCGAAACGAATAACTAGAACGGCCTAGGGGAAAAGTACGCATACCGTTGTAATCGGGCGAGTTTCTATTTTCAGATGCAACAGAAATTTTGCGGATTGGTCAATCCGTTCGCGAGATATGGCAGTTTGGAGGTAAGAAACGCTTGAGAAACTCCAAATTTTCGCAGTTCTGATGCTCGAAATGAATAACTGGAACGGCCTAGGGGAAAACTACACATACCGTTGTAATCGGGCGAGTTTCTACTTTCAGATGCCACAGAAATTTTGCGGATTGATCAAACCGTTCGCGAGATATGGCAGTTTGGAGATAAGAAACACTTGAGAAACACAAAATTTTCGCAGTTCTGATGCTCGAAACGAGTAACTAGAACGGCCTAGGGGAAAAGTACGCTTACCGTTGTAATCGGGCGAGTTTCTACTTTCAGATGCAACAGAAATTTTGCGGATTAGTCAATCCGTTCGCGAGATATGGCAGTTTGGAGGTAAGAAACGCTTGAGAAACTCAAAATTTTCGCCGTTCTGATGCTCGAAACGAATAACTAGAACGGCCTAGGGGAAAAGTACACATACCGTTGTAATCGGGCAAGTTTCTACTTTCAGATGCAACAGAAATTTTGCGGATTGGTCAATCCGTTCGCGAGATATGGCAGTTTGGAGGTAAGAAACGCTTGAGAAACTCAAAATTTTCGCAGTTCTGATGCTCGAAACGAATAACTAGAACGGCCTAGGGGAAAACTACACCTACCGTTGTAATCGGGCGAGTTTCTACTTTCAGATGCAACAGAAATTTTGCGGATTGATCAATCCGTTCGCGAGATATGGCAGTTTGGAGATAAGAAACGCTTGAGAAACTCAAAATTTTCGCAGTTCTGATGCTCGAAACGAGTAACGGAAACGGCCTAGGGGAAAAGCACGCATACTGTTGTAATCGGGCGAGTTTCTACTTTCAGATGCAACAGAAATTTTGCGGATTGATCAATCCGTTCGCGAGATATGGCAGTTTGGATATAAGAAACGCTTGAGAAACTCAAAATTTTCGCAGTTCTGATGCTCGAAACGAATAACTAGAACGGCCTAGGGGAAAGGTACGCATACTGATGTAATCGGGCGTGTTTCTACTTTCAGATGCAACAGAAATTTTGCGGATTTATCCATCCGTTCGCGAGATATAGCAGTTTCGAGATAAGAAACGCTTGAGAAGCTCAAAATTTTCGCAGTTCTGATGCTCGAAATGAATAACTGGAACGGCCTAGGGGAAAACTACACATACCGTTGTAATCGGGCGAGTTTCTACTTTCAGATGCAACAGAAATTTTGCGGATTGATCAATCCGTTCGCGAGATATGGCAGTTTGGAGATAAGAAACGCTTGAGAAACACAAAATTTTCGCAGTTCTGATGCTCGAAACGAGTAACTAGAACGGCCTAGGGGAAAAGTACGCTTACCGTTGTAATCGGGCGAGTTTCTACTTTCAGATGCAACAGTAATTTTGCGGATTAGTCAATCCGTTCGCGAGATATGGCAGTTTGGAGATAAGAAACGCTTGAGAAACACAAAATTTTCGCAGTTCTGATGCTCGAAACGAGTAACTAGAACGGCCTAGGGGAAAAGCACGCATAGCGTTGTAATCGGGCGAGTTTCTACTTTCAGATGCAACAGAAATTTTGCGGATTGGTCAATCCATTCGCGAGATATGGCAGTTTGGAGGTAAGAAACGCTTGAGAAACTCAAAATTTTCGCAGTTCTGATGCTCGAAACGAATAACTAGAACGGCCTAGGGGAAACCTACACGTACCTTTGTAAGCGGGCGAGTTTCTACTTTCAGATGCAACAGAAATTTTGCGGATTGGTCAATCCGTTCGCGAGATATGGCAGTTTGGAGGTAAGAAACGCTTGAGAAACACAAAATTTTCGCAGTTCTGATGCTCGAAACGAATAACTAGAACGGCCTAGGGGAAAAGCACGCATACTGTTGTAATCGGGCGAGTTTCTACTTTCAGATGCAACAGAAATTTTGCGGATTGATCAATCCGTTCGCGAGATATGGCAGTTTGGATATAAGAAACGCTTGAGAAACTCAAAATTTTCTCAGTTCTGATGCTCGAAACGAGTAACTAGAACGGCCTAGGGGAAAAGTACGCCTACCGTTGTAATCGGGCGAGTCTCTACTTTCAGATGCAACAGAAATTTTGCGGATTGGCCTATCCGTTCGCGAGATATGGCAGTTTGTAGGTAAGAAACGCTTGAGAAACTCAAAATTTTCGCAGTTCTGATGCTCGAAACGAATAACTGGAACGGCCTAGGGGAAAACTACACATACCGTTGTAATCGGGCGAGTTTCTACATTCAGATGCAACAGAAATTTTGCGGATTGATCAATCCGTTCGCGAGATATGGCAGTTTGGAGATAAGAAACGCTTGAGAAACACAAAATTTTCGCAGTTCTGATGCTCGAAACGAGTAACTAGAACGGCCTAGGGGAAAAGTACGCATACCGTTGTAATCGGGCGAGTTTCTATTTTCAGATGCAACAGAAATTTTGCGGATTGGTCAATCCGTTCGCGAGATATGGCAGTTTGGAGGTAAGAAACTCTTGAGAAACCCAAAATTTTCGCAGTTCTGATGCTCGAAATGAATAACTGGAACGGCCTAGGGGAAAACTACACATACCGTTGTAATCGGGCAAGTTTCTACTTTCAGATGCGACAGAAATTTTGCGAATTGGTCAATCCGTTCGCGAGATATGGCAGTTTGGATGTAAGAAACGCTTGAGAAACTCAAAATTTTCGCAGTTCTGATGCTCGAAACGAATAACTAGAACGGCCTAGGGGAAAACTACACCTACCGTTGTAATCGGGCGAGTTTCTACTTTCAGATGCAACAGAAATTTTGCGGATGGATCAATCCGTTCGCGAGATATGGCAGTTTGGAGATAAGAAACGCTTGAGAAACTCAAAATTTTCGCAGTTCTGATGCTCGAAACGAGTAACTGAAACGGCCTAGGGGAAAAGCACGCATACTGTTGTAATCGGGCGAGTTTCTACTTTCAGATGCAACAGAAATTTTGCGGATTTGTCAATCCGTTCGCGAGATATGGCAGTTTGGAGGTAAGAAACGCTTGAGAAACTCAAAATTTTCGCAGTTCTGATGCTCGAAACGAATAACTAGAACGGCCTAGGGGAAAACTACACCTACCGTTGTAATCGGGCGAGTTTCTACTTTCAGATGCAACAGAAATTTTGCGGATGGATCAATCCGTTCGCGAGATATGGCAGTTTGGAGATAAGAAACGCTTGAGAAACTCAAAATTTTCGCAGTTCTGATGCTCGAAACGAATAACTAGAACGGCCTAGGGGAAAACTACACCTACCGTTGTAATCGGGCGAGTTTCTACTTTCAGATGCAACAGATGTTTTGCGGATGGATCAATCCGTTCGCGAGATATGGCAGTTTGGAGATAAGAAACGCTTGAGAAACTCAAAATTTTCGCAGTTCTGATGCTCGAAACGAGTAACTGAAACGGCCTAGGGGAAAAGCACGCATACTGTTGTAATCGGGCGAGTTTCTACTTTCAGATGCAACAGAAATTTTGCGGATTGATCAATCCGTTCGCGAGATATGGCAGTTTGTAGGTAAGAAACGCTTGAGAAACTCAGAATTTTCGCAGTTCTGATGCTCGAAACGAATAACTGGAACGGCCTAGGGGAAAACTACACATACCGTTGTAATCGGGCGAGTTTCTACATTCAGATGCAACAGAAATTTTGCGGATTGATCAATCCGTTCGCGAGATATGGCAGTTTGGAGATAAGAAACGCTTGAGAAACACAAAATCTTCGCAGTTCTGATGCTCGAAACGAGTAACTAGAACGGCCTAGGGGAAAAGCACGCATACTGTTGTAATCGGGCGAGTTTCTGCTTTCAGATGCAACAGAAATTTTGCGGATTGGTCAATCCGTTCGCGAGATATTGCAGTTTGGAGGTAAGAAACGCTTGAGAAACTCAAAATTTTCGCAGTTCTGATGCTCGAAACGAATGACTAGAACGGCCTAGGGGAAAACTACACCTACCGTTGTAATCGGGCGAGTTTCTACTTTCAGATGCAACAGAAATCTTGCGGATTGGTCAATCCGTTCGCGAGATATGGCAGTTTGGAGGTAAGAAACGCTTGAGAAACACAAAATTTTCGCAGTTCTGATCCTCGAAACGAATAAGTAGAACGGCCTAGGGGAAAAGTACGCATACCGTTGTAATCGGGCGAGTTTCTATTTTCAGATGCAACAGAAATTTTGCGGATTGGTCAATCCGTTCGCGAGATATGGCAGTTTGGAGGTAAGAAACGCTTGAGAAACCCAAAATTTTCGCAGTTCTGATGCTCGAAATGAATAACTGGAACGGCCTAGGGGAAAACTACACATACCGTTGTAATCGGGCAAGTTTCTACTTTCAGATGCAACAGAAATTTTGCGAATTGGTCAATCCGTTCGCGAGATATGGCAGTTTGGAGGTAAGAAACGCTTGAGAAACTCAAAATTTTCGCAGTTCTGATGCTCGAAACGAATAACTAGAACGGCCTAGGGGAAAACTACACCTACCGTTGTAATCGGGCGAGTTTCTACTTTCAGATGCAACAGAAATTTTGCGGATGGATCAATCCGTTCGCGAGATATGGCAGTTTGGAGATAAGAAACGCTTGAGAAACTCAAAATTTTCGCAGTTCTGATGCTCGAAACGAGTAACTGAAACGGCCTAGGGGAAAAGCACGCATACTGTTGTAATCGGGCGAGTTTCTACTTTCAGATGCAACAGAAATTTTGCGGATTTGTCAATCCGTTCGCGAGATATGGCAGTTTGGAGGTAAGAAACGCTTGAGAAACTCAAAATTTTCGCAGCTCTGATGCTCGAAATGAATAACTGGAACGGCCTAGGGGAAAACTACACATACCGTTGTAATCGGGCAAGTTTCTACTTTCAGATGCAACAGAAATTTTGCGGATTGGTCAATCCGTTCGCGAGATATGGCAGTTTGGAGGTAAGAAACGCTTGAGAAACTCAAAATTTTCGCAGTTCTGATGCTCGAAACGAGTAACTAGAACGGCCTAGGGGAAAACTACACCTACCGTTGTAATCGGGCGAGTTTCTACTTTCAGATGCAACAGAAGTTTTGCGGATGGATCAATCCGTTCGCGAGATATGGCAGTTTGGAGATAAGAAACGCTTGAGAAACTCAAAATTTTCGCAGTTCTGATGCTCGAAACGAGTAACTGAAACGGCCTAGGGGAAAAGCACGCATACTGTTGTAATCGGGCGAGTTTCTACTTTCAGATGCAACAGAAATTTTGCGGATTGATCAATCCGTTCGCGAGATATGGCAGTTTGTAGGTAAGAAACGCTTGAGAAACTCAAAATTTTCGCAGTTCTGATGCTCGAAACGAATAACTGGAACGGCCTAGGGGAAAACTACACATACCGTTGTAATCGGGCGAGTTTCTACATTCAGATGCAACAGAAATTTTGCGGATTGATCAATCCGTTCGCGAGATATGGCAGTTTGGAGATAAGAAACGCTTGAGAAACACAAAATTTTCGCAGTTCTGATGCTCGAAACGAGTAACTAGAACGGCCTAGGGGAAAAGTACGCATAGCGTTGTAATCGGGCGAGTTTCTACTTTCAGATGCAACAGAAATTTTGCGGATTGGTCAAACCGTTCGCGAGATATGGCAGTTTGGAGGTAAGAAACGCTTGAGAAACTCAAAATTTTCGCAGTTCTGATGCTCGAAACGAATAACTAGAACGTTCTAGGGGAAAAGTACGCATACTGATGTAATCGGGCGTGTTTCTACTTTCAGATGCAACAGAAATTTTGCGGATTTATCCATCCGTTCGCGAGATATGGCAGTTTGGAGATAAGAAACGCTTGAGAAACTCAAAATTTTCGCAGTTCTGATGCTCGAAACGAATAACTAGAACGGCCTAGGGGAAACCTACACCTACCGTTGTAATCGGGCGAGTTTCTACTTTCAGATGCAACAGAAATTTTGTGGATTGGTCAATCCGTTCGCGAGATATGGCAGTTTGGAGGTAAGAAACGCTTGAGAAACACAAAATTTTCGCAGTTCTGATGCTCGAAACGAGTAACTAGAACGGCCTAGGGGAAAAGCACGCATACTGTTGTAATCGGGCGAGTTTCTGCTTTCAGATGCAACAGAAATTTTGCGGATTGGGCAATCCGTTCGCGACATATGGCAGTTTGGAGGTAAGAAACGCTTGAGAAACTCAAAATTTTCGCAGTTCTGATGCTCGAAATGAATAACTGGAACGGCCTAGGGGAAAACTACACATACCGTTGTAATCGGGCGAGTTTCTACTTTCAGATGCAACAGAAATTTTGCGGATTGATCAATCCGTTCGCGAGATATGGCAGTTTGGAGATAAGAAACGCTTGAGAAACACAAAATTTTCGCAGTTCTGATGCTCGAAACGAGTAACTAGAACAGCCTAGGGGAAAAGTACGCTTACCGTTGTAATCGGGCGAGTTTCTACTTTCAGATGCAACAGAAATTTTGCGGATTAGTCAATCCGTTCGCGAGATATGGCAGTTTGGAGGTAAGAAACGCTTGAGAAACTCAAAATTTTCGCAGTTCTGATGCTCGAAACGAATAACTAGAACGGCCTAGGGGAAAACTACACCTACCGTTGTAATCGGGCGAGTTTCTACTTTCAGATGCAACAGAAATTTTGCGGATGGATCAATCCGTTCGCGAGATATGGCAGTTTGGAGATAAGAAACGCTTGAGAAACTCAAAATTTTCGCAGTTCTGATGCTCGAAACGAGTAACTAGAACAGCCTAGGGGAAAAGTACGCTTACCGTTGTAATCGGGCGAGTTTCTACTTTCAGATGCAACAGAAATTTTGCGGATTAGTCAATCCGTTCGCGAGATATGGCAGTTTGGAGGTAAGAAACGCTTGAGAAACTCAAAATTTTCGCAGTTCTGATGCTCGAAACGAATAACTAGAACGGCCTAGGGGAAAACTACACCTACCGTTGTAATCGGGCGAGTTTCTACTTTCAGATGCAACAGAAATTTTGCGGATGGATCAATCCGTTCGCGAGATATGGCAGTTTGGAGATAAGAAACGCTTGAGAAACTCAAAATTTTCGCAGTTCTGATGCTCGAAACGAGTAACGGAAACGGCCTAGGGGAAAAGCACGCATACTGTTGTAATCGGGCGAGTTTCTACTTTCAGATGCAACAGAAATTTTGCGGATTGATCAATCCGTTCGCGAGATATGGCAGTTTGGATATAAGAAACGCTTGAGAAACTCAAAATTTTCTCAGTTCTGATGCTCGAAACGAGTAACTAGAACGGCCTAGGGGAAAGGTACGCATACCGTTGTAATCGGGCGAGTCTCTACTTTCAGATGCAACAGAAATTTTGCGGATTGGTCAATCCGTTCGCGAGATATGGCAGTTTGGAGGTAAGAAACGCTTGAGAAACTCAAAATTTTCGCAGTTCTGATGCTCGAAACGAATAACTAGAACGGCCTAGGGGAAAACTACACCTACCGTTGTAATCGGGCGAGTTTCTACTTTCAGATGCAACAGAAATTTTGCGGATTGGTCAATCCGTTCGCGAGATATGGCAGTTTGGAGGTAAGAAACGCTTGATAAACACAAAATTTTCGCAGTTCTGATGCTCGGAACGAATAACTAGAACGGCCTAGGGGAAAACTACACCTACCGTTGTAATCGGGCGAGTTTCTACTTTCAGATGCAACAGAAATTTTGCGGATTGATCAATCCGTTCGCGAGATATGGCAGTTCGGAGATAAGAAACGCTTGAGAAACTCAAAATTTTCGCAGTTCTGATGCTCGAAACGAATAACTAGAACGGCCTAGGGGAAAACTACACCTACCGTTGTAATCGGGCGAGTTTCTACTTTCAGATGCAACAGAAATTTTGCGGATTGATCAATCCGTTCGCGAGATATGGCAGTTTGGAGATAAGAAACGCTTGAGAAACTCAAAATTTTCGCAGTTCTGATGCTCGAAACGAGTAACTAGAACGGCCTAGGGGAAAAGTACGCATAGCGTTGTAATCGGGCGAGTTTCTACTTTCAGATGCAACAGAAATTTTGCGGATTGGTCAATCCGTTCGCGAGATATGGCAGTTTGGAGGTAAGAAACGCTTGAGAAACTCAAAATTTTCGCAGTTCTGATGCTCGAAACGAATAACTAGAACGGCCTAGGGGAAAAGTACGCATACTGATGTAATCGGGCGTGTTTCTACTTTCAGATGCAACAGAAATTTTGCGGATTTATCCATCCGTTCGCGAGATATGGCAGTTTGGAGGTAAGAAACGCTTGATAAACACAAAATTTTCGCAGTTCTGATGCTCGGAACGAATAACTAGAACGGCCTAGGGGAAAACTACACCTACCGTTGTAATCGGGCGAGTTTCTACTTTCAGATGCAACAGAAATTTTGCGGATTGATCAATCCGTTCGCGAGATATGGCAGTTCGGAGATAAGAAACGCTTGAGAAACTCAAAATTTTCGCAGTTCTGATGCTCGAAACGAATAACTAGAACGGCCTAGGGGAAAACTACACCTACCGTTGTAATCGGGCGAGTTTCTACTTTCAGATGCAACAGAAATTTTGCGGATTGATCAATCCGTTCGCGAGATATGGCAGTTTGGAGATAAGAAACGCTTGAGAAACTCAAAATTTTCGCAGTTCTGATGCTCGAAACGAGTAACTAGAACGGCCTAGGGGAAAAGTACGCATAGCGTTGTAATCGGGCGAGTTTCTACTTTCAGATGCAACAGAAATTTTGCGGATTGGTCAATCCGTTCGCGAGATATGGCAGTTTGGAGGTAAGAAACGCTTGAGAAACTCAAAATTTTCGCAGTTCTGATGCTCGAAACGAATAACTAGAACGGCCTAGGGGAAAAGTACGCATACTGATGTAATCGGGCGTGTTTCTACTTTCAGATGCAACAGAAATTTTGCGGATTTATCCATCCGTTCGCGAGATATGGCAGTTTGGAGATAAGAAACGCTTGAGAAACTCAAAATTTTCGCAGTTCTGATGCTCGAAACGAATAACTAGAACGGCCTAGGGGAAACCTACACCTACCTTTGAAATCGGGCGAGTTTCTACTTTCAGATGCAACAGAAATTTTGCGGATTGATCAATCCGTTCGCGAGATATGGCAGTTAGGAGATAAGAAACGCTTGAGAAACTCAAAATTTTCTCAGTTCTGATGCTCGAAACGAGTAACTAGAACGGCCTAGGGGAAAGGTACGCATACCGTTGTAATCGGGCGAGTCTCTACTTTCAGATGCAACAGAAATTTTGCGGATTGGTCAATCCGTTCGCGAGATATGGCAGTTTGGAGGTAAGAAACGCTTGAGAAACTCAAAATTTTCGCAGTTCTGATGCTCGAAACGAATAACTAGAACGGCCTAGGGGAAAACTACACCTACCGTTGTAATCGGGCGAGTTTCTACTTTCAGATGCAACAGAAATTTTGCGGATTGGTCAATCCGTTCGCGAGATATGGCAGTTTGGAGGTAAGAAACGCTTGATAAACACAAAATTTTCGCAGTTCTGATGCTCGGAACGAATAACTAGAACGGCCTAGGGGAAAACTACACCTACCGTTGTAATCGGGCGAGTTTCTACTTTCAGATGCAACAGAAATTTTGCGGATTGATCAATCCGTTCGCGAGATATGGCAGTTCGGAGATAAGAAACGCTTGAGAAACTCAAAATTTTCGCAGTTCTGATGCTCGAAACGAATAACTAGAACGGCCTAGGGGAAAACTACACCTACCGTTGTAATCGGGCGAGTTTCTACTTTCAGATGCAACAGAAATTTTGCGGATTGATCAATCCGTTCGCGAGATATGGCAGTTTGGAGATAAGAAACGCTTGAGAAACTCAAAATTTTCGCAGTTCTGATGCTCGAAACGAGTAACTAGAACGGCCTAGGGGAAAAGTACGCATAGCGTTGTAATCGGGCGAGTTTCTACTTTCAGATGCAACAGAAATTTTGCGGATTGGTCAATCCGTTCGCGAGATATGGCAGTTTGGAGGTAAGAAACGCTTGAGAAACTCAAAATTTTCGCAGTTCTGATGCTCGAAACGAATAACTAGAACGGCCTAGGGGAAAAGTACGCATACTGATGTAATCGGGCGTGTTTCTACTTTCAGATGCAACAGAAATTTTGCGGATTTATCCATCCGTTCGCGAGATATGGCAGTTTGGAGATAAGAAACGCTTGAGAAACTCAAAATTTTCGCAGTTCTGATGCTCGAAACGAATAACTAGAACGGCCTAGGGGAAACCTACACCTACCTTTGAAATCGGGCGAGTTTCTACTTTCAGATGCAACAGAAATTTTGCGGATTGATCAATCCGTTCGCGAGATATGGCAGTTAGGAGATAAGAAACGCTTGAGAAACTCAAAATTTTCGCAGTTCTGACGCTCGAAACGAGTAACTAGAACGGCCTAGGGGAAAAGTACGCTTACCGTTGTAATCGGGCGAGTTTCTACTTTCAGATGCAACAGAAATTTTGCGGATTGGTCAAACCGTTCGCGAGATATGGCAGTTTGGAGGTAAGAAACGCTTGAGAAACTCAAAATTTTCGCAGTTCTGATGCTCGAAACGAATAACTAGAACGGCCTAGGGGAAAAGTACGCATACTGATGTAATCGGGCGTGTTTCTACTTTCAGATGCAACAGAAATTTTGCGGATTTATCCATCCGTTCGCGAGATATGGCAGTTTGGAGATAAGAAACGCTTGAGAAGCTCAAAATTTTCGCAGTTCTGATGCTCGAAACGAATAACTAGAACGGCCTAGGGGAAACCTACACCTACCTTTGTAATCGGGCGAGTTTCTACTTTCAGATGCAACAGAAATTTTGCGGATTGGTCAATCCGTTCGCGAGATATGGCAGTTTGGAGGTAAGAAACGCTTGAGAAACTCAAAATTTTCGCAGTTCTGATGCTCGAAATGAATAACTGGAACGGCCTAGGGGAAAACTACACATACCGTTGTAATCGGGCAAGTTTCTACTTTCAGATGCAACAGAAATTTTGCGGATTGGTCAATCCGTTCGCGAGATATGGCAGTTTGGAGGTAAGAAACGCTTGAGAAACTCAAAATTTTCGCAGTTCTGATGCTCGAAACGAATAACTAGAACGGCCTAGGGGAAAACTACACCTACCGTTGTAATCGGGCGAGTTTCTACTTTCAGATGCAACAGAAATTTTGCGGATGGATCAATCCGTTCGCGAGATATGGCAGTTTGGAGATAAGAAACGCTTGAGAAACTCAAAATTTTCGCAGTTCTGATGCTCGAAACGAGTAACGGAAACGGCCTAGGGGAAAAGCACGCATACTGTTGTAATCGGGCGAATTTCTACTTTCAGATGCAACAGAAATTTTGCGGATTGATCAATCCGTTCGCGAGATATGGCAGTTTGGATATAAGAAACGCTTGAGAAACTCAAAATTTTCTCAGTTCTGATGCTCGAAACGAATAACTAGAACGGCCTAGGGGAAAAGTACGCATACTGATGTAATCGGGCGTGTTTCTACTTTCAGATGCAACAGAAATTTTGCGGATTTATCCATCCGTTCGCGAGATATGGCAGTTTGGAGATAAGAAACGCTTGAGAAACACAAAATTTTCGCAGTTCTGATGCTCGAAACGAGTAACTAGAACGGCCTAGGGGAAAAGCACGCATACTGTTGTAATCGGGCGAGTTTCTGCTTTCAGATGCAACAGAAATTTTGCGGATTGGTCAATCCGTTCGCGAGATATGGCAGTTTGGAGGTAAGAAACGCTTGAGAAACTCAAAATTTTCGCATTTCTGATGCTCGAAACGAATAACTAGAACGGCCTAGGGGAAAACTACACCTACCGTTGTAATCGGGCGAGTTTCTACTTTCAGATGCAACAGAAATTTTGCGGATTGATCAATCCGTTCGCGAGATATGGCAGTTTGGAGATAAGAAACGCTTGAGAAACTCAAAATTTTCGCAGTTCTGATGCTCGAAACGAGTAACTAGAACGGCCTAGGGGAAAAGTACGCATAGCGTTGTAATCGGGCGAGTTTCTACTTTCAGATGCAACAGAAATTTTGCGGATTGGTCAAACCGTTCGCGAGATATGGCAGTTTGGAGGTAAGAAACGCTTGAGAAACTCAAAATTTTCGCAGTTCTGATGCTCGAAACGAATAACTAGAACGTTCTAGGGGAAAAGTACGCATACTGATGTAATCGGCGTGTTTCTACTTTCAGATGCAACAGAAATTTTGCGGATTTATCCATCCGTTCGCGAGATATGGCAGTTTGGAGATAAGAAACGCTTGAGAAACTCAAAATTTTCGCAGTTCTGATGCTCGAAACGAATAACTAGAACGGCCTACGGGAAACCTACACCTACCGTTGTAATCGGGCGAGTTTCTACTTTCAGATGCAACAGAAATTTTGCGGATTGGTCAATCCGTTCGCGAGATATGGCAGTTTGGAGGTAAGAAACGCTTGAGAAACACAAAATTTTCGCAGTTCTGATGCTCGAAACGAGTAACTAGAACGGCCTAGGGGAAAAGCACGCATACTGTTGTAATCGGGCGAGTTTCTGCTTTCAGATGCAACAGAAATTTTGCGGATTGATCAATCCGTTCGCGAGATATGGCAGTTTGGAGGTAAGAAACGCTTGAGAAACTCAAAATTTTCGCAGTTCTGATGCTCGAAACGAATAACTAGAACGGCCTAGGGGAAAACTACACCTACCGTTGTAATCGGGCGAGTTTCTACTTTCAGATGCAACAGAAATTTTGCGGATTGATCAATCCGTTCGCGAGATATGGCAGTTTGGAGATAAGAAACGCTTGAGAAACTCAAAATTTTCGCAGTTCTGATGCTCGAAACGAGTAACCAGAACGGCCTAGGGGAAAAGTACGCATAGCGTTGTAATCGGGCGAGTTTCTACTTTCAGATGCAACAGAAATTTTGCGGATTGGTCAAACCGTTCGCGAGATATGGCAGTTTGGAGGTAAGAAACGCTTGAGAAACTCAAAATTTTCGCAGTTCTGATGCTCGAAACGAATAACTAGAACGTTCTAGGGGAAAAGTACGCATACTGATGTAATCGGGCGTGTTTCTACTTTCAGATGCAACAGAAATTTTGCGGATTTATCCATCCGTTCGCGAGATATGGCAGTTTGGAGATAAGAAACGCTTGAGAAACTCAAAATTTTCGCAGTTCTGATGCTCGAAACGAATAACTAGAACGGCCTAGGGGAAACCTACACCTACCGTTGTAATCGGGCGAGTTTCTACTTTCAGATGCAACAGAAATTTTGCGGATTGGTCAATCCGTTCGCGAGATATGGCAGTTTGGAGGTAAGAAACGCTTGAGAAACACAAAATTTTCGCAGTTCTGATGCTCGAAACGAGTAACTAGAACGGCCTAGGGGAAAAGCACGCATACTGTTGTAATCGGGCGAGTTTCTGCTTTCAGATGCAACAGAAATTTTGCGGATTGATCAATCCGTTCGCGAGATATGGCAGTTTGGAGGTAAGAAACGCTTGAGAAACTCAAAATTTTCGCAGTTCTGATGCTCGAAACGAATAACTAGAACGGCCTAGGGGAAAACTACACCTACCGTTGTAATCGGGCGAGTTTCTATTTTCAGATGCAACAGAAATTTTGCGGATTGATCAATCCATTCGCGAGATATGGCAGTTTGGAGATAAGAAACGCTTGAGAAACTCAAAATTTTCGCAGTTCTGATGCTCGAAACGAGTAACTAGAACGGCCTAGGGGAAAAGTACGCATAGCGTTGTAATCGGGCGAGTTTCTACTTTCAGATGCAACAGAAATTTTGCGGATTGGTCAATCCGTTCGCGAGATATGGCAGTTTGGAGGTAAGAAACGCTTGAGAAACTCAAAATTTTCGCAGTTCTGATGCTCGAAACGAATAACTAGAACGGCCTAGGGGAAAAGTACGCATACTGATGTAATCGGGCGAGTTTCTATTTTCAGATGCAACAGAAATTTTGCGGATTGGTCAATCCGTTCGCGAGATATGGCAGTTTGGAGGTAAGAAACGCTTGAGAAATTCAAAATTTTCGCAGTTCTGATGCTCGAAACGAATAACTAGAACGGCCTAGGGGAAAACTACACCTACCGTTGTAATCGGGCGAGTTTCTACTTTCAGATGCAACAGAAATTTTGCGGATGGATCAATCCGTTCGCGAGATATGGCAGTTTGGAGATAAGAAACGCTTGAGAAACTCAAAATTTTCGCAGTTCTGATGCTCGAAACGAGTAACGAAAACGGCCTAGGGGAAAAGCACGCATACTGTTGTAATCGGGCGAGTTTCTACTTTCAGATGCAACAGAAATTTTGCGGATTGATCAATCCGTTCGCGAGATATGGCAGTTTGGATATAAGAAACGCTTGAGAAACTCAAAATTTTCTCAGTTCTGATGCTCGAAACGAGTAACTAGAACGGCCTAGGGGAAAAGTACGCCTACCGTTGTAATCGGGCGAGTCTCTACTTTTAGATGCAACAGAAATTTTGCGGATTGGTCAATCCGTTCGCGAGATATGGCAGTTTGGAGGTAAGAAACGCTTGAGAAACTCAAAATTTTCGCAGTTCTGATGCTCGAAACGAATAACTAGAACGGCCTAGGGGAAAACTACACCTACCGTTGTAATCGGGCGAGTTTCTACTTTCAGATGCAACAGAAATTTTGCGGATTGGTCAATCCGTTCGCGAGATATGGCAGTTTGGAGGTGAGAAACGCTTGAGAAACACAAAATTTTCGCAGTTCTGATGCTCGGAACGAATAACTAGAAGGGCCTAGGGGAAAGGTACGCATACCGTTGTAATCGGGCGAGTTTCTATTTTCAGATGCAACAGAAATTTTGCGGATTGGTCAATCCGTTCGCGAGATATGGCAGTTTGGAGGTAAGAAACGCTTGAGAAACTCAAAATTTTCGCAGTTCTGATGCTCGAAACGAGTAACTAGAACGGCCTAGGGGAAAAGCACGCGTACTGTTGTAATCGGGCGAGTTTCTGGGCGAGTTTCTGCTTTCAGATGCAACAGAAATTTTGCGGATTGATCAATCCGTTCGCGAGATATGGCAGTTTGGAGGTAAGAAACGCTTGAGAAACTCAAAATTTTCGCAGTTCTGATGCTCGAAACGAATAACTAGAACGGCCTAGGGGAAAACTACACCTACAGTTGTAATCGGGCGAGTTTCTATTAGGTGGACCGGAAAGTAATGTCGTTTCTGCGCATGTCACTATTTGATTGTCATTTGTCAGCTCATTGTGTACATTAAAGTCGTAGCAAAGACATTCTGAGGTTATAGTGACTTGTTTAGTTGTAAATAATTAAATTTAAAATTTTTCTTTACAATTTTGGGTGAAATGGCCGGCCAAATACCAGAAGAGGTACATATCCGGCATTGCATGCTTTTTGAGTTTCGCAAGGGTAGTAACGCAACAGTTGCTACCAAAAACATTTGCGATGTTTATCCAAATGCATTAGACGTTCGTAAATGCCAAAGGTGGTTTTCCAAGTTCAAATCCGGTAATTTTGATCTTTCCGACTCGTATCGATCAGGAAGACCAACAACGTTAGACAATGACGTGTTAAGTGCGGAAGTGGAAGCAAATCCGTGTCAGACAATCGAGGAATTGTCAAACAGTCTTAACCAACCTTGGTCGACCATCCAAGAACATTTGCAGCAGATTGGGAAAGTAAGCAGAGCAGGTGTTTGGGTCCCGCATAATCTGTCCGAAGAGAACAAGGCTAACCGATCCACCACATGCAACTTATTGCTTCAACGGCACAATACAGAAGCGTTTTTTGATCGCTTGATCACCGGAGATGAAAAGTGGGTTCTTTATGATAATCCAAAACGCAAAAGGCAGTGGCTCTCTCCAAATGAATCGCCACAAAGTACTGCTAAGCCAGGTTTACACCCCAAAAAGGCCCTTTTGTGTGTTTGGTGGAGTATTCGCAGCGTTGTTCATTTTGAAGTGCTGAAACCTGGACAGACTGTGAATGCAGACCTTTACTGTGAACAATTAGATCGTGTAAATAAATCTTTAATTGAAAAGTGGCCAGCGATTGTCAACAGAAAAGGCGTTATTCTGCAAGACGATAATGCAAGACCGCACTGCGCAAGACGAACCTTGGCAAAAATTAATGAATTGGGGTGGGAGGTACTGCCTCACCCACCATACTCGCCCGATGTTGCACCATCGGATTTCCATTTATTCCGATCGCTTCAACACTTTCTAAGTGGCAAAAGATTTGCAAATTTGGATGATATTCAAAATGCCATCTCTGTATATTTTGCTCAAAAACCAATTGATTTTTATCGATCCGGCATTGAAAATTTGCACACTAGATGGCAAAAGGTTGTTGATAATGAGGGTGATTATATCATTGATTAAAAATAAAAACTCGTTAAAAATTTATGTATTTGAATTTAATGTCGGGAAACGACATTACTTTCCGGTCCCCCTAATACTTTCAGATGCAACAGAAATTTTGCGGATTGATCAATCCGTTCGCGAGATATGGCAGTTTGGAGATAAGAAACGCTTGAGAAACTCAAAATTTTCGCAGTTCTGATGCTCGAAACGAGTAACTAGAACGGCCTAGGGGAAAAGTACGCATAGCGTTGTAATCGGACGAGTTTCTACTTTCAGATGCAACAGAAATTTTGCGGATTGGTCAATCCGTTCGCGAGATATGGCAGTTTGGAGGTAAGAAACGCTTGAGAAACTCAAAATTTTCGCAGTTCTGATGCTCGAAACGAATAACTAGAACGGCCTAGGGGAAAAGTACGCATACTGATGTAATCGGGCGTGTTTCTACTTTCGGATGCAACAGAAATTTTGCGGATTTATCCATCCGTTCGCGAGATATGGCAGTTTGGAGATAAGAAACGCTTGAGAAACTCAAAATTTTCGCAGTTCTGATGCTCGAAACGAATAACTAGAACGGCCTAGGGGAAACCTACACCTACCTTTGAAATCGGGCGAGTTTCTACTTTCAGATGCAACAGAAATTTTGCGGATTGATCAATCCGTTCGCGAGATATGGCAGTTAGGAGATAAGAAACGCTTGAGAAACTCAAAATTTTCGCAGTTCTGATGCTCGAAACGAGTAACTAGAACGGCCTGGGGGAAAAGTACGCTTACCGTTGTAATCGGGCGAGTTTCTACTTTCAGATGCAACAGAAATTTTGCGGATTGGTCAAACCGTTCGCGAGATATGGCAGTTTGGAGGTAAGAAACGCTTGAGAAACTCAAAATTTTCGCAGTTCTGATGCTCGAAACGAATAACTAGAACGGCCTAGGGGAAAAGTACGCATACTGATGTAATCGGGCGTGTTTCTACTTTCAGATGCAACAGAAATTTTGCGGATTTATCCATCCGTTCGCGAGATATGGCAGTTTGGAGATAAGAAACGCTTGAGAAGCTCAAAATTTTCGCAGTTCTGATGCTCGAAACGAATAACTAGAACGGCCTAGGGGAAACCTACACCTACCTTTGTAATCGGGCGAGTTTCTACTTTCAGATGCAACAGAAATTTTGCGGATTGGTCAATCCGTTCGCGAGATATGGCAGTTTGGAGGTAAGAAACGCTTGAGAAACTCAAAATTTTCGCAGTTCTGATGCTCGAAATGAATAACTGGAACGGCCTAGGGGAAAACTACACATACCGTTGTAATCGGGCAAGTTTCTACTTTCAGATGCAACAGAAACTTTGCGGATTGGTCAATCCGTTCGCGAGATATGGCAGTTTGGAGGTAAGAAACGCTTGAGAAACTCAAAATTTTCGCAGTTCTGATGCTCGAAACGAGTAACTGAAACGGCCTAGGGGAAGAGCACGCATACTGTTGTAATCGGGCGAGTTTCTACTTTCAGATGCAACAGAAATTTTGCGGATTGATCAATCCGTTCGCGAGATATGGCAGTTTGGAGATAAGAAACGCTTGAGAAACTCAAAATTTTCGCAGTTCTGATGCTCGAAACGAGTAACTAGAACGGCCTAGGGGAAAAGTACGCATACCGTTGTAATCGGGCGAGTTTCTATTTTCAGATGCAACAGAAATTTTGCGGATTGATCAATCCGTTCGCGAGATATGGCAGTTTGGAGGTAAGAAACGCTTGAGAAACTCAAAATTTTCGCAGTTCTGATGCTCGAAACGAGTAACTAGAACGGCCTAGGGGAAAAGTACGCATAGCGTTGTAATCGGGCGAGTTTCTACTTTCAGATGCAACAGAAATTTTGCGGATTGGTCAAACCGTTCGCGAGATATGGCAGTTTGGAGGTAAGAAACGCTTGAGAAACTCAAAATTTTCGCAGTTCTGATGCTCGAAACGAATAACTAGAACGGCCTAGGGGAAAAGTACGCATACTGATGTAATCGGGCGTATTTCTACTTTCAGATGCAACAGAAATTTTGCGGATTTATCCATCCGTTCGCGAGATATGGCAGTTTGTAGGTAAGAAACGCTTGAGAAACTCAAAATTTTCGCAGTTCTGATGCTCGAAACGAATAACTGGAACGGCCTAGGGGAAAACTACACATACCGTTGTAATCGGGCGAGTTTCTACATTCAGATGCAACAGAAATTTTGCGGATTGATCAATCCGTTCGCGAGATATGGCAGTTTGGAGATAAGAAACGCTTGAGAAACACAAAATTTTCGCAGTTCTGATGCTCGAAACGAGTAACTAGAACGGCCTAGGGGAAAAGCACGCATACTGTTGTAATCGGGCGAGATTCTGCTTTCAGATGCAACAGAAATTTTGCGGATTGGTCAATCCGTTCGCGAGATATGGCAGTTTGGAGGTAAGAAACGCTTGAGAAACTCAAAATTTTCGCAGTTCTGATGCTCGAAACGAGTAACTGAAACGGCCTAGGGGAAGAGCACGCATACTGTTGTAATCGGGCGAGTTTCTACTTTCAGATGCAACAGAAATTTTGCGGATTGATCAATCCGTTCGCGAGATATGGCAGTTTGGAGATAAGAAATGCTTGAGAAACTCAAAATTTTCGCAGTTCTGATGCTCGAAACGAGTAACTAGAACGGCCTAGGGGAAAAGTACGCATAGCGTTGTAATCGGGCGAGTTTCTACTTTCAGATGCAACAGAAATTTTGCGGATTGGTCAAACCGTTCGCGAGATATGGCAGTTTGGAGGTAAGAAACGCTTGAGAAACTCAAAATTTTCGCAGTTCTGATGCTCGAAACGAATAACTAGAACGGCCTAGGGGAAAAGTACGCATACTGATGTAATCGGGCGTGTTTCTACTTTCAGATGCAACAGAAATTTTGCGGATTTATCCATCCGTTCGCGAGATATGGCAGTTTGGAGATAAGAAACGCTTGAGAAACTCAAAATTTTCGCAGTTCTGATGCTCGAAACGAATAACTAGAACGGCCTAGGGGAAACCTACACCTACCTTTGTAATCGGGCGAGTTTCTACTTTCAGATGCAACAGAAATTTTGCGGATTTATCCATCCGTTCGCGAGATATGGCAGTTTGGAGATAAGAAACGCTTGAGAAGCTCAAAATTTTCGCAGTTCTGATGCTCGAAACGAATAACTAGAACGGCCTAGGGGAAACCTACACCTACCTTTGTAATCGGGCGAGTTTCTACTTTCAGATGCAACAGAAATTTTGCGGATTGGTCAATCCGTTCGCGAGATATGGCAGTTTGGAGGTAAGAAACGCTTGAGAAACTCAAAATTTTCGCAGTTCTGATGCTCGAAATGAATAACTGGAACGGCCTAGGGGAAAACTACACATACCGTTGTAATCGGGCAAGTTTCTACTTTCAGATGCAACAGAAACTTTGCGGATTGGTCAATCCGTTCGCGAGATATGGCAGTTTGGAGGTAAGAAACGCTTGAGAAACTCAAAATTTTCGCAGTTCTGATGCTCGAAACGAGTAACTGAAACGGCCTAGGGGAAGAGCACGCATACTGTTGTAATCGGGCGAGTTTCTACTTTCAGATGCAACAGAAATTTTGCGGATTGATCAATCCGTTCGCGAGATATGGCAGTTTGGAGATAAGAAACGCTTGAGAAACTCAAAATTTTCGCAGTTCTGATGCTCGAAACGAGTAACTAGAACGGCCTAGGGGAAAAGTACGCATACCGTTGTAATCGGGCGAGTTTCTATTTTCAGATGCAACAGAAATTTTGCGGATTGATCAATCCGTTCGCGAGATATGGCAGTTTGGAGGTAAGAAACGCTTGAGAAACTCAAAATTTTCGCAGTTCTGATGCTCGAAACGAGTAACTAGAACGGCCTAGGGGAAAAGTACGCATAGCGTTGTAATCGGGCGAGTTTCTACTTTCAGATGCAACAGAAATTTTGCGGATTGGTCAAACCGTTCGCGAGATATGGCAGTTTGGAGGTAAGAAACGCTTGAGAAACTCAAAATTTTCGCAGTTCTGATGCTCGAAACGAATAACTAGAACGGCCTAGGGGAAAAGTACGCATACTGATGTAATCGGGCGTATTTCTACTTTCAGATGCAACAGAAATTTTGCGGATTTATCCATCCGTTCGCGAGATATGGCAGTTTGTAGGTAAGAAACGCTTGAGAAACTCAAAATTTTCGCAGTTCTGATGCTCGAAACGAATAACTGGAACGGCCTAGGGGAAAACTACACATACCGTTGTAATCGGGCGAGTTTCTACATTCAGATGCAACAGAAATTTTGCGGATTGATCAATCCGTTCGCGAGATATGGCAGTTTGGAGATAAGAAACGCTTGAGAAACACAAAATTTTCGCAGTTCTGATGCTCGAAACGAGTAACTAGAACGGCCTAGGGGAAAAGCACGCATACTGTTGTAATCGGGCGAGATTCTGCTTTCAGATGCAACAGAAATTTTGCGGATTGGTCAATCCGTTCGCGAGATATGGCAGTTTGGAGGTAAGAAACGCTTGAGAAACTCAAAATTTTCGCAGTTCTGATGCTCGAAACGAGTAACTGAAACGGCCTAGGGGAAGAGCACGCATACTGTTGTAATCGGGCGAGTTTCTACTTTCAGATGCAACAGAAATTTTGCGGATTGATCAATCCGTTCGCGAGATATGGCAGTTTGGAGATAAGAAATGCTTGAGAAACTCAAAATTTTCGCAGTTCTGATGCTCGAAACGAGTAACTAGAACGGCCTAGGGGAAAAGTACGCATAGCGTTGTAATCGGGCGAGTTTCTACTTTCAGATGCAACAGAAATTTTGCGGATTGGTCAAACCGTTCGCGAGATATGGCAGTTTGGAGGTAAGAAACGCTTGAGAAACTCAAAATTTTCGCAGTTCTGATGCTCGAAACGAATAACTAGAACGGCCTAGGGGAAAAGTACGCATACTGATGTAATCGGGCGTGTTTCTACTTTCAGATGCAACAGAAATTTTGCGGATTTATCCATCCGTTCGCGAGATATGGCAGTTTGGAGATAAGAAACGCTTGAGAAACTCAAAATTTTCGCAGTTCTGATGCTCGAAACGAATAACTAGAACGGCCTAGGGGAAACCTACACCTACCTTTGTAATCGGGCGAGTTTCTACTTTCAGATGCAACAGAAATTTAGCGGATTGATCAATCCGTTCGCGAGATATGGCAGTTAGGAGATAAGAAACGCTTGAGAAACTCAAAATTTTCGCAGTTCTGATGCTCGAAATGAGTAACTAGAACGGCCTAGGGGAGAAGTACGCTTACCGTTGTAATCGGGCGAGTTTCTACTTTCAGATGCAACAGAAATTTTGCGGATTGGTCAATCCGTTCGCGAGATATGGCAGTTTGGAGGTAAGAAACGCTTGAGAAACACAAAATGTTCGCAGTTCTGATGCTCGAAACGAATAACTAAAACGGCCTAGGGGAAAACTACACCTACCGTTGTAATCGGGCGAGTTTCTACTTTCAGATGCAACAGAAATTTTGCGGATTGATCAATCCGTTCGCGAGATATGGCAGTTTGGAGAAAAGAAACGCTTGAGAAACTCAAAATTTTCGCAGTTCTGATGCTCGAAACGAATAACTAGAACGGCCTAGGGGAAAACTACACCTACCGTTGTAATCGGGCGAGTTTCTACTTTCAGATGCAACAGAAATTTTGCGGATTGATCAATCCGTTCGCGAGATATGGCAGTTTGGAGATAAGAAACGCTTGAGAAACTCAAAATTTTCGCAGTTCTGATGCTCGATCGAATAACTAGAACGGCCTAGGGGAAAAGTACGCATACTGATGTAATCGGGCGTGTTTCTACTTTCAGATGCAACAGAAATTTTGCGGATTGATCAATCCGTTCGCGAGATATGGCAGTTTGGAGGTAAGAAACGCTTGAGAAACACAAAATTTTCGCAGTTCTGATGCTCGAAACGAATAACTAAAACGGCCTAGGGGAAAACTACACCTACCGTTGTAATCGGGCGAGTTTCTACTTTCAGATGCAACAGAAATTTTGCGGATTGATCAATCCGTTCGCGAGATATGGCAGTTTGGAGGTAAGAAACGCTTGAGAAACACAAAATTTTCGCAGTTCTGATGCTCGAAACGAATAACTAAAACGGCCTAGGGGAAAACTACACCTACCGTTGTAATCGGGCGAGTTTCTACTTTCAGATGCAACAGAAATTTTGCGGATTGATCAATCCGTTCGCGAGATATGGCAGTTTGGAGATAAGAAACGCCTGAGAAACTCAAAATTTTCGCAGTTCTGATGCTCGAAACGAATAACTAGAACGGCCTAGGGGAAAACTACACCTACCGTTGTAATCGGGCGAGTTTCTACTTTCAGATGCAACAGAAATTTTGCGGATTGATCAATCCGTTCGCGAGATATGGCAGTTTGGAGATAAGAAACGCTTGAGAAACTCAAAATTTTCGCAGTTCTGATGCTCGAAACGAATAACTAGAACGGCCTAGGGGAAAACTACACCTACCGTTGTAATCGGGCGAGTTTCTACTTTCAGATGCAACAGAAATTTTGCGGATTGATCAATCCGTTCGCGAGATATGGCAGTTTGGAGATAAGAAACGCTTGAGAAACTCAAAATTTTCGCAGTTCTGATGCTCGATCGAATAACTAGAACGGCCTAGGGGAAAAGTACGCATACTGATGTAATCGGGCGTGTTTCTACTTTCAGATGCAACAGAAATTTTGCGGATTGATCAATCCGTTCGCGAGATATGGCAGTTTGGAGGTAAGAAACGCTTGAGAAACACAAAATTTTCGCAGTTCTGATGCTCGAAACGAATAACTAAAACGGCCTAGGGGAAAACTACACCTACCGTTGTAATCGGGCGAGTTTCTACTTTCAGATGCAACAGAAATTTTGCGGATTGATCAATCCGTTCGCGAGATATGGCAGTTTGGAGGTAAGAAACGCTTGAGAAACACAAAATTTTCGCAGTTCTGATGCTCGAAACGAATAACTAAAACGGCCTAGGGGAAAACTACACCTACCGTTGTAATCGGGCGAGTTTCTACTTTCAGATGCAACAGAAATTTTGCGGATTGATCAATCCGTTCGCGAGATATGGCAGTTTGGAGATAAGAAACGCTTGAGAAACTCAAAATTTTCGCAGTTCTGATGCTCGAAACGAATAACTAGAACGGCCTAGGGGAAACCTACACCTACCTTTGTAATCGGGCGAGTTTCTACTTTCAGATGCAACAGAAATTTTGCGGATTGATCAATCCGTTCGCGAGATATGGCAGTTAGGAGATAAGAAACGCTTGAGAAACTCAAAATTTTCGCAGTTCTGATGCTCGAAATGAGTAACTAGAACGGCCTAGGGGAAAAGTACGCTTACCGTTGTAATCGGGCGAGTTTCTACTTTCAGATGCAACAGAAATTTTGCGGATTGGTCAATCCGTTCGCGAGATATGGCAGTTTGGAGGTAAGAAACGCTTGAGAAACACAAAATGTTCGCAGTTCTGATGCTCGAAACGAATAACTAAAACGGCCTAGGGGAAAACTACACCTACCGTTGTAATCGGGCGAGTTTCTACTTTCAGATGCAACAGAAATTTTGCGGATTGATCAATCCGTTCGCGAGATATGGCAGTTTGGAGAAAAGAAACGCTTGAGAAACTCAAATTTTCGCAGTTCTGATGCTCGAAACGAATAACTAGAACGGCCTAGGGGAAAACTACACCTACCGTTGTAATCGGGCGAGTTTCTACTTTCAGATGCAACAGAAATTTTGCGGATTGATCAATCCGTTCGCGAGATATGGCAGTTTGGAGATAAGAAACGCTTGAGAAACTCAAAATTTTCGCAGTTCTGATGCTCGATCGAATAACTAGAACGGCCTAGGGGAAAAGTACGCATACTGATGTAATCGGGCGTGTTTCTACTTTCAGATGCAACAGAAATTTTGCGGATTGATCAATCCGTTCGCGAGATATGGCAGTTTGGAGGTAAGAAACGCTTGAGAAACACAAAATTTTCGCAGTTCTGATGCTCGAAACGAATAACTAAAACGGCCTAGGGGAAAACTACACCTACCGTTGTAATCGGGCGAGTTTCTACTTTCAGATGCAACAGAAATTTTGCGGATTGATCAATCCGTTCGCGAGATATGGCAGTTTGGAGGTAAGAAACGCTTGAGAAACACAAAATTTTCGCAGTTCTGATGCTCGAAACGAATAACTAAAACGGCCTAGGGGAAAACTACACCTACCGTCGTAATCGGGCGAGTTTCTACTTTCAGATGCAACAGAAATTTTGCGGATTGATCAATCCGTTCGCGAGATATGGCAGTTTGGAGATAAGAAACGCTTGAGAAACTCAAAATTTTCGCAGTTCTGATGCTCGAAACGAATAACTAGAACGGCCTAGGGGAAAACTACACCTACCGTTGTAATCGGGCGAGTTTCTACTTTCAGATGCAACAGAAATTTTGCGGATTGATCAATCCGTTCGCGAGATATGGCAGTTTGGAGATAAGAAACGCTTGAGAAACTCAAAATTTTCGCAGTTCTGATGCTCGAAACGAATAACTAGAACGGCCTAGGGGAAAAGTACGCATACTGATGTAATCGGGCGTGTTTCTACTTTCAGATGCAACAGAAATTTTGCGGATTTATCCATCCGTTCGCGAGATATGGCAGTTTGGAGATAAGAAACGCTTGAGAAACTCAAAATTTTCGCAGTTCTGATGCTCGAAACGAATAACTAGAACGGCCTAGGGGAAACCTACACCTACCTTTGTAATCGGGCGAGTTTCTACTTTCAGATGCAACAGAAATTTTGCGGATTGATCAATCCGTTCGCGAGATATGGCAGTTAGGAGATAAGAAACGCTTGAGAAACTCAAAATTTTCGCAGTTCTGATGCTCGAAACGAGTAACTAGAACGGCCTAGGGGAAAAGTACGCTTACCGTTGTAATCGGGCGAGTTTCTACTTTCAGATGCAACAGAAATTTTGCGGATTGGTCAATCCGTTCGCGAGATATGGCAGTTTGGAGGTAGGAAACGCTTGAGAAACACAAAATTTTCGCAGTTCTGATGCTCGAAACGAATAACTAGAACGGCCTAGGGGAAAAGTACACATACCGTTTTAATCGGGCAAGTTTCTACTTTCAGATGCAACAGAATTTTGCGGATTGGTCAATCCGTTCGCGAGATATGGCTGTTTGGAGGTAAGAAACGCTTGAGAAACTCAAAATTTGCGCAGTTCTGATGCTCGAAACGAATAACTAGAACGGCCTAGGGGAAAAATACACCTACCGTTGTAATCGGGCGAGCTTCTACTTTCAGATGCAACAGAAATTTTGCGGATTGGTCAATCCGTTCGCGAGATATGGCAGTTTGGAGGTAAGAAACGCTTGAGAAACTCAAAATTTTCGCCGTTCTGATGCTCGAAACGAATAACTAGAACGGCCTAGGGGAAAAGTACGCATACTGATGTAATCGGGCGTGTTTCTACTTTCAGATGCAACAGAAATTTTGCGGATTTATCCATCCGTTCGCGAGATATGGCAGTTTGGAGATAAGAAACGCTTGAGAAACTCAAAATTTTCGCAGTTCTGATGCTCGAAACGAATAACTAGAACGGCCTAGGGGAAACCTACACCTACCTTTGTAATCGGGCGAGTTTCTACTTTCAGATGCAACAGAAATTTTGCGGATTGATCAATCCGTTCGCGAGATATGGCAGTTAGGAGATAAGAAACGCTTGAGAAACTCAAAATTTTCGCAGTTCTGATGCTCGAAACGAGTAACTAGAACGGCCTAGGGGAAAAGTACGCTTACCGTTGTAATCGGGCGAGTTTCTACTTTCAGATGCAACAGAAATTTTGCGGATTGGTCAATCCGTTCGCGAGATATGGCAGTTTGGAGGTAGGAAACGCTTGAGAAACACAAAATTTTCGCAGTTCTGATGCTCGAAACGAATAACTAGAACGGCCTAGGGGAAAAGTACACATACCGTTTTAATCGGGCAAGTTTCTACTTTCAGATGCAACAGAATTTTGCGGATTGGTCAATCCGTTCGCGAGATATGGCTGTTTGGAGGTAAGAAACGCTTGAGAAACTCAAAATTTGCGCAGTTCTGATGCTCGAAACGAATAACTAGAACGGCCTAGGGGAAAAATACACCTACCGTTGTAATCGGGCGAGCTTCTACTTTCAGATGCAACAGAAATTTTGCGGATTGGTCAATCCGTTCGCGAGATATGGCAGTTTGGAGGTAAGAAACGCTTGAGAAACTCAAAATTTTCGCCGTTCTGATGCTCGAAACGAATAACTAGAACGGCCTAGGGGAAAACTACACCTACCGTTGTAATCGGGCGAGTTTCTACTTTCAGATGCAACAGAAATTTTGCGGATTGATCAATCCGTTCGCGAGATATGGCAGTTTGGAGAAAAGAAACGCTTGAGAAACTCAAAATTTTCGCAGTTCTGATGCTCGAAACGAATAACTAGAACGGCCTAGGGGAAAACTACACCTACCGTTGTAATCGGGCGAGTTTCTACTTTCAGATGCAACAGAAATTTTGCGGATTGATCAATCCGTTCGCGAGATATGGCAGTTTGGAGATAAGAAACGCTTGAGAAACTCAAAATTTTCGCAGTTCTGATGCTCGATCGAATAACTAGAACGGCCTAGGGGAAAAGTACGCATACTGATGTAATCGGGCGTGTTTCTACTTTCAGATGCAACAGAAATTTTGCGGATTGATCAATCCGTTCGCGAGATATGGCAGTTTGGAGGTAAGAAACGCTTGAGAAACACAAAATTTTCGCAGTTCTGATGCTCGAAACGAATAACTAAAACGGCCTAGGGGAAAACTACACCTACCGTTGTAATCGGGCGAGTTTCTACTTTCAGATGCAACAGAAATTTTGCGGATTGATCAATCCGTTCGCGAGATATGGCAGTTTGGAGGTAAGAAACGCTTGAGAAACACAAAATTTTCGCAGTTCTGATGCTCGAAACGAATAACTAAAACGGCCTAGGGGAAAACTACACCTACCGTCGTAATCGGGCGAGTTTCTACTTTCAGATGCAACAGAAATTTTGCGGATTGATCAATCCGTTCGCGAGATATGGCAGTTTGGAGATAAGAAACGCTTGAGAAACTCAAAATTTTCGCAGTTCTGATGCTCGAAACGAATAACTAGAACGGCCTAGGGGAAAACTACACCTACCGTTGTAATCGGGCGAGTTTCTACTTTCAGATGCAACAGAAATTTTGCGGATTGATCAATCCGTTCGCGAGATATGGCAGTTTGGAGATAAGAAACGCTTGAGAAACTCAAAATTTTCGCAGTTCTGATGCTCGAAACGAATAACTAGAACGGCCTAGGGGAAAAGTACGCATACTGATGTAATCGGGCGTGTTTCTACTTTCAGATGCAACAGAAATTTTGCGGATTTATCCATCCGTTCGCGAGATATGGCAGTTTGGAGATAAGAAACGCTTGAGAAACTCAAAATTTTCGCAGTTCTGATGCTCGAAACGAATAACTAGAACGGCCTAGGGGAAACCTACACCTACCTTTGTAATCGGGCGAGTTTCTACTTTCAGATGCAACAGAAATTTTGCGGATTGATCAATCCGTTCGCGAGATATGGCAGTTAGGAGATAAGAAACCCTTGAGAAACTCAAAATTTTCGCAGTTCTGATGCTCGAAACGAGTAACTAGAACGGCCTAGGGGAAAAGTACGCTTACCGTTGTAATCGGGCGAGTTTCTACTTTCAGATGCAACAGAAATTTTGCGGATTGGTCAATCCGTTCGCGAGATATGGCAGTTTGGAGGTAGGAAACGCTTGAGAAACACAAAATTTTCGCAGTTCTGATGCTCGAAACGAATAACTAGAACGGCCTAGGGGAAAAGTACACATACCGTTTTAATCGGGCAAGTTTCTACTTTCAGATGCAACAGAATTTTGCGGATTGGTCAATCCGTTCGCGAGATATGGCTGTTTGGAGGTAAGAAACGCTTGAGAAACTCAAAATTTGCGCAGTTCTGATGCTCGAAACGAATAACTAGAACGGCCTAGGGGAAAAATACACCTACCGTTGTAATCGGGCGAGCTTCTACTTTCAGATGCAACAGAAATTTTGCGGATTGGTCAATCCGTTCGCGAGATATGGCAGTTTGGAGGTAAGAAACGCTTGAGAAACTCAAAATTTTCGCCGTTCTGATGCTCGAAACGAATAACTAGAACGGCCTAGGGGAAAAGTGCGCATACCGTTGTAATCGGGCGAGTTTCTACTTTCAGATGCATTAGAAATTTTGCGGATTGGTCAATCGGTTCGCGAGATATGGCAATTTTGAGGTAAGAAACGCTTGAGAAACTCAAAATTTGCGCAGTTCTGATGCTCGAAACGAATAACTAGAACGGCCTAGCGGAAAAGTGCGCATACCGTTGTAATCGGGCGAGTTTCTTCTTTCAGATGCAACAGAAATTTTGCGGATCGGTCAATCCGTTCGCGAGATATGGCAGTTTGGATGTAAGAAACGCTTGAGGAACTCAAAATTTTCGCAGTTCTGATGCTCGAAACGAACAACTGGAACGGCCTAGGGGAAAACTACACATACCGTTGTAATCGGGCGAGTTTCTACTTTCAGATGCAACAGAAACTTTGCGGATTGGACATTCCGTTCGCGAGATATGGCAGTTTGGAGGTAAGAAACGCTTGAGAAACTCAAAATTTTCGCAGTTCTGATGCTCGAAACGAATAACTAGAACGGCCTAGGGGAAAAGTGCGCATACCGTTGTAATCGGGCGAGTTTCTACTTTCAGAAGCAACAGAAATTTTGCGGATTGATCAATCCGTTCGCGAGATATGGCAGTTAGGAGATAAGAAACGCTTGAGAAACTCAAAATTTTCGCAGTTCTGGTGCTCGAAACGAGTAACTAGAACGGCCTAGGGGAAAAGTACGCTTACCGTTGTAATCGGGCGAGTTTCTACTTTCAGATGCAACAGAAATTTTGCGGATTGATCAATCCGTTCGCGAGATATGGCAGTTTGGAGATAAGAAACGCTTGAGAAACTCAAAATTTTCGCAGTTCTGATGCTCGAAACGAATAACTAGAACGGCCTAGGGGAAAAGTACGCATACTGATGTAATCGGGCGTGTTTCTACTTTCAGATGAAACAGAAATTTTGCGGATTGATCAATCCGTTCGCGAGATATGGCAGTTTGGAGGTAAGAAACGCTTGAGAAACACAAAATTTTCGCAGTTCTGATGCTCGAAACGAATAACTAGAACGGCCTAGGGGAAAAGTACGCATACTGATGTAATCGGGCGTGTTTCTACTTTCAGATGCAACAGAAATTTTGCGGATTTATCCATCCGTTCGCGAGATATGGCAGTTTGGAGATAAGAAACGCTTGAGAAACTCAAAATTTTCGCAGTTCTGATGCTCGAAACGAATAACTAGAACGGCCTAGGGGAAACCTACACCTACCTTTGTAATCGGGCGAGTTTCTACTTTCAGATGCAACAGAAATTTTGCGGATTGATCAATCCGTTCGCGAGATATGGCAGTTTGGAGGTAAGAAACGCTTGAGAAACACAAAATTTTCGCAGTTCTGATGCTCGAAACGAATAACTAAAACGGCCTAGGGGAAAACTACACCTACCGTTGTAATCGGGCGAGTTTCTACTTTCAGATGCAACAGAAATTTTGCGGATTGATCAATCCGTTCGCGAGATATGGCAGTTTGGAGGTAAGAAACGCTTGAGAAACACAAAATTTTCGCAGTTCTGATGCTCGAAACGAATAACTAAAACGGCCTAGGGGAAAACTACACCAACCGTTGTAATCGGGCGAGTTTCTACTTTCAGATGCAACAGAAATTTTGCGGATTTATCCATCCGTTCGCGAGATATGGCTGTTTGGAGATAAGAAACGCTTGAGAAACTCAAAATTTTCGCAGTTCTGATGCTCGAAACGAATAACTAGAACGGCCTAGGGGAAACCTACACCTACCTTTGTAATCGGGCGAGTTTCTACTTTCAGATGCAACAGAAATTTTGCGGATTGATCAATCCGTTCGCGAGATATGGCAGTTAGGAGATAAGAAACGCTTGAGAAACTCAAAATTTTCGCAGTTCTGATGCTCGAAACGAGTAACTAGAACGGCCTAGGGGAAAAGTACGCTTACCGTTGTAATCGGGCGAGTTTCTACTTTCAGATGCAACAGAAATTTTGCGGACTGGTCAATCCGTTCGCGAGATATGGCAGTTTGGAGGTAGGAAACGCTTGAGAAACTCAAAATTTGCGCAGTTCTGATGCTCGAAACGAATAACTAGAACGGCCTAGGGGAAAAATACACCTACCGTTGTAATCGGGCGAGTTTCTACTTTCAGATGCAACAGAAATTTTGCGGATTGGTCAATCCGTTCGCGAGATATGGCAGTTTGGAGGTAAGAAACGCCTGAGAAACTCAAAATTTTCGCCGTTCTGATGCTCGAAACGAATAACTAGAACGGCCTAGGGGAAAAGTGCGCATACCGTTGTAATCGGGCGAGTTTCTACTTTCAGATGCATTAGAAATTTTGCGGATTGGTCAATCGGTTCGCGAGATATGGCAATTTGGAGGTAAGAAACGCTTGAGAAACTCAAAATTTGCGCAGTTCTGATGCTCGAAACGAATAACTAGAACGGCCTAGCGGAAAAGTGCGCATATCGTTGTAATCGGGCGAGTTTCTTCTTTCAGATGCAACAGAAATTTTGCGGATCGGTCAATCCGTTCGCGAGATATGGCAGTTTGGATGTAAGAAACGCTTGAGGAACTCAAAATTTTCGCAGTTCTGATGCTCGAAACGAACAACTGGAACGGCCTAGGGGAAAACTACACATACCGTTGTAATCGGGCGAGTTTCTACTTTCAGATGCAACAGAAACTTTGCGGATTGGTCATTCCGTTCGCGAGATATGGCAGTTTGGAGGTAAGAAACGCTTGAGAAACTCAAAATTTTCGCAGTTCTGATGCTCGAAACGAATAACTAGAACGGCCTAGGCGAAAAGTGCGCATACCGTTGTAATCGGGCGAGTTTCTACTTTCAGAAGCAACAGAAATTTTGCGGATTGATCAATCCGTTCGCGAGATATGGCAGTTAGGAGATAAGAAACGCTTGAGAAACTCAAAATTTGCGCAGTTCTGATTTTCGAAACGAATAACTAGAACGGCCTAGGGAAAAAATACACCTACCGTTGTAATCGGGCGAGTTTCTACTTTCAGATGCAACAGAAATTTTGCGGATTGGTCAATCCGTTCGCGAGATATGGCTGTTTGGAGGTAAGAAACGCTTGAGAAACTCAAAATTTGCGCAGTTCTGATTTTCGAAACGAATAACTAGAACGGCCTAGGGAAAAAATACACCTACCGTTGTAATCGGGCGAGTTTCTACTTTCAGATGCAACAGAAATTTTGCGGATTGGTCAATCCGTTCGCGAGATATGGCAGTTTGCAGGTAAGAAACGCTTGAGAAACACAAAATTTTCGCAGTTCTGATGCTCGGAACGAATAACTAGAAGGGCCTAGGGGAAAAGTACGCTTACCGTTGTAATCGGGCGAGTTTCTACTTTCAGATGCAACAGAAATTTTGCGGACTGGTCAATCCGTTCGCGAGATATGGCAGTTTGGAGGTAGGAAACGCTTGAGAAACACAAAATTTTCGCAGTTCTGATGCTCGAAACGAATAACTAGAACGGCCTAGGGGAAAAGTACACATACCGTTGTAATCGGGCAAGTTTCTACTTTCAGATGCAACAGAATTTTGCGGATTGGTCAATCCGTTCGCGAGATATGGCTGTTTGGAGGTAAGAAACGCTTGAGAAACTCAAAATTTGCGCAGTTCTGATTTTCGAAACGAATAACTAGAACGGCCTAGGGAAAAAATACACCTACCGTTGTAATCGGGCGAGTTTCTACTTTCAGATGCAACAGAAATTTTGCGGATTGGTCAATCCGTTCGCGAGATATGGCAGTTTGGAGGTAAGAAACGCTTGAGAAACTCAAAATTTTCGCCGTTCTGATGCTCGAAACGAATAACTAGAACGGCCTAGGGGAAAAGTGCGCATACCGTTGTAATCGGGCGAGTTTCTACTTTCAGATGCATTAGAAATTTTGCGGATTGGTCAATCGGTTCGCGAGATATGGCAATTTGGAGGTAAGAAACGCTTGAGAAACTCAAAATTTGCGCAGTTCTGATGCTCGAAACGAATAACTAGAACGGCCTAGCGGAAAAGTGCGCATACCGTTGTAATCGGGCGAGTTTCTTCTTTCAGATGCAACAGAAATTTTGCGGATCGGTCAATCCGTTCGCGAGATATGGCAGTTTGGATGTAAGAAACGCTTGAGGAACTCAAAATTTTCGCAGTTCTGATGCTCGAAACGAACAACTGGAACGGCCTAGGGGAAAACTACACATACCGTTGTAATCGGGCGAGTTTCTACTTTCAGATGCAACAGAAACTTTGCGGATTGGTCATTCCGTTCGCGAGATATGGCAGTTTGGAGGTAAGAAACGCTTGAGAAACTCAAAATTTTCGCAGTTCTGATGCTCGAAACGAATAACTAGAACGGCCTAGGGGAAAAGTGCGCATACCGTTGTAATCGGGCGAGTTTCTACTTTCAGATGCATTAGAAATTTTGCGGATTGGTCAATCGGTTCGCGAGATATGGCAATTTGGAGGTAAGAAACGCTTGAGAAACTCAAAATTTGCGCAGTTCTGATGCTCGAAACGAATAACTAGAACGGCCTAGCGGAAAAGTGCGCATATCGTTGTAATCGGGCGAGTTTCTTCTTTCAGATGCAACAGAAATTTTGCGGATCGGTCAATCCGTTCGCGAGATATGGCAGTTTGGATGTAAGAAACGCTTGAGGAACTCAAAATTTTCGCAGTTCTGATGCTCGAAACGAACAACTGGAACGGCCTAGGGGAAAACTACACATACCGTTGTAATCGGGCGAGTTTCTACTTTCAGATGCAACAGAAACTTTGCGGATTGGTCATTCCGTTCGCGAGATATGGCAGTTTGGAGGTAAGAAACGCTTGAGAAACTCAAAATTTTCGCAGTTCTGATGCTCGAAACGAATAACTAGAACGGCCTAGGGGAAAAGTGCGCATACCGTTGTAATCGGGCGAGTTTCTACTTTCAGAAGCAACAGAAATTTTGCGGATTGATCAATCCGTTCGCGAGATATGGCAGTTAGGAGATAAGAAACGCTTGAGAAACTCAAAATTTTCGCAGTTCTGATGCTCGATACGAGTAACTAGAACGGCCTAGGGGAAAAGTACGCTTACCGTTGTAATCGGGCGAGTTTCTACTTTCAGATGCAACAGAAATTTTGCGGATTGGTCAATCCGTTCGCGAGATATGGCAGTTTGGAGGTAAGAAACGCTTGAGAAACACAAAATGTTCGCAGTTCTGATGCTCGAAACGAATAACTAGAACGGCCTAGGGGAAAACTACACCTACCGTTGTAATCGGGCGAGTTTCTACTTTCAGATGCAACAGAAATTTTGCGGATTGGTCAATCCGTTCGCGAGATATGGCAGTTTGGAGGTAAGAAACGCTTGAGAAACACAAAATTTTCGCAGTTCTGATGCTCGGAACGAATAACTAGAAGGGCCTAGGGGAAAAGTACGCTTACCGTTGTAATCGGGCGAGTTTCTACTTTCAGATGCAACAGAAATTTTGCGGACTGGTCAATCCGTTCGCGAGATATGGCAGTTTGGAGGTAGGAAACGCTTGAGAAACACAAAATTTTCGCAGTTCTGATGCTCGAAACGAATAACTAGAACGGCCTAGGGGAAAAGTACACATACCGTTGTAATCGGGCAAGTTTCTACTTTCAGATGCAACAGAATTTTGCGGATTGGTCAATCCGTTCGCGAGATATGGCAGTTTGGATGTAAGAAACGCTTGAGGAACTCAAAATTTTCGCATTTCTGATGCTCGAAACGAACAACTGGAACGGCCTAGGGGAAAACTACACATACCGTTGTAATCGGGCGAGTTTCTACTTTCAGATGCAACAGAAACTTTGCGGATTGGTCATTCCGTTCGCGAGATATGGCAGTTTGGAGGTAAGAAACGCTTGAGAAACTCAAAATTTTCGCAGTTCTGATGCTCGAAACGAATAACTAGAACGGCCTAGGGGAAAAGTGCGCATACCGTTGTAATCGGGCGAGTTTCTACTTTCAGAAGCAACAGAAATTTTGCGGATTGATCAATCCGTTCGCGAGATATGGCAGTTAGGAGATAAGAAACGCTTGAGAAACTCAAAATTTTCGCAGTTCTGATGCTCGAAACGAGTAACTAGAACGGCCTAGGGGAAAAGTACGCTTACCGTTGTAATCGGGCGAGTTTCTACTTTCAGATGCAACAGAAATTTTGCGGATTGGTCAATCCGTTCGCGAGATATGGCAGTTTGGAGGTAAGAAACGCTTGAGAAACACAAAATGTTCGCAGTTCTGATGCTCGAAACGAATAACTAGAACGGCCTAGGGGAAAACTACACCTACCGTTGTAATCGGGCGAGTTTCTACTTTCAGATGCAACAGAAATTTTGCGGATTGGTCAATCCGTTCGCGAGATATGGCAGTTTGGAGGTAAGAAACGCTTGAGAAACACAAAATTTTCGCAGTTCTGATGCTCGGAACGAATACCTAGAAGGGCCTAGGGGAAAGGTACGCATACCGTTGTAATCGGGCGAGTTTCTATTTTCAGATGCAACAGAAATTTTGCGGATTGGTCTATCCGTTCGCGAGATATGGCAGTTTGGAGGTAAGAAACGCTTGAGAAACTCAAAATTTTCGCAGTTCTGATGCTCGAAACGAGTAACTAGAACGGCCTAGGGGAAAAGCACGCATACTGTTGTAATCGGGCGAGTTTCTGCTTTCAGATGCAACAGAAATTTTGCGGATTGATCAATCCGTTCGCGAGATATGGCAGTTTGGAGGTAAGAAACGCTTGAGAAACTCAAAATTTTCGCAGTTCTGATGCTCGAAACGAATAACTAGAACGGCCTAGGGGAAAACTACACCTACCGTTGTAATCGGGCGAGTTTCTACTTTCAGATGCAACAGAAATTTTGCGGATTGATCAATCCGTTCGCGAGATATGGCAGTTTGGAGATAAGAAACGCTTGAGAAACTCAAAATTTTCGCAGTTCTGATGCTCGAAACGAGTAACTAGAACGGCCTAGGGGAAAAGTACGCATAGCGTTGTAATCGGGCGAGTTTCTACTTTCAGATGCAACAGAAATTTTGCGGATTGGTCAATCCGTTCGCGAGATATGGCAGTTTGGAGGTAAGAAACGCTTGAGAAACTCAAAATTTTCGCAGTTCTGATGCTCGAAACGAATAACTAGAACGGCCTAGGGGAAAAGTACGCATACTGATGTAATCGGGCGTGTTTCTACTTTCAGATGCAACAGAAATTTTGCGGATTTATCCATCCGTTCGCGAGATATGGCAGTTTGGAGATAAGAAACGCTTGAGAAACTCAAAATTTTCGCAGTTCTGATGCTCGAAACGAATAACTAGAACGGCCTAGGGGAAACCTACACCTACCTTTGAAATCGGGCGAGTTTCTACTTTCAGATGCAACAGAAATTTTGCGGATTGATCAATCCGTTCGCGAGATATGGCAGTTAGGAGATAAGAAACGCTTGAGAAACTCAAAATTTTCGCAGTTCTGATGCTCGAAACGAGTAACTAGAACGGCCTAGGGGAAAAGTACGCTTACCGTTGTAATCGGGCGAGTTTCTACTTTCAGATGCAACAGAAATTTTGCGGATCGGTCAAACCGTTCGCGAGATATGGCAGTTTGGAGGTAAGAAACGCTTGAGAAACTCAAAATTTTCGCAGTTCTGATGCTCGAAACGAATAACTAGAACGGCCTAGGGGAAAAGTACGCATACTGATGTAATTGGGCGTGTTTCTACTTTCAGATGCAACAGAAATTTTGCGGATTTATCCATCCGTTCGCGAGATATGGCAGTTTGGAGATAAGAAACGCTTGAGAAGCTCAAAATTTTCGCAGTTCTGATGCTCGAAACGAATAACTAGAACGGCCTAGGGGAAACCTACACCTACCTTTGTAATCGGGCGAGTTTCTACTTTCAGATGCAACAGAAATTTTGCGGATTGGTCAATCCGTTCGCGAGATATGGCAGTTTGGAGGTAAGAAACGCTTGAGAAACTCAAAATTTTCGCAGTTCTGATGCTCGAAACGAATAACTAGAACGGCCTAGGGGAAAACTACACCTACCGTTGTAATCGGGCGAGTTTCTACTTTCAGATGCAACAGAAATTTTGCGGATGGATCAATCCGTTCGCGAGATATGGCAGTTTGGAGATAAGAAACGCTTGAGAAACTCAAAATTTTCGCAGTTCTGATGCTCGAAACGAGTAACGGAAACGGCCTAGGGGAAAAGCACGCATACTGTTGTAATCGGGCGAGTTTCTACTTTCAGATGCAACAGAAATTTTGCGGATTGATCAATCCGTTCGCGAGATATGGCAGTTTGGATATAAGAAACGCTTGAGAAACTCAAAATTTTCTCAGTTCTGATGCCCGAAACGAGTAACTAGAACGGCCTAGGGGAAAAGTACGCTTACCGTTGTAATCGGGCGAGTTTCTACTTTCAGGTGCAACAGAAATTTTGCGGATTGGTCAAACCGTTCGCGAGATATGGCAGTTTGGAGGTAAGAAACGCTTGAGGAACTCAAAATTTTCGCAGTTCTGATGCTCGAAACGAATAACTAGAACGGCCTTGGGGAAAAGTACGCATACTGATGTAATCGGGCGTGTTTCTACTTTCAGATGCAACAGAAATTTTGCGGATTTATCCATCCGTTCGCGAGATATGGCAGTTTGGAGATAAGAAACGCTTGAGAAGCTCAAAATTTTCGCAGTTCTGATGCTCGAAACGAATAACTAGAACGGCCTAGGGGAAACCTACACCTACCTTTGTAATCGGGCGAGTTTCTACTTTCAGATGCAACAGAAATTTTGCGGATTGGTCAATCCGTTCGCGAGATATGGCAGTTTGGAGATAAGAAACGCTTGAGAAGCACAAAATTTTCGCAGTTCTGATGCTCAAAACGAATAACTAGAACGGCCTAGGGGAAACCTACATCTACCTTTGTAATCGGGCGAGTTTCTACTTTCAGATGCAACAGAAATTTTGCGGATTGGTCAATCCGTTAGCGAGATATGGCAGTTTGGAGGTAAGAAACGCTTGAGAAACACAAAATTTTCGCAGTTCTGATGCTCGAAACGAATAACTAGAACGGCCTAGGGGAAAAGTACGCATACTGTTGTAATCGGGCGAGTTTCTACTTTCAGATGCAACAGAAATTTTGCGGATTGATCAATCCGTTCGCGAGATATGGCAGCTTGGAGATAAGAAACGCTTGAGAAACTCAAAATTTTCGCAGTTCTGATGCTCGAAACGAGTAACTAGAACAGCCTAGGGGAAAAGTACGCTTACCGTTGTAATCGGGCGTGTTTCTACTTTCAGATGCAACAGAAATTTTGCGGATTGGTCAAACCGTTCGCGAGATATGGCAGTTTGGAGGTAAGAAACGCTTGAGAAACTCAAAATTTTCGCAGTTCTGATGCTCGAAACGAATAACTAGAACGGCCTAGGGGAAAAGTACGCATACTGATGTAATCGGGCGTGTTTCTACTTTCAGATGCAACAGAAATTTTGCGGATTTATCCATCCGTTCGCGAGATATGGCAGTTTGGAGATAAGAAACGCTTGAGAAGCTCAAAATTTTCGCAGTTCTGATGCTCGTAACGAATAACTAGAACGGCCTAGGGGAAACCTACACCTACCTTTGTAATCGGGCGAGTTTCTACTTTCAGATGCAACAGAAATTTTGCGGATTGGTCAATCCGTTCGCGAGATATGGCAGTTTGGAGGTAAGAAACGCTTGAGAAACTCAAAATTTTCGCAGTTCTGATGCTCGAAACGAGTAACTGAGACGGCCTAGGGGAAGAGCACGCATACTGTTGTAATCGGGCGAGTTTCTACTTTCAGATGCAACAGAAATTTTGCGGATTGATCAATCCGTTCGCGAGATATGGCAGTTTGTAGGTAAGAAACGCTTGAGAAACTCAAAATTTTCGCAGTTCTGATGCTCGAAACGAATAACTGGAACGGCCTAGGGGAAAACTACACATACCGTTGTAATCGGGCGAGTTTCTACATTCAGATGCAACAGAAATTTTGCGGATTGATCAATCCGTTCGCGAGATATGGCAGTTTGGAGATAAGAAACGCTTGAGAAACACAAAATTTTCGCAGTTCTGATGCTCGAAACGAGTAACTTGAACGGCCTAGGGGAAAAGCACGCATACTGTTGTAATCGGGCGAGATTCTGCTTTCAGATGCAACAGAAATTTTGCGGATTGGTCAATTCGTTCGCGAGATATGGCAGTTTGGAGGTAAGAAACGCTTGAGAAACTCAAAATTTTCGCAGTTCCGATGCTCGAAACGAGTAACTGAAACGGCCTAGGGGAAGAGCACGCATACTGTTGTAATCGGGCGAGTTTCTACTTCCAGATGCAACAGAAATTTTGCGGATTGATCAATCCGTTCGCGAGATATGGCAGTTTGGAGATAAGAAACGCTTGAGAAACTCAAAATTTTCGCAGTTCTGATGCTCGAAACGAGTAACTAGAACGGCCTAGGGGAAAAGTACGCATAGCGTTGTAATCGGGCGAGTTTCTACTTTCAGATGCAACAGAAATTTTGCGGATTGGTCAAACCGTTCGCGAGATATGGCAGTTTGGAGGTAAGAAACGCTTGAGAAACTCAAAATTTTCGCAGTTCTGATGCTCGAAACGAATAACTAGAACGGCCTAGGGGAAAAGTACGCATACTGATGTAATCGGGCGTGTTTCTACTTTCAGATGCAACAGAAATTTTGCGGATTTATCCATCCGTTCGCGAGATATGGCTGTTTGGAGGTAAGAAACGCTTGAGAAACTCAAAATTTTCGCAGTTCTGATGCTCGAAACGAATAACTAGAACGGCCTAGGGGAAACCTACACCTACCTTTGTAATCGGGCGAGTTTCTACTTTCAGATGCAACAGAAATTTTGCGGATTGATCAATCCGTTCGCGAGATATGGCAGTTTGTAGGTAAGAAACGCTTGAGAAACTCAAAATTTTCGCAGTTCTGATGCTCGAAACGAATAACTGGAACGGCCTAGGGGAAAACTACACATACCGTTGTAATCGGGCGAGTTTCTACATTCAGATGCAACAGAAATTTTGCGGATTGATCAATCCGTTCGCGAGATATGGCAGTTTGGAGATAAGAAACGCTTGAGAAACACAAAATTTTCGCAGTTCTGATGCTCGAAACGAGTAACTAGAACGGCCTAGGGGAAAAGCACGCATACTGTTGTAATCGGGCGAGATTCTGCTTTCAGATGCTACAGAAATTTTGCGGATTGGTCAATCCGTTCGCGAGATATGGCAGTTTGGAGGTAAGAAACGCTTGAGAAACTCAAAATTTTCGCAGTTCTGACGCTCGAAACGAGTAACTGAAACGGCCTAGGGGAAGAGCACGCATACTGATGTAATCGGGCGTGTTTCTACTTTCAGATGCAACAGAAATTTTGCGGATTTATCCATCCGTTCGCGAGATATGGCAGTTTGGAGATAAGAAACGCTTGAGAAACTCAAAATTTTCGCAGTTCTGATGCTCGAAACGAATAACTAGAACGGCCTAGGGGAAACCTACACCTACCTTTGTAATCGGGCGAGTTTCTACTTTCAGATGCAACAGAAATTTTGCGGATTGATCAATCCGTTCGCGAGATATGGCAGTTAGGAGATAAGAAACGCTTGAGAAACTCAAAATTTTCGCAGTTCTGATGCTCGAAATGAGTAACTAGAACGGCCTAGGGGAAAAGTACGCTTACCGTTGTAATCGGGCGAGTTTCTACTTTCAGATGCAACAGAAATTTTGCGGATTGGTCAATCCGTTCGCGAGATATGGCAGTTTGGAGGTAAGAAACGCTTGAGAAACACAAAATGTTCGCAGTTCTGATGCTCGAAACGAATAACTAAAACGGCCTAGGGGAAAACTACACCTACCGTTGTAATCGGGCGAGTTTCTACTTTCAGATGCAACAGAAATTTTGCGGATTGATCAATCCGTTCGCGAGATATGGCACTTTGGAGAAAAGAAACGCTTGAGAAACTCAAAATTTTCGCAGTTCTGATGCTCGAAACGAATAACTAGAACGGCCTAGGGGAAAACTACACCTACCGTTGTAATCGGGCGAGTTTCTACTTTCAGATGCAACAGAAATTTTGCGGATTGATCAATCCGTTCGCGAGATGTGGCAGTTTGGAGATAAGAAACGCTTGAGAAACTCAAAATTTTCGCAGTTCTGATGCTCGAAACGAATAACTAGAACGGCCTAGGGGAAAAGTACGCATACTGATGTAATCGGGCGTGTTTCTACTTTCAGATGCAACAGAAATTTTGCGGATTGATCAATCCGTTCGCGAGATATGGCAGTTTGGAGGTAAGAAACGCTTGAGAAACACAAAATTTTCGCAGTTCTGATGCTCGAAACGAATAACTAAAACGGCCTAGGGGAAAACTACACCTACCGTTGTAATCGGGCGAGTTTCTACTTTCAGATGCAACAGAAATTTTGCGGATTTATCCATCCGTTCGCGAGATATGGCAGTTTGTAGGTAAGAAACGCTTGAGAAACTCAAAATTTTCGCAGTACTGATGCTCGAAACGAATAACTGGAACGCCCTAGGGGAAAACTACACATACCGTTGTAATCGGGCGAGTTTCTACATTCAGATGCAACAGAAATTTTGCGGATTGATCAATCCGTTCGCGAGATATGGCAGTTTGGAGATAAGAAACGCTTGAGAAACACAAAATTTTCGCAGTTCTGATGCTCGAAACGAGTAACTAGAACGGCCTAGGGGAAAAGCACGCATACTGTTGTAATCGGGCGAGTTTCTGCTTTCAGATGCAACAGAAATTTTGCGGATTGGTCAATCCGTTCGCGAGATATGGCAGTTTGGAGGTAAGAAACGCTTGAGAAACTCAAAATTTTGGCAGTTCTGATGCTCGAAACGAATAACTAGAACGGCCTAGGGGAAAACTACACCTACCGTTGTAATCGGGCGAGTTTCTACTTTCAGATGCAACAGAAATTTTGCGGATTGATCAATCCGTTCGCGAGATATGGCAGTTTGGAGATAAGAAACGCTTGAGAAACTCAAAATTTTCGCAGTTCTGATGCTCGAAACGAGTAACTAGAACGGCCTAGGGGAAAAGTACGCATAGCGTTGTAATCGGGCGAGTTTCTACTTTCAGATGCAACAGAAATTTTGCGGATTGGTCAAACCGTTCGCGAGATATGGCAGTTTGGAGGTAAGAAACGCTTGAGAAACTCAAAATTTTCGCAGTTCTGATGCTCGAAACGAATAACTAGAACGGCCTAGGGGAAAAGTACGCATACTGATGTAATCGGGCGTGTTTCTACTTTCAGATGCAACAGAAATTTTGCGGATTTATCCATCCGTTCGCGAGATATGGCAGTTTGGAGATAAGAAACGCTTGAGAAACTCAAAATTTTCGCAGTTCTGATGCTCGAAACGAATAACTAGAACGGCCTAGGGGAAACCTACACCTACCTTTGTAATCGGGCGAGTTTCTACTTTCAGATGCAACAGAAATTTTGCGGATTGATCAATCCGTTCGCGAGATATGGCAGTTTGGAGGTAAGAAACGCTTGAGAAACACAAAATTTTCGCAGTTCTGATGCTCGAAACGAATAACTAGAACGGCCTAGGGGAAAAGTACGCATACCGTTGTAATCGGGCGAGTTTCTATTTTCAGATGCAACAGAAATTTTGCGGATTGGTCAATCCGTTCGCGAGATATGGCAGTTTGGAGGTAAGAAACGCTTGAGAAACTCAAAATTTTCGCAGTTCTGATGCTCGAAATGAATAACTGGAACGGCCTAGGGGAAAACTACACATACCGTTGTAATCGGGCAAGTTTCTACTTTCAGATGCAACAGAAATTTTGCGGATTGGTCAATCCGTTCGCGAGATATGGCAGTTTGGAGGTAAGAAACGCTTGAGAAACTCAAAATTTTCGCAGTTCTGATGCTCGAAACGAATAACTAGAACGGCCTAGGGGAAAACTACACCTACCGTTGTAATCGGGCGAGTTTCTACTTTCAGATGCAACAGAAATTTTGCGGATGGATCAATCCGTTCGCGAGATATGGCAGTTTGGAGATAAGAAACGCTTGAGAAACTCAAAATTTTCGCAGTTCTGATGCTCGAAACGAGTAACGGAAACGGCCTAGGGGAAAAGCACGCATACTGTTGTAATCGGGCGAGTTTCTACTTTCAGATGCAACAGAAATTTTGCGGATTGATCAATCCGTTCGCGAGATATGGCAGTTTGGATATAAGAAACGCTTGAGAAACTCAAAATTTTCTCAGTTCTGATGCTCGAAACGAGTAACTAGAACGGCCTAGGGGAAAAGTACGCCTACCGTTGTAATCGGGCGAGTCTCTACTTTCAGATGCAACAGAAATTTTGGGGATTGGTCAATCCGTTCGCGAGATATGGCAGTTTGTAGGTAAGAAACGCTTGAGAAACTCAAAATTTTCGCAGTTCTGATGCTCGAAACGAATAACTGGAACGGCCTAGGGGAAAACTACACATACCGTTGTAATCGGGCGAGTTTCTACTTTCAGATGCAACAGAAATTTTTCGGATTGATCAATCCGTTCGCGAGAATATGGCAGTTTGGAGATATGAAACGCTTGAGAAACACAAAATTTTCGCAGTTCTGATGCTCGAAACGAGTAACTAGAACGGCCTAGGGGAAAAGCACGCATACTGTTGTAATCGGGCGAGTTTCTGCTTTCAGATGCAACAGAAATTTTGCGGATTGATCAATCCGTTCGCGAGATATGGCAGTTTGGAGGTAAGAAACGCTTGAGAAACTCAAAATTTTCGCAGTTCTGATGCTCGAAACGAATAACTAGAACGGCCTAGGGGAAAACTACACCTACCGTTGTAATCGGGCGAGTTTCTACTTTCAGATGCAACAGAAATTTTGCGGATTGATCAATCCGTTCGCGAGATATGGCAGTTAGGAGATAAGAAACGCTTGAGAAACTCAAAATTTTCGCAGTTCTGATGCTCGAAACGAGTAACTAGAACGGCCTAGGGGAAAAGTACGCTTACCGTTGTAATCGGGCGAGTTTCTACTTTCAGATGCAACAGAAATTTTGCGGATTGGTCAATCCGTTCGCGAGATATGGCAGTTTGGAGGTAAGAAACGCTTGAGAAACACAAAATTTTCGCAGTTCTGATGCTCGAAACGAATAACTAAAACGGCCTAGGGGAAAACTACACCTACCGTTGTAATCGGGCGAGTTTCTACTTTCAGATGCAACAGAAATTTTGCGGATTGATCAATCCGTTCGCGAGATATGGCAGTTTGGAGATAAGAAACGCTTGAGAAACTCAAAATTTTCGCAGTTCTGATGCTCGAAACGAGTAACTTGAACGGCCTAGGGGAAAAGTACGCATAGCGTTGTAATCGGGCGAGTTTCTACTTTCAGATGCAACAGAAATTTTGCGGATTGGTCAAACCGTTCGCGAGATATGGCAGTTTGGAGGTAAGAAACGCTTGAGAAACTCAAAATTTTCGCAGTTCTGATGCTCGAAACGAATAACTAGAACGGCCTAGGGGAAAAGTACGCATACTGATGTAATCGGGCGTGTTTCTACTTTCAGATGCAACAGAAATTTTGCGGATTTATCCATCCGTTCGCGAGATATGGCAGTTAGGAGATAAGAAACGCTTGAGAAACTCAAAATTTTCGCAGTTCTGATGCTCGAAACGAATAACTAGAACGGCCTAGGGGAAACCTACACCTACCTTTGTAATCGGGCGAGTTTCTACTTTCAGATGCAACAGAAATTTTGCGGATTGGTCAATCCGTTCGCGAGATATGGCAGTTTGGAGGTAAGAAACGCTTGAGAAACACAAAATTTTCGCAGTTCTGATGCTCGAAACGAATAACTAGAACGGCCTAGGTGAAAAGTACGCATACCGTTGTAATCGGGCGAGTTTCTATTTTCAGATGCAACAGAAATTTTGCGGATTGGTCAATCCGTTCGCGAGATATGGCAGTTTGGAGGTAAGAAACGCTTGAGAAACTCAAAATTTTCGCAGTTCTGATGCTCGAAATGAATAACTGGAACGGCCTAGGGGAAAACTACACATACCGTTGTAATCGGGCAAGTTTCTACTTTCAGATGCAACAGGAATTTTGCGGATTGGTCAATCCGTTCGCGAGATATGGCAGTTTGGAGGTAAGAAACGCTTGAGAAACTCAAAATTTTCGCAGTTCTGATGCTCGAAACGAATAACTAGAACGGCCTAGGGGAAAACTACACCTACCGTTGTAATCGGGCGAGTTTCTACTTTCAGATGCAACAGAAATTTTGCGGATGGATCAATCCGTTCGCGAGATATGGCAGTTTGGAGATAAGAAACGCTTGAGAAACTCAAAATTTTCGCAGTTCTGATGCTCGAAACGAGTAACGGAAACGGCCTAGGGGAAAAGCACGCATACTGTTGTAATCGGGCGAGTTTCTACTTTCAGATGCAACAGAAATTTTGCGGATTGATCAATCCGTTCGCGAGATATGGCAGTTTGGATATAAGAAACGCTTGAGAAACTCAAAATTTTCTCAGTTCTGATGCTCGAAACGAGTAACTAGAACGGCCTAGGGGAAAAGTACGCCTACCGTTGTAATCGGGCGAGTCTCTACTTTCAGATGCAACAGAAATTTTGGGGATTGGTCAATCCGTTCGCGAGATATGGCAGTTTGTAGGTAAGAAACGCTTGAGAAACTCTAAATTTTCGCAGTTCTGATGCTCGAAACGAATAACTGGAACGGCCTAGGGGAAAACTACACATACCGTTGTAATCGGGCGAGTTTCTACATTCAGATGCAACAGAAATTTTGCGGATTGATCAATCCGTTCGCGAGAATATGGCAGTTTGGAGATATGAAACGCTTGAGAAACACAAAATTTTCGCAGTTCTGATGCTCGAAACGAGTAACTAGAACGGCCTAGGGGAAAAGCACGCATACTGTTGTAATCGGGCGAGTTTCTGCTTTCAGATGCAACAGAAATTTTGCGGATTGATCAATCCGTTCGCGAGATATGGCAGTTTGGAGGTAAGAAACGCTTGAGAAACTCAAAATTTTCGCAGTTCTGATGCTCGAAACGAATAACTAGAACGGCCTAGGGGAAAACTACACCTACCGTTGTAATCGGGCGAGTTTCTACTTTCAGATGCAACAGAAATTTTGCGGATTGATCAATCCGTTCGCGAGATATGGCAGTTAGGAGATAAGAAACGCTTGAGAAACTCAAAATTTTCGCAGTTCTGATGCTCGAAACGAGTAACTAGAACGGCCTAGGGGAAAAGTACGCTTACCGTTGTAATCGGGCGAGTTTCTACTTTCAGATGCAACAGAAATTTTGCGGATTGGTCAATCCGTTCGCGAGATATGGCAGTTTGGAGGTAAGAAACGCTTGAGAAACCCAAAATTTTCGCAGTTCTGATGCTCGAAACGAATAACTAAAACGGCCTAGGGGAAAACTACACCTACCGTTGTAATCGGGCGAGTTTCTACTTTCAGATGCAACAGAAATTTTGCGGATTGATCAATCCGTTCGCGAGATATGGCAGTTTGGAGATAAGAAACGCTTGAGAAACTCAAAATTTTCGCAGTTCTGATGCTCGAAACGAATAACTAGAACGGCCTAGGGGAAAACTACACCTACCGTTGTAATCGGGCGAGTTTCTACTTTCAGATGCAACAGAAATTTTGCGGATTGATCAATCCGTTCGCGAGATATGGCAGTTTGGAGATAAGAAACGCTTGAGAAACTCAAAATTTTCGCAGTTCTGATGCTCGAAACGAATAACTAGAACGGCCTAGGGGAAAAGTACGCATACTGATGTAATCGGGCGTGTTTCTACTTTCAGATGCAACAGAAATTTTGCGGATTTATCTATCCGTTCGCGAGATATGGCAGTTTGGAGATAAGAAACGCTTGAGAAACTCAAAATTTTCGCAGTTCTGATGCTCGAAACGAATAACCAGAACGGCCTAGGGGAAACCTACACCTACCTTTGTAATCGGGCGAGTTTCTACTTTCAGATGCAACAGAAATTTTGCGGATTGATCAATCCGTTCGCGAGATATGGCAGTTAGGAGATAAGAAACGCTTGAGAAACTCAAAATTTTCGCAGTTCTGATGCTCGAAACGAGTAACTAGAACGGCCTAGGGGAAAAGTACGCTTACCGTTGTAATCGGGCGAGTTTCTACTTTCAGATGCAACAGAAATTTTGCGGATTGGTCAATCCGTTCGCGAGATATGGCAGTTTGGAGGTAGGAAACGCTTGAGAAACACAAAATTTTCGCAGTTCTGATGCTCGAAACGAATAACTAGAACGGCCTAGGGGAAAAGTACGCATACCGTTGTAATCGGGCGAGTTTCTACTTTCAGATGCAACAGAAATTTTGCGGATTGGTCAATCCGCTCGCGAGATATGGCAGTTTGGAGGTAAGAAACGCTTGAGAAACTCAAAATTTTCACAGTTCTGATGCTCGAAATGAATAACTGGAACGGCCTAGGGGAAAACTACACATACCGTTGTAATCGGGCAAGTTTCTACTTTCAGATGCAACAGAAATTTTGCGGATTGGTCAATCCGTTCGCGAGATATGGCTGTTTGGAGGTAAGAAACGCTTGAGAAACTCAAAATTTTCGCAGTTCTGATGCTCGAAACGAATAACTAGAACGGCCTAGGGGAAAAATACACCTACCGTTGTAATCGGGCGAGTTTCTACTTTCAGATGCAACAGAAATTTTGCGGATTAGTCAATCCGTTCGCGAGATATGGCAGTTTGGAGGTAAGAAACGCTTGAGAAACTCAAAATTTTCGCCGTTCTGATGCTCGAAACGAGTAACTAGAACGGCCTAGGGGAAAAGTACGCTTACCGTTGTATTCGGGCGAGTTTCTCCTTTCAGATGCAACAGAAATTTTGCGGATTAGTCAATCCGTACGCGAGATATGGCAGTTTGGAGGTAAGAAACTCTTGAGAAACTCAAAATTTTCGCCGTTCTGATGCTCGAAACGAATAACTAGAACGGCCTAGGGGAAAAGTGCGCATACCGTTGTAATCGGGCGAGTTTCTACTTTCAGATGCATTAGAAATTTTGCGGATTGGTCAATCGGTTCGCGAGATATGGCAATTTGGAGGTAAGAAACGCTTGAGAAACTCAAAATTTGCGCAGTTCTGATGCTCGAAACGAATAACTAGAACGGCCTAGCGGAAAAGTGCGCATACCGTTGTAATCGGGCGAGTTTCTTCTTTCAGATGCAACAGAAATTTTGCGGATCGGTCAATCCGTTCGCGAGATATGGCAGTTTGGAGATAAGAAACGCTTGAGAAACTCAAAATTTTCGCAGTTCTGATGCTCGAAACGAATAACTAGAACGGCCTAGGGGAAAACTACACCTACCGTTGTAATCGGGCGAGTTTCTACTTTCAGATGCAACAGAAATTTTGCGGATTGATCAATCCGTTCGCGAGATATGGCATTTTGGAGATAAGAAACGCTTGAGAAACTCAAAATTTTCGCAGTTCTGATGCTCGAAACGAATAACTAGAACGGCCTAGGGGAAAAGTACGCATACTGATGTAATCGGGCGTGTTTCTACTTTCAGATGCAACAGAAATTTTGCGGATTTATCTATCCGTTCGAGAGATATGGCAGTTTGGAGATAAGAAACGCTTGAGAAACTCAAAATTTTCGCAGTTCTGATGCTCGAAACGAATAACTAGAACGGCCTAGGGGAAACCTACACCTACCTTTGTAATCGGGCGAGTTTCTACTTTCAGATGCAACAGAAATTTTGCGGATTGATCAATCCGTTCGCGAGATATGGCTGTTTGGAGGTAAGAAACGCTTGAGAAACTCAAAATTTTCGCAGTTCTGATGCTCGAAACGAATAACTAGAACGGCCTAGGGGAAAAATACACCTACCGTTGTAATCGGGCGAGTTTCTCCTTTCAGATGCAACAGAAATTTTGCGGATTAGTCAATCCGTACGCGAGATATGGCAATTTGGAGGTAAGAAACGCTTGAGAAACTCAAAATTTGCGCAGTTCTGATGCTCGAAACGAATAACTAGAACGGCCTAGCGGAAAAGCACGCATACTGTTGTAATCGGGCGAGTTTCTGCTTTCAGATGCAACAGAAATTTTGCGGATTGATCAATCCGTTCGCGAGATATGGCAGTTTGGAGGTAAGAAACGCTTGAGAAACTCAAAATTTTCGCAGTTCTGATGCTCGAAACGAGTAACTAGAACGGCCTAGGGGAAAAGTACGCTTACCGTTGTAATCGGGCGAGTTTCTACTTTCAGATGCAACAGAAATTTTGCGGATTGGTCAATCCGTTCGCGAGATATGGCAGTTTGGAGGTAAGAAACGCTTGAGAAACACAGAATTTTCGCAGTTCTGATGCTCGAAACGAATAACTAAAACGGCCTAGGGGAAAACTACACCTACCGTTGTAATCGGGCGAGTTTCTACTTTCAGATGCAACAGAAATTTGCGGATTGATCAATCCGTTCGCGAGATATGGCAGTTTGGAGATAAGAAACGCTTGAGAAACTCAAAATTTTCGCAGTTCTGATGCTCGAAACGAATAACTAGAACGGCCTAGGGGAAAACTACACCTACCGTTGTAATCGGGCGAGTTTCTTCTTTCAGATGCAACAGAAATTTTGCGGATCGGTCAATCCGTTCGCGAGATATGGCAGTTTGGAGATAAGAAACGCTTGAGAAACTCAAAATTTTCGCAGTTCTGATGCTCGAAACGAATAACTAGAACGGCCTAGGGGAAAACTACACCTACCGTTGTAATCGGGCGAGTTTCTACTTTCAGATGCAACAGAAATTTTGCGGATTTATCTATCCGTTCGCGAGATATGGCAGTTTGGAGATAAGAAACGCTTGAGAAACTCAAAATTTTCGCAGTTCTGATGCTCGAAACGAATAACCAGAACGGCCTAGGGGAAACCTACACCTACCTTTGTAATCGGGCGAGTTTCTACTTTCAGATGCAACAGAAATTTTGCGGATTGATCAATCCGTTCGCGAGATATGGCAGTTAGGAGATAAGAAACGCTTGAGAAACTCAAAATTTTCGCAGTTCTGATGCTCGAAACGAATAACTAGAACGGCCTAGGGGAAACCTACACCTACCTTTGTAATCGGGCGAGTTTCTACTTTCAGATGCAACAGAAATTTTGCGGATTGGTCAATCCGTTCGCGAGATATGGCAGTTTGGAGGTAAGAAACGCTTGAGAAACACAAAATTTTCGCAGTTCTGATGCTCGAAACGAATAACTAGAACGGCCTAGGTGAAAAGTACGCATACCGTTGTAATCGGGCGAGTTTCTATTTTCAGATGCAACAGAAATTTTGCGGATTGGTCAATCCGTTCGCGAGATATGGCAGTTTGGAGGTAAGAAACGCTTGAGAAACTCAAAATTTTCGCAGTTCTGATGCTCGAAATGAATAACTGGAACGGCCTAGGGGAAAACTACACATACCGTTGTAATCGGGCAAGTTTCTACTTTCAGATGCAACAGGAATTTTGCGGATTGGTCAATCCGTTCGCGAGATATGGCAGTTTGGAGGTAAGAAACGCTTGAGAAACTCAAAATTTTCGCAGTTCTGATGCTCGAAACGAATAACTAGAACGGCCTAGGGGAAAACTACACCTACCGTTGTAATCGGGCGAGTTTCTACTTTCAGATGCAACAGAAATTTTGCGGATGGATCAATCCGTTCGCGAGATATGGCAGTTTGGAGATAAGAAACGCTTGAGAAACTCAAAATTTTCGCAGTTCTGATGCTCGAAACGAGTAACGGAAACGGCCTAGGGGAAAAGCACGCATACTGTTGTAATCGGGCGAGTTTCTACTTTCAGATGCAACAGAAATTTTGCGGATTGATCAATCCGTTCGCGAGATATGGCAGTTTGGATATAAGAAACGCTTGAGAAACTCAAAATTTTCTCAGTTCTGATGCTCGAAACGAGTAACTAGAACGGCCTAGGGGAAAAGTACGCCTACCGTTGTAATCGGGCGAGTCTCTACTTTCAGATGCAACAGAAATTTTGGGGATTGGTCAATCCGTTCGCGAGATATGGCAGTTTGTAGGTAAGAAACGCTTGAGAAACTCTAAATTTTCGCAGTTCTGATGCTCGAAACGAATAACTGGAACGGCCTAGGGGAAAACTACACATACCGTTGTAATCGGGCGAGTTTCTACATTCAGATGCAACAGAAATTTTGCGGATTGATCAATCCGTTCGCGAGAATATGGCAGTTTGGAGATATGAAACGCTTGAGAAACACAAAATTTTCGCAGTTCTGATGCTCGAAACGAGTAACTAGAACGGCCTAGGGGAAAAGCACGCATACTGTTGTAATCGGGCGAGTTTCTGCTTTCAGATGCAACAGAAATTTTGCGGATTGATCAATCCGTTCGCGAGATATGGCAGTTTGGAGGTAAGAAACGCTTGAGAAACTCAAAATTTTCGCAGTTCTGATGCTCGAAACGAATAACTAGAACGGCCTAGGGGAAAACTACACCTACCGTTGTAATCGGGCGAGTTTCTACTTTCAGATGCAACAGAAATTTTGCGGATTGATCAATCCGTTCGCGAGATATGGCAGTTAGGAGATAAGAAACGCTTGAGAAACTCAAAATTTTCGCAGTTCTGATGCTCGAAACGAGTAACTAGAACGGCCTAGGGGAAAAGTACGCTTACCGTTGTAATCGGGCGAGTTTCTACTTTCAGATGCAACAGAAATTTTGCGGATTGGTCAATCCGTTCGCGAGATATGGCAGTTTGGAGGTAAGAAACGCTTGAGAAACCCAAAATTTTCGCAGTTCTGATGCTCGAAACGAATAACTAAAACGGCCTAGGGGAAAACTACACCTACCGTTGTAATCGGGCGAGTTTCTACTTTCAGATGCAACAGAAATTTTGCGGATTGATCAATCCGTTCGCGAGATATGGCAGTTTGGAGATAAGAAACGCTTGAGAAACTCAAAATTTTCGCAGATCTGATGCTCGAAACGAATAACTAGAACGGCCTAGGGGAAAACTACACCTACCGTTGTAATCGGGCGAGTTTCTACTTTCAGATGCAACAGAAATTTTGCGGATTGATCAATCCGTTCGCGAGATATGGCAGTTTGGAGATAAGAAACGCTTGAGAAACTCAAAATTTTCGCAGTTCTGATGCTCGAAACGAATAACTAGAACGGCCTAGGGGAAAAGTACGCATACTGATGTAATCGGGCGTGTTTCTACTTTCAGATGCAACAGAAATTTTGCGGATTTATCTATCCGTTCGCGAGATATGGCAGTTTGGAGATAAGAAACGCTTGAGAAACTCAAAATTTTCGCAGTTCTGATGCTCGAAACGAATAACCAGAACGGCCTAGGGGAAACCTACACCTACCTTTGTAATCGGGCGAGTTTCTACTTTCAGATGCAACAGAAATTTTGCGGATTGATCAATCCGTTCGCGAGATATGGCAGTTAGGAGATAAGAAACGCTTGAGAAACTCAAAATTTTCGCAGTTCTGATGCTCGAAACGAGTAACTAGAACGGCCTAGGGGAAAAGTACGCTTACCGTTGTAATCGGGCGAGTTTCTACTTTCAGATGCAACAGAAATTTTGCGGATTGGTCAATCCGTTCGCGAGATATGGCAGTTTGGAGGTAGGAAACGCTTGAGAAACACAAAATTTTCGCAGTTCTGATGCTCGAAACGAATAACTAGAACGGCCTAGGGGAAAAGTACGCATACCGTTGTAATCGGGCGAGTTTCTACTTTCAGATGCAACAGAAATTTTGCGGATTGGTCAATCCGCTCGCGAGATATGGCAGTTTGGAGGTAAGAAACGCTTGAGAAACTCAAAATTTTCACAGTTCTGATGCTCGAAATGAATAACTGGAACGGCCTAGGGGAAAACTACACATACCGTTGTAATCGGGCAAGTTTCTACTTTCAGATGCAACAGAAATTTTGCGGATTGGTCAATCCGTTCGCGAGATATGGCTGTTTGGAGGTAAGAAACGCTTGAGAAACTCAAAATTTTCGCAGTTCTGATGCTCGAAACGAATAACTAGAACGGCCTAGGGGAAAAATACACCTACCGTTGTAATCGGGCGAGTTTCTACTTTCAGATGCAACAGAAATTTTGCGGATTAGTCAATCCGTTCGCGAGATATGGCAGTTTGGAGGTAAGAAACGCTTGAGAAACTCAAAATTTTCGCCGTTCTGATGCTCGAAACGAGTAACTAGAACGGCCTAGGGGAAAAGTACGCTTACCGTTGTATTCGGGCGAGTTTCTCCTTTCAGATGCAACAGAAATTTTGCGGATTAGTCAATCCGTACGCGAGATATGGCAGTTTGGAGGTAAGAAACTCTTGAGAAACTCAAAATTTTCGCCGTTCTGATGCTCGAAACGAATAACTAGAACGGCCTAGGGGAAAAGTGCGCATACCGTTGTAATCGGGCGAGTTTCTACTTTCAGATGCATTAGAAATTTTGCGGATTGGTCAATCGGTTCGCGAGATATGGCAATTTGGAGGTAAGAAACGCTTGAGAAACTCAAAATTTGCGCAGTTCTGATGCTCGAAACGAATAACTAGAACGGCCTAGCGGAAAAGTGCGCATACCGTTGTAATCGGGCGAGTTTCTTCTTTCAGATGCAACAGAAATTTTGCGGATCGGTCAATCCGTTCGCGAGATATGGCAGTTTGGAGATAAGAAACGCTTGAGAAACTCAAAATTTTCGCAGTTCTGATGCTCGAAACGAATAACTAGAACGGCCTAGGGGAAAACTACACCTACCGTTGTAATCGGGCGAGTTTCTACTTTCAGATGCAACAGAAATTTTGCGGATTGATCAATCCGTTCGCGAGATATGGCATTTTGGAGATAAGAAACGCTTGAGAAACTCAAAATTTTCGCAGTTCTGATGCTCGAAACGAATAACTAGAACGGCCTAGGGGAAAAGTACGCATACTGATGTAATCGGGCGTGTTTCTACTTTCAGATGCAACAGAAATTTTGCGGATTTATCTATCCGTTCGAGAGATATGGCAGTTTGGAGATAAGAAACGCTTGAGAAACTCAAAATTTTCGCAGTTCTGATGCTCGAAACGAATAACTAGAACGGCCTAGGGGAAACCTACACCTACCTTTGTAATCGGGCGAGTTTCTACTTTCAGATGCAACAGAAATTTTGCGGATTGATCAATCCGTTCGCGAGATATGGCTGTTTGGAGGTAAGAAACGCTTGAGAAACTCAAAATTTTCGCAGTTCTGATGCTCGAAACGAATAACTAGAACGGCCTAGGGGAAAAATACACCTACCGTTGTAATCGGGCGAGTTTCTCCTTTCAGATGCAACAGAAATTTTGCGGATTAGTCAATCCGTACGCGAGATATGGCAATTTGGAGGTAAGAAACGCTTGAGAAACTCAAAATTTGCGCAGTTCTGATGCTCGAAACGAATAACTAGAACGGCCTAGCGGAAAAGCACGCATACTGTTGTAATCGGGCGAGTTTCTGCTTTCAGATGCAACAGAAATTTTGCGGATTGATCAATCCGTTCGCGAGATATGGCAGTTTGGAGGTAAGAAACGCTTGAGAAACTCAAAATTTTCGCAGTTCTGATGCTCGAAACGAGTAACTAGAACGGCCTAGGGGAAAAGTACGCTTACCGTTGTAATCGGGCGAGTTTCTACTTTCAGATGCAACAGAAATTTTGCGGATTGGTCAATCCGTTCGCGAGATATGGCAGTTTGGAGGTAAGAAACGCTTGAGAAACACAGAATTTTCGCAGTTCTGATGCTCGAAACGAATAACTAAAACGGCCTAGGGGAAAACTACACCTACCGTTGTAATCGGGCGAGTTTCTACTTTCAGATGCAACAGAAATTTGCGGATTGATCAATCCGTTCGCGAGATATGGCAGTTTGGAGATAAGAAACGCTTGAGAAACTCAAAATTTTCGCAGTTCTGATGCTCGAAACGAATAACTAGAACGGCCTAGGGGAAAACTACACCTACCGTTGTAATCGGGCGAGTTTCTACTTTCAGATGCAACAGAAATTTTGCGGATTGATCAATCCGTTCGCGAGATATGGCAGTTTGGAGATAAGAAACGCTTGAGAAACTCAAAATTTTCGCAGTTCTGATGCTCGAAACGAATAACTAGAACGGCCTAGGGGAAAAGTACGCATACTGATGTAATCGGGCGTGTTTCTACTTTCAGATGCAACAGAAATTTTGCGGATTTATCTATCCGTTCGCGAGATATGGCAGTTTGGAGATAAGAAACGCTTGAGAAACTCAAAATTTTCGCAGTTCTGATGCTCGAAACGAATAACCAGAACGGCCTAGGGGAAACCTACACCTACCTTTGTAATCGGGCGAGTTTCTACTTTCAGATGCAACAGAAATTTTGCGGATTGATCAATCCGTTCGCGAGATATGGCAGTTAGGAGATAAGAAACGCTTGAGAAACTCAAAATTTTCGCAGTTCTGATGCTCGAAACGAGTAACTAGAACGGCCTAGGGGAAAAGTACGCTTACCGTTGTAATCGGGCGAGTTTCTACTTTCAGATGCAACAGAAATTTTGCGGATTGGTCAATCCGTTCGCGAGATATGGCAGTTTGGAGGTAGGAAACGCTTGAGAAACACAAAATTTTCGCAGTTCTGATGCTCGAAACGAATAACTAGAACGGCCTAGGGGAAAAGTACGCATACCGTTGTAATCGGGCGAGTTTCTACTTTCAGATGCAACAGAAATTTTGCGGATTGGTCAATCCGCTCGCGAGATATGGCAGTTTGGAGGTAAGAAACGCTTGAGAAACTCAAAATTTTCACAGTTCTGATGCTCGAAATGAATAACTGGAACGGCCTAGGGGAAAACTACACATACCGTTGTAATCGGGCAAGTTTCTACTTTCAGATGCAACAGAAATTTTGCGGATTGGTCAATCCGTTCGCGAGATATGGCTGTTTGGAGGTAAGAAACGCTTGAGAAACTCAAAATTTTCGCAGTTCTGATGCTCGAAACGAATAACTAGAACGGCCTAGGGGAAAAATACACCTACCGTTGTAATCGGGCGAGTTTCTACTTTCAGATGCAACAGAAATTTTGCGGATTAGTCAATCCGTTCGCGAGATATGGCAGTTTGGAGGTAAGAAACGCTTGAGAAACTCAAAATTTTCGCCGTTCTGATGCTCGAAACGAGTAACTAGAACGGCCTAGGGGAAAAGTACGCTTACCGTTGTATTCGGGCGAGTTTCTCCTTTCAGATGCAACAGAAATTTTGCGGATTAGTCAATCCGTACGCGAGATATGGCAGTTTGGAGGTAAGAAACTCTTGAGAAACTCAAAATTTTCGCCGTTCTGATGCTCGAAACGAATAACTAGAACGGCCTAGGGGAAAAGTGCGCATACCGTTGTAATCGGGCGAGTTTCTACTTTCAGATGCATTAGAAATTTTGCGGATTGGTCAATCGGTTCGCGAGATATGGCAATTTGGAGGTAAGAAACGCTTGAGAAACTCAAAATTTGCGCAGTTCTGATGCTCGAAACGAATAACTAGAACGGCCTAGCGGAAAAGTGCGCATACCGTTGTAATCGGGCGAGTTTCTTCTTTCAGATGCAACAGAAATTTTGCGGATCGGTCAATCCGTTCGCGAGATATGGCAGTTTGGAGATAAGAAACGCTTGAGAAACTCAAAATTTTCGCAGTTCTGATGCTCGAAACGAATAACTAGAACGGCCTAGGGGAAAACTACACCTACCGTTGTAATCGGGCGAGTTTCTACTTTCAGATGCAACAGAAATTTTGCGGATTGATCAATCCGTTCGCGAGATATGGCATTTTGGAGATAAGAAACGCTTGAGAAACTCAAAATTTTCGCAGTTCTGATGCTCGAAACGAATAACTAGAACGGCCTAGGGGAAAAGTACGCATACTGATGTAATCGGGCGTGTTTCTACTTTCAGATGCAACAGAAATTTTGCGGATTTATCTATCCGTTCGAGAGATATGGCAGTTTGGAGATAAGAAACGCTTGAGAAACTCAAAATTTTCGCAGTTCTGATGCTCGAAACGAATAACTAGAACGGCCTAGGGGAAACCTACACCTACCTTTGTAATCGGGCGAGTTTCTACTTTCAGATGCAACAGAAATTTTGCGGATTGATCAATCCGTTCGCGAGATATGGCTGTTTGGAGGTAAGAAACGCTTGAGAAACTCAAAATTTTCGCAGTTCTGATGCTCGAAACGAATAACTAGAACGGCCTAGGGGAAAAATACACCTACCGTTGTAATCGGGCGAGTTTCTCCTTTCAGATGCAACAGAAATTTTGCGGATTAGTCAATCCGTACGCGAGATATGGCAATTTGGAGGTAAGAAACGCTTGAGAAACTCAAAATTTGCGCAGTTCTGATGCTCGAAACGAATAACTAGAACGGCCTAGCGGAAAAGCACGCATACTGTTGTAATCGGGCGAGTTTCTGCTTTCAGATGCAACAGAAATTTTGCGGATTGATCAATCCGTTCGCGAGATATGGCAGTTTGGAGGTAAGAAACGCTTGAGAAACTCAAAATTTTCGCAGTTCTGATGCTCGAAACGAGTAACTAGAACGGCCTAGGGGAAAAGTACGCTTACCGTTGTAATCGGGCGAGTTTCTACTTTCAGATGCAACAGAAATTTTGCGGATTGGTCAATCCGTTCGCGAGATATGGCAGTTTGGAGGTAAGAAACGCTTGAGAAACACAGAATTTTCGCAGTTCTGATGCTCGAAACGAATAACTAAAACGGCCTAGGGGAAAACTACACCTACCGTTGTAATCGGGCGAGTTTCTACTTTCAGATGCAACAGAAATTTGCGGATTGATCAATCCGTTCGCGAGATATGGCAGTTTGGAGATAAGAAACGCTTGAGAAACTCAAAATTTTCGCAGTTCTGATGCTCGAAACGAGTAACTAGAACGGCCTAGGGGAAAACTACACCTACCGTTGTAATCGGGCGAGTTTCTACTTTCAGATGCAACAGAAATTTTGCGGATTGATCAATCCGTTCGCGAGATATGGCAGTTTGGAGATAAGAAACGCTTGAGAAACTCAAAATTTTCGCAGTTCTGATGCTCGAAACGAATAACTAGAACGGCCTAGGGGAAAAGTACGCATACTGATGTAATCGGGCGTGTTTCTACTTTCAGATGCAACAGAAATTTTGCGGATTTATCTATCCGTTCGCGAGATATGGCAGTTTGGAGATAAGAAACGCTTGAGAAACTCAAAATTTTCGCAGTTCTGATGCTCGAAACGAATAACCAGAACGGCCTAGGGGAAACCTACACCTACCTTTGTAATCGGGCGAGTTTCTACTTTCAGATGCAACAGAAATTTTGCGGATTGATCAATCCGTTCGCGAGATATGGCAGTTAGGAGATAAGAAACGCTTGAGAAACTCAAAATTTTCGCAGTTCTGATGCTCGAAACGAGTAACTAGAACGGCCTAGGGGAAAAGTACGCTTACCGTTGTAATCGGGCGAGTTTCTACTTTCAGATGCAACAGAAATTTTGCGGATTGGTCAATCCGTTCGCGAGATATGGCAGTTTGGAGGTAGGAAACGCTTGAGAAACACAAAATTTTCGCAGTTCTGATGCTCGAAACGAATAACTAGAACGGCCTAGGGGAAAAGTACGCATACCGTTGTAATCGGGCGAGTTTCTACTTTCAGATGCAACAGAAATTTTGCGGATTGGTCAATCCGCTCGCGAGATATGGCAGTTTGGAGGTAAGAAACGCTTGAGAAACTCAAAATTTTCACAGTTCTGATGCTCGAAATGAATAACTGGAACAGCCTAGGGGAAAACTACACATACCGTTGTAATCGGGCAAGTTTCTGCTTTCAGATGCAACAGAAATTTTGCGGATTGGTCAATCCGTTCGCGAGATATGGCTGTTTGGAGGTAAGAAACGCTTGAGAAACTCAAAATTTTCGCAGTTCTGATGCTCGAAACGAATAACTAGAACGGCCTAGGGGAAAAATACACCTACCGTTGTAATCGGGCGAGTTTCTACTTTCAGATGCAACAGAAATTTTGCGGATTAGTCAATCCGTTCGCGAGATATGGCAGTTTGGAGGTAAGAAACGCTTGAGAAACTCAAAATTTTCGCAGTTCTGATGCTCGAAACGAATAACTAGAACGGCCTAGGGGAAACCTACACTTACCTTTGCAATCGGGCGAGTTTCTACTTTCAGATGCAACAGAAATTTTGCGGATTGATCAATCGGTTCGCGAGATATGGCAGAAGGAGATAAGAAACGCTTGAGAAACTCAAAATTTTCGCAGTTCTGATGCTCGAAACGAGTAACTAGAACGGCCTAGGGGAAAAGTACGCTTACCGTTGTAATCGGGCGAGTTTCTACTTTCAGATGCAACAGAAATTTTGCGGATTGGTCAATCCGTTCGCGAGATATGGCAGTTTGGAGGTAGGAAACGCTTGAGAAACACAAAATTTTCGCAGTTCTGATGCTCGAAACGAATAACTAGAACGGTCTAGGGGAAAAGTACGCATACCGTTGTAATCGGGCGAGTTTCTACTTTCAGATGCAACAGAAATATTGCGGATTGGTCAATCCGTTCGCGAGATATGGCAGTTTGGATGTAAGAAACGCTTGAGAAACTCAAAATTTTCACAGTTCTGATGCTCGAAATGAATAACTGGAACGGCCTAGGGGAAAACTACACATACCGTTGTAATCGGGCAAGTTTCTACTTTCAGATGCAACAGAAATTTTGCGGATTGGTCAATCCGTTCGCGAGATATGGCTGTTTGGAGGTAAGAAACGCTTGAGAAACTCAAAATTTTCGCAGTTCTGATGCTCGAAACGAATAACTAGAACGGCCTAGGGGAAAAATACACCTACCGCTGTAATCGGGCGAGTTTCTACTTTCAGATGCAACAGAAATTTTGCGGATTAGTCAATCCGTTCGCGAGATATGGCAGTTTGGAGGTAAGAAACGCTTGAGAAACTCAAAATTTTCGCCGTTCTGATGCTCGAAACGAATAACTAGAACGGCCTAGGGGAAAAGTGCGCATACCGTTGTAATCGGGCGAGTTTCTACTTTCAGATGCATTAGAAATTTTGCGGATTGGTCAATCGGTTCGCGAGATATGGCAATTTGGAGGTAAGAAACGCTTGAGAAACACAGAATTTTCGCAGTTCTGATGCTCGAAACGAATAACTAAAACGGCCTAGGGGAAAACTACACCTACCGTTGTAATCGGGCGAGTTTCTACTCTCAGATGCAACAGAAATTTGCGGATTGATCAATCCGTTCGCGAGATATGGCAGTTTGGAGATAAGAAACGCTTGAGAAACTCAAAATTTTCGCAGTTCTGATGCTCGAAACGAATAACTAGAACGGCCTAGGGGAAAACTACACCTACCGTTGTAATCGGGCGAGTTTCTACTTTCAGATGCAACAGAAATTTTGCGGATTGATCAATCCGTTCGCGAGATATGGCAGTTTGGAGATAAGAAACGCTTGAGAAACTCAAAATTTTCGCAGTTCTGATGCTCGAAACGAATAACTAGAACGGCCTAGGGGAAAAGTACGCATACTGATGTAATCGGGCGTGTTTCTACTTTCAGATGCAACAGAAATTTTGCGGATTTATCTATCCGTTCGCGAGATATGGCAGTTTGGAGATAAGAAACGCTTGAGAAACTCAAAATTTTCGCAGTTCTGATGCTCGAAACGAATAACCAGAACGGCCTAGGGGAAACCTACACCTACCTTTGTAATCGGGCGAGTTTCTACTTTCAGATGCAACAGAAATTTTGCGGATTGATCAATCCGTTCGCGAGATATGGCAGTTAGGAGATAAGAAACGCTTGAGAAACTCAAAATTTTCGCAGTTCTGATGCTCGAAACGAGTAACTAGAACGGCCTAGGGGAAAAGTACGCTTACCGTTGTAATCGGGCGAGTTTCTACTTTCAGATGCAACAGAAATTTTGCGGATTGGTCAATCCGTTCGCGAGATATGGCAGTTTGGAGGTAGGAAACGCTTGAGAAACACAAAATTTTCGCAGTTCTGATGCTCGAAACGAATAACTAGAACGGCCTAGGGGAAAAGTACGCATACCGTTGCAATCGGGCGAGTTTCTACTTTCAGATGCAACAGAAATTTTGCGGATTGGTCAATCCGCTCGCGAGATATGGCAGTTTGGAGGTAAGAAACGCTTGAGAAACTCAAAATTTTCGCAGTTCTGATGCTCGAAACGAATAACTAGAACGGCCTAGGGGAAAAATACACCTACCGTTGTAATCGGGCGAGTTTCTACTTTCAGATGCAACAGAAATTTTGCGGATTAGTCAATCCGTTCGCGAGATATGGCAGTTTGGAGGTAAGAAACGCTTGAGAAACTCAAAATTTTCGCCGTTCTGATGCTCGAAACGAACAACTAGAACGGCCTAGGGGAAAAGTACGCATACTGATGTAATCGGGCGTGTTTCTACTTTCAGATGCAACAGAAATTTTGCGGATTTATCCATCCGTTCGCGAGATATGGCAGTTTGGAGATAAGAAACGCTTGAGAAACTCAAAATTTTCGCAGTTCTGATGCTCGAAACGAATAACTAGAACGGCCTAGGGGAAACCTACACTTACCTTTGCAATCGGGCGAGTTTCTACTTTCAGATGCAACAGAAATTTTGCGGATTGATCAATCGGTTCGCGAGATATGGCAGAAGGAGATAAGAAACGCTTGAGAAACTCAAAATTTTCGCAGTTCTGATGCTCGAAACGAGTAACTAGAACGGCCTAGGGGAAAAGTACGCTTACCGTTGTAATCGGGCGAGTTTCTACTTTCAGATGCAACAGAAATTTTGCGGATTGGTCAATCCGTTCGCGAGATATGGCAGTTTGGAGGTAGGAAACGCTTGAGAAACACAAAATTTTCGCAGTTCTGATGCTCGAAACGAATAACTAGAACGGTCTAGGGGAAAAGTACGCATACCGTTGTAATCGGGCGAGTTTCTACTTTCAGATGCAACAGAAATTTTGCGGATTGGTCAATCCGTTCGCGAGATATGGCAGTTTGGATGTAAGAAACGCTTGAGAAACACAAAATTTTCACAGTTCTGATGCTCGAAATGAATAACTAGAACGGCCTAGGGGAAAAATACACCTACCGTTGTAATCGGGCGAGTTTCTACTTTCAGATGCAACAGAAATTTTGCGGATTAGTCAATCCGTTCGCGAGATATGGCAGTTTGGAGGTAAGAAACGCTTGAGAAACTCAAAATTTTCGCCGTTCTGATGCTCGAAACGAATAACTAGAACGGCCTAGGGGAAAAGTGCGCATACCGTTGTAATCGGGCGAGTTTCTACTTTCAGATGCATTAGAAATTTTGCGGATTGGTCAATCGGTTCGCGAGATATGGCAATTTGGAGGTAAGAAACGCTTGAGAAACTCAAAATTTGCGCAGTTCTGATGCTCGAAACGAATAACTAGAACGGCCTAGCGGAAAAGTGCCCATACCGTTGTAATCGGGCGAGTTTCTTCTTTCAGATGCAACAGAAATTTTGCGGATCGGTCAATCCGTTCGCGAGATATGGCAGTTTGGAGATAAGAAACGCTTGAGAAACTCGAAATTTTCGCAGTTCTGATGCTCGAAACGAACAACTGGAACGGCCTAGCGGAAAACTACACATACCGTTGTAATCGGGCGAGTTTCTACTTTCAGATGCAACAGAAACTTTGCGGATTGGTCATTCCGTTCGCGAGATATGGCAGTTTGGAGGTAAGAAACGCTTGAGAAACTCAAAATTTTCGCAGTTCTGATGCTCGAAACGAATAACTAGAACGGCCTAGGGGAAAAGTGCGCATACCGTTGTAATCGGGCGAGTTTCTACTTTCAGAAGCAACAGAAATTTTGCGGATTGGTCAATCCGTTCGCGAGATATGGCAGTTTGGAGATAAGAAACGCTTGAGAAACTCGAAATTTTCGCAGTTCTGATGCTCGATATGAATAACTGGAACGGCCTAGGGGAAAACTACACCAACCTTTGTAATCGGGCGAGTTTCTACTTTCAGATGCAACAGAAATTTTGCGGATTGATCAATCCGTTCGCGAGATATGGCAGTTAGGAGATAAGAAACGCTTGAGAAACTCAAAATTTTCGCAGTTCTGATGCTCGAAACGAGTAACTAGAACGGCCTAGGGGAAAAGTACACCTACCGTTGTAATCGGGCGAGTTTCTACTTTCAGATGCAACAGAAATTTTGCGAATTGGTCAATCCGTTCGCGAGATATGGCAGTTTGGAGGTAAGAAACGCTTGAGAAACTCAAAATTTTCGCAGTTCTGATGCTCGAAACGAGTAACTGAAACGGCGTAGGGGAAAAGCACGCATACTGTTGTAATCGGGCGAGTTTCTACTTTCAGATGCAACAGAAATTTTGCGGATTGATCAATCCGTTCGCGAGATATGGCAGTTTGTAGGTAAGAAACGCTTGAGAAACTCAAAATTTTCGCAGTTCTGATGCTCGAAACGAGTAACTAGAACGGCCTAGGGGAAAAGAGCGCATACCGTTGTAATCGGGCGAGTTTCTACTTTCAGATGCATTAGAAATTTTGCGGATTGGTCAATCGGTTCGCGAGATATGGCAATTTGGAGCTAAGAAACGCTTGAGAAACTCAAAATTTGCGCAGTTCTGATGCTCGAAACGAATAACTAGAACGGCCTAGCGGAAAAGTGCGCATACCGTTGTAATGGGGCGAGTTTCTTCTTTCAGATGCAACAGAAATTTTGCGGATCGGTCAATCCGTTCGCGAGATATGGCAGTTTGGATGTAAGAAACGCTTGAGGAACTCAAAATTTTCGCAGTTCTGATGCTCGAAACGAACAACTGGAACGGCCTAGCGGAAAACTACACATACCGTTGTAATCGGGCGAGTTTCTACTTTCAGATGCAACAGAAACTTTGCGGATTGGTCATTCCGTTCGCGAGATATGGCAGTTTGGAGGTAAGAAACGCTTGAGAAACTCAAAATTTTCGCAGTTCTGATGCTCGAAACGAATAACTAGAACGGCCTAGGGGAAAAGTGCGCATACCGTTGTAATCGGGCGAGTCTCTACTTTCAGAAGCAACAGAAATTTTGCGGATTGGTCAATCCGTTCGCGAGATATGGCAGTTTGGAGATAAGAAACGCTTGAGAAACTCGAAATTTTCGCAGTTCTGATGCTCGAAATGAATAACTGGAACGGCCTAGGGGAAAACTACACCAACCTTTGTAATCGGGCGAGTTTCTACTTTCAGATGCAACAGAAATTTTGCGGATTGATCAATCCGTTCGCGAGATATGGCAGTTTGTAGGTAAGAAACGCTTGAGAAACTCAAAATTTTCGCAGTTCTGATGCTCGAAACGAATAACTGGAACGCCCTAGGGGAAAACTACACATACCGTTGTAATCGGGCGAGTTTCTACATTCAGATGCAACAGAAATTTTGCGGATTGAACAATCCGTTCGCGAGATATGGCAGTTTGGAGATAAGAAACGCTTGAGAAACTCAAAATTTTCGCAGTTCTGATGCTCGAAACGAACAACTGGAACGGCCTAGGGGAAAACTACACATACCGTTGTAATCGGGCGAGTTTCTACTTTCAGATGCAACAGAAACTTTGCGGATTGGTCATTCCGTTCGCGAGATATGGCAGTTTGGAGGTAAGAAACGCTTGAGAAACTCAAAATTTTCGCAGTTCTGATGCTCGAAACGAGTAACTAGAACGGCCTAGGGGAAAAGTACGCTTACCGTTGTAATCGGGCGAGTTTCTACTTTCAGATGCAACAGAAATTTTGCGGATTAGTCAATCCGTTCGCGAGATATGGCAGTTTGGAGGTAAGAAACGCTTGAGAAACTCAAAATTTTCGCAGTTCTGATGCTCGAAATGAATAACTGGAACGGCCTAGGGGAAAACTACACATACCGTTGTAATCGGGCGAGTTTCTACATTCAGATGCAACAGAAATTTTGCGGATTGATCAATCCGTTCGCGAGATATGGCAGTTTGGAGATAAGAAACGCTTGAGAAACACAAAATTTTCGCAGTTCTGATGCTCGAAACGAGTAACTAGAACGGCCTAGGGGAAAAGCACGCATACTGTTGTAATCGGGCGAGTTTCTGCTTTCAGATGCAACAGAAATTTTGCGGATTGGTCAATCCGTTCGCGAGATATGGCAGTTTGGAGGTAAGAAACGCTTGAGAAACTCAAAATTTTCGCAGTTCTGATGCTCGAAACGAATAACTAGAACGGCCTAGGGGAAAACTACACCTACCGTTGTAATCGGGCGAGTTTCTACTTTCAGATGCAACAGAAATTTTGCGGATTGATCAATCCGTTCGCGAGATATGGCAGTTTGGAGATAAGAAACGCTTGAGAAACTCAAAATTTTCGCAGTTCTGATGCTCGAAACGAATAACTGGAACGCCCTAGGGGAAAACTACACATACCGTTGTAATCGGGCGAGTTTCTACATTCAGATGCAACAGAAATTTTGCGGATTGATCAATCCGTTCGCGAGATATGGCAGTTTGGAGATATGAAACGCTTGAGAAACACAAAATTTTCGCAGTTCTGATGCTCGAAACGAGTAACTAGAACGGCCTAGGGGAAAAGCACGCATACTGTTGTAATCGGGCGAGTTTCTGCTTTCAGATGCAACAGAAATTTTGCGGATTGGTCAATCCGTTCGCGAGATATGGCAGTTTGGAGGTAAGAAACGCTTGAGAAACTCAAAATTTTCGCAGTTCTGATGCTCGAAACGAATAACTAGAACGGCCTAGGGGAAAACTACACCTACCGTTGTAATCGGGCGAGTTTCTACTTTCAGATGAAACAGAAATTTTGCGGATTGATCAATCCGTTCGCGAGATATGGCAGTTTGGAGATAAGAAACGCTTGAGAAACTCAAAATTTACGCAGTTCTGATGCTCGAAACGAATAACTAGAACGGCCTAGGGGAAACCTACACCTACCTTTGTAATCGGGCGAGTTTCTACTTTCAGATGCAACAGAAATTTTGCGGATTGGTCAATCCGTTCGCGAGATATGGCAGTTTGGAGGTAAGAAACGCTTGAGAAACACAAAATTTTCGCAGTTCTGTTGCTCGAAACGAATAACTAGAACGGCCTAGGGGAAAAGTACGCATACCGTTGTAATCGGGCGAGTTTCTATTTTCAGATGCAACAGAAATTTTGCGGATTGGTCAATCCGTTCGCGAGATATGGCAGTTTGGAGGTAAGAAACGCTTGAGAAACTCAAAATTTTCGCAGTTCTGATGCTCGAAATGAATAACTGGAACGGCCTAGGGGAAAACTACACATACCGTTGTAATCGGGCAAGTTTCTACTTTCAGATGCAACAGAAATTTTGCGGATTGGTCAATCCGTTCGCCAGATATGGCAGTTTGGAGGTAAGAAACGCTTGAGAAACTCAAAATTTTCGCAGTTCTGATGCTCGAAACGAATAACTAGAACGGCCTAGGGGAAAACTACACCTACCGTTGTAATCGGGCGAGTTTCTACTTTCAGATGCAACAGAAATTTTGCGGATGGATCAATCCGTTCGCGAGATATGGCAGTTTGGAGATAAGAAACGCTTGAGAAACTCAAAATTTTCGCAGTTCTGATGCTCGAAACGAGTAACGGAAACGGCCTAGGGGAAAAGCACGCATACTGTTGTAATCAGGCGAGTTTCTACTTTCAGATGCAACAGAAATTTTGCGGATTGATCAATCCGTTCGCGAGATATGGCAGTTTGGATATAAGAAACGCTTGAGAAACTCAAAATTTTCGCAGTTCTGATGCTCGAAACGAGTAACTAGAACGGCCTAGGGGAAAAGTACACATACCGTTGTAATCGGGCGAGTTTCTACATTCAGATGCAACAGAAATTTTGCGGATTGATCAATCCGTTCGCGAGATATGGCAGTTTGGAGATAAGAAACGCTTGAGAAACTCAAAATTTTCGCAGTTCTGATGCTCGAAACGAACAACTGGAACGGCCTAGGGGAAAACTACACATACCGTTGTAATCGGGCGAGTTTCTACTTTCAGATGCAACAGAAACTTTGCGGATTGGTCATTCCGTTCGCGAGATATGGCAGTTTGGAGGTAAGAAACGCTTGAGAAACTCAAAATTTTCGCAGTTCTGATGCTCGAAACGAATAACTAGAACGGCCTAGGGGAAAAGTACGCATACCGTTGTAATCAGGCGAGTTTCTACTTTCAGATGCAACAGAAATTTTGCGGATTGATCAATCCGTTCGCGAGATATGGCAGTTTGTAGGTAAGAAACGCTTGAGAAACTCAAAATTTTCGCAGTTCTGATGCTCGAAACGAATAACTGGAACGCCCTAGGGGAAAACTACACATACCGTTGTAATCGGGCGAGTTTCTACATTCAGATGCAACAGAAATTTTGCGGATTGATCAATCCGTTCGCGAGATATGGCAGTTTGGAGATATGAAACGCTTGAGAAACACAAAATTTTCGCAGTTCTGATGCTCGAAACGAGTAACTAGAACGGCCTAGGGGAAAAGCACGCATACTGTTGTAATCGGGCGAGTTTCTGCTTTCAGATGCAACAGAAATTTTGCGGATTGGTCAATCCGTTCGCGAGATATGGCAGTTTGGAGGTAAGAAACGCTTGAGAAACTCAAAATTTTCGCAGTTCTGATGCTCGAAACGAATAACTAGAACGGCCTAGGGGAAAACTACACCTACCGTTGTAATCGGGCGAGTTTCTACTTTCAGATGAAACAGAAATTTTGCGGATTGATCAATCCGTTCGCGAGATATGGCAGTTTGGAGATAAGAAACGCTTGAGAAACTCAAAATTTACGCAGTTCTGATGCTCGAAACGAATAACTAGAACGGCCTAGGGGAAACCTACACCTACCTTTGTAATCGGGCGAGTTTCTACTTTCAGATGCAACAGAAATTTTGCGGATTGGTCAATCCGTTCGCGAGATATGGCAGTTTGGAGGTAAGAAACGCTTGAGAAACACAAAATTTTCCCAGTTCTGTTGCTCGAAACGAATAACTAGAACGGCCTAGGGGAAAAGTACGCATACCGTTGTAATCGGGCGAGTTTCTATTTTCAGATGCAACAGAAATTTTGCGGATTGGTCAATCCGTTCGCGAGATATGGCAGTTTGGAGGTAAGAAACGCTTGAGAAACTCAAAATTTTCGCAGTTCTGATGCTCGAAATGAATAACTGGAACGGCCTAGGGGAAAACTACACATACCGTTGTAATCGGGCAAGTTTCTACTTTCAGATGCAACAGAAATTTTGGGGATTGGTCAATCCGTTCGCCAGATATGGCAGTTTGGAGGTAAGAAACGCTTGAGAAACTCAAAATTTTCGCAGTTCTGATGCTCGAAACGAATAACTAGAACGGCCTAGGGGAAAACTACACCTACCGTTGTAATCGGGCGAGTTTCTACTTTCAGATGCAACAGAAATTTTGCGGATGGATCAATCCGTTCGCGAGATATGGCAGTTTGGAGATAAGAAACGCTTGAGAAACTCAAAATTTTCGCAGTTCTGATGCTCGAAACGAACAACTGGAACGGCCTAGGGGAAAACTACACATACCGTTGTAATCGGGCGAGTTTCTACTTTCAGATGCAACAGAAACTTTGCGGATTGGTCATTCCGTTCGCGAGATATGGCAGTTTGGAGGTAAGAAACGCTTGAGAAACTCAAAATTTTCGCAGTTCTGATGCTCGAAACGAGTAACTAGAACGGCCTAGGGGAAAAGTACGCTTACCGTTGTAATCGGGCGAGTTTCTACTTTCAGATGCAACAGACATTTTGCGGATTAGTCAATCCGTTCGCGAGATATGGCAGTTTGGAGGTAAGAAACGCTTGAGAAACTCAAAATTTTCGCAGTTCTGATGCTCGAAACGAATAACTGGAACGCCCTAGGGGAAAACTACACATACCGTTGTAATCGGGCGAGTTTCTACATTCAGATGCAACAGAAATTTTGCGGATTGATCAATCCGTTCGCGAGATATGGCAGTTTGGAGATAAGAAACGCTTGAGAAACACAAAATTTTCGCAGTTCTGATGCTCGAAACGAGTAACTAGAACGGCCTAGGGGAAAAGCACGCATACTGTTGTAATCGGGCGAGTTTCTGCTTTCAGATGCAACAGAAATTTTGCGGATTGGTCAATCCGTTCGCGAGATATGGCAGTTTGGAGGTAAGAAACGCTTGAGAAACTCAAAATTTTCGCAGTTCTGATGCTCGAAACGAATAACTAGAACGGCCTAGGGGAAAACTACACCTACCGTTGTAATCGGGCGAGTTTCTACTTTCAGATGCAACAGAAATTTTGCGGATTGATCAATCCGTTCGCGAGATATGGCAGTTTGGAGATAAGAAACGCTTGAGAAACTCAAAATTTTCGCAGTTCTGATGCTCGAAACGAATAACTAGAATGGCCTAGGGGAAACCTACACCTACCGTTGTAATCGGGCGAGTTTCTACTTTCAGATGCAACAGAAATTTTGCGGATTGATCAATCCGTTCGCGAGATATGGCAGTTTGTAGGTAAGAAACGCTTGAGAAACTCAAAATTTTCGCAGTTCTGATGCTCGAAACGAATAACTGGAACGCCCTAGGGGAAAACTACACATACCGTTGTAATCGGGCGAGTTTCTACTTTCAGATGCAACAGAAATTTTGCGGATTGGTCAATCCGTTCGCGAGATATGGCAGTTTGGAGGTAAGAAACGCTTGAGAAACACAAAATTTTCGCAGTTCTGATGCTCGAAACGAATAACTAGAACGGCCTAGGGGAAAAGTACGCATACCGTTGTAATCAGGCGAGTTGTTTCTGCTTTCAGATGCAACAGAAATTTTGCGGATTGGTCAATCCGTTCGCGAGATATGGCAGTTTGGAGGTAAGAAACGCTTGAGAAACTCAAAATTTTCGCAGTTCTGATGCTCGAAACGAATAACTAGAACGGCCTAGGGGAAACCTACACCTACCTTTGTAATCGGGCGAGTTTCTACTTTCAGATGCAACAGAAATTTTGCGGATTGGTCAATCCGTTCGCGAGATATGGCAATTTGGAGGTAAGAAACGCTTGAGAAACACAAAATTTTCGCAGTTCTGATGCTCGAAACGAATAACTAGAACGGCCTAGGGGAAAAGTACGCATACCGTTGTAATCGGGCGAGTTTCTATTTTCAGATGCAACAGAAATTTTGCGGATTGGTCAATCCGTTCGCGAGATATGGCAGTTTGGAGGTAAGAAACGCTTGAGAAACTCAAAATTTTCGCAGTTCTGATGCTCGAAATGAATAACTGGAACGGCCTAGGGGAAAACTACACATACCGTTGTAATCGGGCAAGTTTCTACTTTCAGATGCAACAGAAATTTTGCGGATTGGTCAATCCGTTCGCGAGATATGGCAGTTTGGAGGTAAGAAACGCTTGAGAAACTCAAAATTTTCGCAGTTCTGATGCTCGAAACGAATAACTATAACGGCCTAGGGGAAAACTACACCTACCGTTGTAATCGGGCGAGTTTCTACTTTCAGATGCAACAGAAATTTTGCGGATGGATCAATCCGTTCGCGAGATATGGCAGTTTGGAGATAAGAAACGCTTGAGAAACTCAAAATTTCGCAGTTCTGATGCTCGAAACGCGTAACGGAAACGGCCTAGGGAAAAGCACGCATACTGTTGTAATCAGGCGAGTTTCTACTTTCAGATGCAACAGAAATTTTGCGGATTGATCAATCCGTTCGCGAGATATGGCAGTTTGGATATAAGAAACGCTTGAGAAACTCAAAATTTTCTCAGTTCTGATGCTCGAAACGAGTAACTAGAACGGCCTAGGGGAAAAGTACGCCTACCGTTGTAATCGGGCGAGTCTCTACTATCAGATGCAACAGAAATTTTGCGGATTGGTCAATCCGTTCGCGAGATATGGCAGTTTGTAGGTAAGAAACGCTTGAGAAACTCAAAATTTTCGCAGTTCTGATGCTCGAAACGAATAACTGGAACGGCCTAGGGGAAAACTACACATACCGTTGTAATCGGGCGAGTTTCTACATTCAGATGCAACAGAAATTTTGCGGATTGATCAATCCGTTCGCGAGATATGGCAGTTTGGAGATATGAAACGCTTGAGAAACACAAAATTTTCGCAGTTCTGATGCTCGAAACGAGTAACTAGAACGGCCTAGGGGAAAAGCACGCATACTGTTGTAATCGGGCGAGTTTCTGCTTTCAGATGCAACAGAAATTTTGCGGATTGATCAATCCGTTCGCGAGATATGGCAGTTTGGAGGTAAGAAACGCTTGAGAAACTCAAAATTTTCGCAGTTCTGATGCTCGAAACGAATAACTAGAACGGCCTAGGGGAAAACTACACCTACCGTTGTAATCGGGCGAGTTTCTACTTTCAGATGCAACAGAAATTTTGCGGATTGATCAATCCGTTCGCGAGATATGGCAGTTAGGAGATAAGAAACGCTTGAGAAACTCAAAATTTTCGCAGTTCTGATGCTCGAAAAGAGTAACTAGAACGGCCTAGGGGAAAAGTACGCTTACCGTTGTAATCGGGCGAGTTTCTACTTTCAGATGCAACAGAAATTTTGCGGATTGGTCGAACCGTTCGCGAGATATGGCAGTTTGGAGGTAAGAAACGCTTGAGAAACACAAAATTTTCGCAGTTCTGATGCTCGAAACGAATAACTAAAACGGCCTAGGGGAAAACTACACCTACCGTTGTAATCGGGCGAGTTTCTACTTTCAGATGCAACAGAAATTTTGCGGATTGATCAATCCGTTCGCGAGATATGGCAGTTTGGAGATAAGAAACGCTTGAGAAACTCAAAATTTTCGCAGTTCTGATGCTCGAAACGAATAACTAGAACGGCCTAGGGGAAAAGTGCGCATACCGTTGTAATCGGGCGAGTTTCTACTTTCAGATGCAACAGAAATTTTGCGGATTGATCAATCCGTTCGCGAGATATGGCAGTTAGGAGATAAGAAACGCTTGAGAAACTCAAAATTTTCGCAGTTCTGATGCTCGAAACGAGTAACTAGAACGGCCTAGGGGAAAAGTACGCTTACCGTTGTAATCGGGCGAGTTTCTACTTTCAGATGCAACAGAAATTTTGCGGATTGGTCAATCCGTTCGCGAGATATGGCAGTTTGGAGGTAGAAAACGCTTGAGAAACACAAAATTTTCGCAGTTCTGATGCTCGAAACGAGTAACTGAAACGGCGTAGGGGAAAAGCACGCATACTGTTGTAATCGGGCGAGTTTCTACTTTCAGATGCAACAGAAATTTTGCGGATTGATCAATCCGTTCGCGAGATATGGCAGTTTGTAGGTAAGAAACGCTTGAGAAACTCAAAATTTTCGCAGTTCTGATGCTCGAAACGAATAACTGGAACGCCCTAGGGAAAACTACACATACCGTTGTAATCGGGCGAGTTTCTACATTCAGATGCAACAGAAATTTTGCGGATTGATCAATCCGTTCGCGAGATATGGCAGTTTGGAGATATGAAACGCTTGAGAAACACAAAATTTTCGCAGTTCTGATGCTCGAAACGAGTAACTAGAACGGCCTAGGGGAAAAGCACGCATACTGTTGTAATCGGGCGAGTTTCTGCTTTCAGATGCAACAGAAATTTTGCGGATTGGTCAATCCGTTCGCGAGATATGGCAGTTTGGAGGTAAGAAACGCTTGAGAAACTCAAAATTTTCGCAGTTCTGATGCTCGAAACGAATAACTAGAACGGCCTAGGGGAAAACTACACCTACCGTTGTAATCGGGCGAGTTTCTACTTTCAGATGAAACAGAAATTTTGCGGATTGATCAATCCGTTCGCGAGATATGGCAGTTTGGAGATAAGAAACGCTTGAGAAACTCAAAATTTACGCAGTTCTGATGCTCGAAACGAATAACTAGAACGGCCTAGGGGAAACCTACACCTACCTTTGTAATCGGGCGAGTTTCTACTTTCAGATGCAACAGAAATTTTGCGGATTGGTCAATCCGTTCGCGAGATATGGCAGTTTGGAGGTAAGAAACGCTTGAGAAACACAAAATTTTCGCAGTTCTGTTGCTCGAAACGAATAACTAGAACGGCCTAGGGGAAAAGTACGCATACCGTTGTAATCGGGCGAGTTTCTATTTTCAGATGCAACAGAAATTTTGCGGATTGGTCAATCCGTTCGCGAGATATGGCAGTTTGGAGGTAAGAAACGCTTGAGAAACTCAAAATTTTCGCAGTTCTGATGCTCGAAATGAATAACTGGAACGGCCTAGGGGAAAACTACACATACCGTTGTAATCGGGCAAGTTTCTACTTTCAGATGCAACAGAAATTTTGCGGATTGGTCAATCCGTTCGCCAGATATGGCAGTTTGGAGGTAAGAAACGCTTGAGAAACTCAAAATTTTCGCAGTTCTGATGCTCGAAACGAATAACTAGAACGGCCTAGGGGAAAACTACACCTACCGTTGTAATCGGGCGAGTTTCTACTTTCAGATGCAACAGAAATTTTGCGGATGGATCAATCCGTTCGCGAGATATGGCAGTTTGGAGATAAGAAACGCTTGAGAAACTCAAAATTTTCGCAGTTCTGATGCTCGAAACGAGTAACGGAAACGGCCTAGGGGAAAAGCACGCATACTGTTGTAATCAGGCGAGTTTCTACTTTCAGATGCAACAGTAATTTTGCGGATTGATCAATCCGTTCGCGAGATATGGCAGTTTGGATATAAGAAACGCTTGAGAAACTCAAAATTTTCTCAGTTCTGATGCTCGAAACGAGTAACTAGAACGGCCTAGGGGAAAAGTACACATACCGTTGTAATCGGGCGAGTTTCTACATTCAGATGCAACAGAAATTTTGCGGATTGATCAATCCGTTTGCGAGATATGGCAGTTTGGAGATAAGAAACGCTTGAGAAACTCAAAATTTTCGCAGTTCTGATGCTCGAAACGAACAACTGGAACGGCCTAGGGGAAAACTACACATACCGTTGTAATCGGGCGAGTTTCTACTTTCAGATGCAACAGAAACTTTGCGGATTGGTCATTCCGTTCGCGAGATATGGCAGTTTGGAGGTAAGAAACGCTTGAGAAACTCAAAATTTTCGCAGTTCTGATGCTCGAAACGAGTAACTAGAACGGCCTAGGGGAAAAGTACGCTTACCGTTGTAATCGGGCGAGTTTCTACTTTCAGATGCAACAGAAATTTTGCGGATTAGTCAATCCGTTCGCGAGATATGGCAGTTTGGAGGTAAGAAACGCTTGAGAAACTCAAAATTTTCGCAGTTCTGATGCTCGAAATGAATAACTGGAACGGCCTAGGGGAAAACTACACATACCGTTGTAATCGGGCAAGTTTCTACTTTCAGATGCAACAGAAATTTTGCGAATTGGTCAATCCGTTCGCGAGATATGGCAGTTTGGAGGTAAGAAACGCTTGAGAAACTCAAAATTTTCGCAGTTCTGTTGCTCGAAACGAATAACTAGAACGGCCTAGGGGAAAACTACACCCACCGTTGTAATCGGGCGAGTTTCTACTTTCAGATGCAACAGAAATTTTGCGAATTGGTCAATCCGTTCGCGAGATATGGCAGTTTGGAGGTAAGAAACGCTTGAGAAACTCAAAATTTTCGCAGTTCTGATGCTCGAAACGAGTAACTGAAACGGCGTAGGGGAAAAGCACGCATACTGTTGTAATCGGGCGAGTTTCTACTTTCAGATGCAACAGAAATTTTGCGGATTGATCAATCCGTTCGCGAGATATGGCAGTTTGTAGGTAAGAAACGCTTGAGAAACTCAAAATTTTCGCAGTTCTGATGCTCGAAACGAATAACTGGAACGCCCTAGTGGAAAACTACACATACCGTTGTAATCGGGCGAGTTTCTACATTCAGATGCAACAGAAATTTTGCGGATTGATCAATCCGTTCGCGAGATATGGCAGTTTGGAGATAAGAAACGCTTGAGAAACACAAAATTTTCGCAGTTCTGATGCTCGAAACGAGTAACTAGAACGGCCTAGGGGAAAAGCACGCATACTGTTGTAATCGGGCGAGTTTCTGCTTTCAGATGCAACAGAAATTTTGCGGATTGGTCAATCCGTTCGCGAGATATGGCAGTTTGGAGGTAAGAAACGCTTGAGAAACTCAAAATTTTCGCAGTTCTGATGCTCGAAACGAATAACTAGAACGGCCTAGGGGAAAACTACACCTACCGTTGTAATCGGGCGAGTTTCTACTTTCAGATGCAACAGAAATTTTGCGGATTGATCAATCCGTTCGCGAGATATGGCAGTTTGGAGATAAGAAACGCTTGAGAAACTCAAAATTTTCGCAGTTCTGATGCTCGAAACGAATAACTAGAATGGCCTAGGGGAAACCTACACCTACCGTTGTAATCGGGCGAGTTTCTACTTTCAGATGCAACAGAAATTTTGCGAATTGGTCAATCCGTTCGCGAGATATGGCAGTTTGGAGGTAAGAAACGCTTGAGAAACTCAAAATTTTCGCAGTTCTGATGCTCGAAACGAGTAACTGAAACGGCGTAGGGGAAAAGCACGCATACTGTTGTAATCGGGCGAGTTTCTACTTTCAGATGCAACAGAAATTTTGCGGATTGATCAATCCGTTCGCGAGATATGGCAGTTTGTAGGTAAGAAACGCTTGAGAAACTCAAAATTTTCGCAGTTCTGATGCTCGAAACGATTAACTGGAACGCCCTAGGGGAAAACTACACATACCGTTGTAATCGGGCGAGTTTCTACTTTCAGATGCAACAGAAATTTTGCGGATTGGTCAATCCGTTCGCGAGATATGGCAGTTTGGAGGTAAGAAACGCTTGAGAAACACAAAATTTTCGCAGTTCTGATGCTCGAAACGAATAACTAGAACGGCCTAGGGGAAAAGTACGCATACCGTTGTAATCAGGCGAGTTTCTACTTTCAGATGCAACAGAAATTTTGCGGATTGATCAATCCGTTCGCGAGATATGGCAGTTTGTAGGTAAGAAACGCTTGAGAAACTCAAAATTTTCGCAATTCTGATGCTCGAAACGAATAACTGGAACGCCCTAGGGGAAAACTACACATACCGTTGTAATCGGGCGAGTTTCTACATTCAGATGCAACAGAAATTTTGCGGATTGATCAATCCGTTCGCGAGATATGGCAGTTTGGAGATATGAAACGCTTGAGAAACACAAAATTTTCGCAGTTCTGATGCTCGAAACGAGTAACTAGAACGGCCTAGGGGAAAAGCACGCATACTGTTGTAATCGGGCGAGTTTCTGCTTTCAGATGCAACAGAAATTTTGCGGATTGGTCAATCCGTTCGCGAGATATGGCAGTTTGGAGGTAAGAAACGCTTGAGAAACTCAAAATTTTCGCAGTTCTGATGCTCGAAACGAATAACTAGAACGGCCTAGGGGAAACCTACACCTACCTTTGTAATCGGGCGAGTTTCTACTTTCAGATGCAACAGAAATTTTGCGGATTGGTCAATCCGTTCGCGAGATATGGCAATTTGGAGGTAAGAAACGCTTGAGAAACACAAAATTTTCGCAGTTCTGATGCTCGAAACGAATAACTAGAACGGCCTAGGGGAAAAGTACGCATACCGTTGTAATCGGGCGAGTTTCTATTTTCAGATGCAACAGAAATTTTGCGGATTGGTCAATCCGTTCGCGAGATATGGCAGTTTGGAGGTAAGAAACGCTTGAGAAACTCAAAATTTTCGCAGTTCTGATGCTCGAAATGAATAACTGGAACGGCCTAGGGGAAAACTACACATACCGTTGTAATCGGGCAAGTTTCTACTTTCAGATGCAACAGAAATTTTGCGGATTGGTCAATCCGTTCGCGAGATATGGCAGTTTGGAGGTAAGAAACGCTTGAGAAACTCAAAATTTTCGCAGTTCTGATGCTCGAAACGAATAACTATAACGGCCTAGGGGAAAACTACACCTACCGTTGTAATCGGGCGAGTTTCTACTTTCAGATGCAACAGAAATTTTGCGGATGGATCAATCCGTTCGCGAGATATGGCAGTTTGGAGATAAGAAACGCTTGAGAAACTCAAAATTTTCGCAGTTCTGATGCTCGAAACGCGTAACGGAAACGGCCTAGGGGAAAAGCACGCATACTGTTGTAATCAGGCGAGTTTCTACTTTCAGATGCAACAGAAATTTTGCGGATTGATCAATCCGTTCGCGAGATATGGCAGTTTGGATATAAGAAACGCTTGAGAAACTCAAAATTTTCTCAGTTCTGATGCTCGAAACGAGTAACTAGAACGGCCTAGGGGAAAAGTACGCCTACCGTTGTAATCGGGCGAGTCTCTACTATCAGATGCAACAGAAATTTTGCGGATTGGTCAATCCGTTCGCGAGATATGGCAGTTTGTAGGTAAGAAACGCTTGAGAAACTCAAAATTTTCGCAGTTCTGATGCTCGAAACGAATAACTGGAACGGCCTAGGGGAAAACTACACATACCGTTGTAATCGGGCGAGTTTCTACATTCAGATGCAACAGAAATTTTGCGGATTGATCAATCCGTTCGCGAGATATGGCAGTTTGGAGATATGAAACGCTTGAGAAACACAAAATTTTCGCAGTTCTGATGCTCGAAACGAGTAACTAGAACGGCCTAGGGGAAAAGTACGCTTACCGTTGTAATCGGGCGAGTTTCTACTTTCAGATGCAACAGAAATTTTGCGGATTGGTCAATCCGTTCGCGAGATATGGCAGTTTGGAGGTAGAAAACGCTTGAGAAACACAAAATTTTCGCAGTTCTGATGCTCGAAACGAGTAACTGAAACGGCGTAGGGGAAAAGCACGCATACTGTTGTAATCGGGCGAGTTTCTACTTTCAGATGCAACAGAAATTTTGCGGATTGATCAATCCGTTCGCGAGATATGGCAGTTAGGAGATAAGAAACGCTTGAGAAACTCAAAATTTTCGCAGTTCTGATGCTCGAAAAGAGTAACTAGAACGGCCTAGGGGAAAAGTGCGCATACCGTTGTAATCGGGCGAGTTTCTACTTTCAGATGCAACAGAAATTTTGCGGATTGATCAATCCGTTCGCGAGATATGGCAGTTAGGAGATAAGAAACGCTTGAGAAACTCAAAATTTTCGCAGTTCTGATGCTCGAAACGAGTAACTAGAACGGCCTAGGGGAAAAGTACGCTTACCGTTGTAATCGGGCGAGTTTCTACTTTCAGATGCAACAGAAATTTTGCGGATTGGTCAATCCGTTCGCGAGATATGGCAGTTTGGAGGTAGAAAACGCTTGAGAAACACAAAATTTTCGCAGTTCTGATGCTCGAAACGAGTAACTGAAACGGCGTAGGGGAAAAGCACGCATACTGTTGTAATCGGGCGAGTTTCTACTTTCAGATGCAACAGAAATTTTGCGGATTGATCAATCCGTTCGCGAGATATGGCAGTTTGTAGGTAAGAAACGCTTGAGAAACTCAAAATTTTCGCAGTTCTGATGCTCGAAACGAATAACTGGAACGCCCTAGGGGAAAACTACACATACCGTTGTAATCGGGCGAGTTTCTACATTCAGATGCAACAGAAATTTTGCGGATTGATCAATCCGTTCGCGAGATATGGCAGTTTGGAGATAAGAAACGCTTGAGAAACACAAAATTTTCGCAGTTCTGATGCTCGAAACGAGTAACTAGAACGGCCTAGGGGAAAAGCACGCATACTGTTGTAATCGGGCGAGTTTCTGCTTTCAGATGCAACAGAAATTTTGCGGATTGGTCAATCCGTTCGCGAGATATGTCAGTTTGGAGGTAAGAAACGCTTGAGAAACTCAAAATTTTCGCAGTTCTGATGCTCGAAACGAATAACTAGAACGGCCTAGGGGAAAACTACACCTACCGTTGTAATCGGGCGAGTTTCTACTTTCAGATGCAACAGAAATTTTGCGGATTGATCAATCCGTTCGCGAGATATGGCAGTTTGGAGATAAGAAACGCTTGAGAAACTCAAAATTTTCGCAGTTCTGATGCTCGAAACGAATAACTAGAATGGCCTAGGGGAAACCTACACCTACCGTTGTAATCGGGCGAGTTTCTACTTTCAGATGCAACAGAAATTTTGCGAATTGGTCAATCCGTTCGCGAGATATGGCAGTTTGGAGGTAAGAAACGCTTGAGAAACTCAAAATTTTCGCAGTTCTGATGCTCGAAACGATTAACTGAAACGGCGCAGGGGAAAAGCACGCATACTGTTGTAATCGGGCGAGTTTCTACTTTCAGATGCAACAGAAATTTTGCGGATTGATCAATCCGTTCGCGAGATATGGCAGTTTGTAGGTAAGAAACGCTTGAGAAACTCAAAATTTTCGCAGTTCTGATGCTCGAAACGATTAACTGGAACGCCCTAGGGGAAAACTACACATACCGTTGTAATCGGGCGAGTTTCTACTTTCAGATGCAACAGAAATTTTGCGGATTGGTCAATCCGTTCGCGAGATATGGCAGTTTGGAGGTAAGAAACGCTTGAGAAACACAAAATTTTCGCAGTTCTGATGCTCGAAACGAATAACTAGAACGGCCTAGGGGAAAAGTACGCATACCGTTGTAATCAGGCGAGTTTCTACTTTCAGATGCAACAGAAATTTTGCGGATTGATCAATCCGTTCGCGAGATATGGCAGTTTGTAGGTAAGAAACGCTTGAGAAACTCAAAATTTTCGCAATTCTGATGCTCGAAACGAATAACTGGAACGCCCTAGGGGAAAACTACACATACCGTTGTAATCGGGCGAGTTTCTACATTCAGATGCAACAGAAATTTTGCGGATTGATCAATCCGTTCGCGAGATATGGCAGTTTGGAGATATGAAACGCTTGAGAAACACAAAATTTTCGCAGTTCTGATGCTCGAAACGAGTAACTAGAACGGCCTAGGGGAAAAGCACGCATACTGTTGTAATCGGGCGAGTTTCTGCTTTCAGATGCAACAGAAATTTTGCGGATTGGTCAATCCGTTCGCGAGATATGGCAGTTTGGAGGTAAGAAACGCTTGAGAAACTCAAAATTTTCGCAGTTCTGATGCTCGAAACGAATAACTAGAACGGCCTAGGGGAAACCTACACCTACCTTTGTAATCGGGCGAGTTTCTACTTTCAGATGCAACAGAAATTTTGCGAATTGGTCAATCCGTTCGCGAGATATGGCAATTTGGAGGTAAGAAACGCTTGAGAAACACAAAATTTTCGCAGTTCTGATGCTCGAAACGAATAACTAGAACGGCCTAGGGGAAAAGTACGCATACCGTTGTAATCGGGCGAGTTTCTATTTTCAGATGCAACAGAAATTTTGCGGATTGGTCAATCCGTTCGCGAGATATGGCAGTTTGGAGGTAAGAAACGCTTGAGAAACTCAAAATTTTCGCAGTTCTGATGCTCGAAATGAATAACTGGAACGGCCTAGGGGAAAACTACACATACCGTTGTAATCGGGCAAGTTTCTACTTTCAGATGCAACAGAAATTTTGCGGATTGGTCAATCCGTTCGCGAGATATGGCAGTTTGGAGGTAAGAAACGCTTGAGAAACTCAAAATTTTCGCAGTTCTGATGCTCGAAACGAATAACTATAACGGCCTAGGGGAAAACTACACCTACCGTTGTAATCGGGCGAGTTTCTACTTTCAGATGCAACAGAAATTTTGCGGATGGATCAATCCGTTCGCGAGATATGGCAGTTTGGAGATAAGAAACGCTTGAGAAACTCAAAATTTTCGCAGTTCTGATGCTCGAAACGCGTAACGGAAACGGCCTAGGGGAAAAGCACGCATACTGTTGTAATCAGGCGAGTTTCTACTTTCAGATGCAACAGAAATTTTGCGGATTGATCAATCCGTTCGCGAGATATGGCAGTTTGGATATAAGAAACGCTTGAGAAACTCAAAATTTTCTCAGTTCTGATGCTCGAAACGAGTAACTAGAACGGCCTAGGGGAAAAGTACGCCTACCGTTGTAATCGGGCGAGTCTCTACTATCAGATGCAACAGAAATTTTGCGGATTGGTCAATCCGTTCGCGAGATATGGCAGTTTGTAGGTAAGAAACGCTTGAGAAACTCAAAATTTTCGCAGTTCTGATGCTCGAAACGAATAACTGGAACGGCCTAGGGGAAAACTACACATACCGTTGTAATCGGGCGAGTTTCTACATTCAGATGCAACAGAAATTTTGCGGATTGATCAATCCGTTCGCGAGATATGGCAGTTTGGAGATATGAAACGCTTGAGAAACACAAAATTTTCGCAGTTCTGATGCTCGAAACGAGTAACTAGAACGGCCTAGGGGAAAAGCACGCATACTGTTGTAATCGGGCGAGTTTCTGCTTTCAGATGCAACAGAAATTTTGCGGATTGATCAATCCGTTCGCGAGATATGGCAGTTTGGAGGTAAGAAACGCTTGAGAAACTCAAAATTTTCGCAGTTCTGATGCTCGAAACGAATAACTAGAACGGCCTAGGGGAAAACTACACCTACCGTTGTAATCGGGCGAGTTTCTACTTTCAGATGCAACAGAAATTTTGCGGATTGATCAATCCGTTCGCGAGATATGGCAGTTAGGAGATAAGAAACGCTTGAGAAACTCAAAATTTTCGCAGTTCTGATGCTCGAAAAGAGTAACTAGAACGGCCTAGGGGAAAAGTACGCTTACCGTTGTAATCGGGCGAGTTTCTACTTTCAGATGCAACAGAAATTTTCGGATTGGTCGAACCGTTCGCGAGATATGGCAGTTTGGAGGTAAGAAACGCTTGAGAAACACAAAATTTTCGCAGTTCTGATGCTCGAAACGAATAACTAAAACGGCCTAGGGGAAAACTACACCTACCGTTGTAATCGGGCGAGTTTCTACTTTCAGATGCAACAGAAATTTTGCGGATTGATCAATCCGTTCGCGAGATATGGCAGTTTGGAGATAAGAAACGCTTGAGAAACTCAAAATTTTCGCAGTTCTGATGCTCGAAACGAATAACTAGAACGGCCTAGGGGAAAAGTGCGCATACCGTTGTAATCGGGCGAGTTTCTACTTTCAGATGCAACAGAAATTTTGCGGATTGATCAATCCGTTCGCGAGATATGGCAGTTAGGAGATAAGAAACGCTTGAGAAACTCAAAATTTTCGCAGTTCTGATGCTCGAAACGAGTAACTAGAACGGCCTAGGGGAAAAGTACGCTTACCGTTGTAATCGGGCGAGTTTCTACTTTCAGATGCAACAGAAATTTTGCGGATTGGTCAATCCGTTCGCGAGATATGGCAGTTTGGAGGTAGAAAACGCTTGAGAAACACAAAATTTTCGCAGTTCTGATGCTCGAAACGAGTAACTGAAACGGCGTAGGGGAAAAGCACGCATACTGTTGTAATCGGGCGAGTTTCTACTTTCAGATGCAACAGAAATTTTGCGGATTGATCAATCCGTTCGCGAGATATGGCAGTTTGTAGGTAAGAAACGCTTGAGAAACTCAAAATTTTCGCAGTTCTGATGCTCGAAACGAATAACTGGAACGCCCTAGGGGAAAACTACACATACCGTTGTAATCGGGCGAGTTTCTACATTCAGATGCAACAGAAATTTTGCGGATTGATCAATCCGTTCGCGAGATATGGCAGTTTGGAGATAAGAAACGCTTGAGAAACACAAAATTTTCGCAGTTCTGATGCTCGAAACGAGTAACTAGAACGGCCTAGGGGAAAAGCACGCATACTGTTGTAATCGGGCGAGTTTCTGCTTTCAGATGCAACAGAAATTTTGCGGATTGGTCAATCCGTTCGCGAGATATGTCAGTTTGGAGGTAAGAAACGCTTGAGAAACTCAAAATTTTCGCAGTTCTGATGCTCGAAACGAATAACTAGAACGGCCTAGGGGAAAACTACACCTACCGTTGTAATCGGGCGAGTTTCTACTTTCAGATGCAACAGAAATTTTGCGGATTGATCAATCCGTTCGCGAGATATGGCAGTTTGGAGATAAGAAACGCTTGAGAAACTCAAAATTTTCGCAGTTCTGATGCTCGAAACGAATAACTAGAATGGCCTAGGGGAAACCTACACCTACCGTTGTAATCGGGCGAGTTTCTACTTTCAGATGCAACAGAAATTTTGCGAATTGGTCAATCCGTTCGCGAGATATGGCAGTTTGGAGGTAAGAAACGCTTGAGAAACTCAAAATTTTCGCAGTTCTGATGCTCGAAACGATTAACTGAAACGGCGCAGGGGAAAAGCACGCATACTGTTGTAATCGGGCGAGTTTCTACTTTCAGATGCAACAGAAATTTTGCGGATTGATCAATCCGTTCGCGAGATATGGCAGTTTGTAGGTAAGAAACGCTTGAGAAACTCAAAATTTTCGCAGTTCTGATGCTCGAAACGATTAACTGGAACGCCCTAGGGGAAAACTACACATACCGTTGTAATCGGGCGAGTTTCTACTTTCAGATGCAACAGAAATTTTGCGGATTGGTCAATCCGTTCGCGAGATATGGCAGTTTGGAGGTAAGAAACGCTTGAGAAACACAAAATTTTCGCAGTTCTGATGCTCGAAACGAATAACTAGAACGGCCTAGGGGAAAAGTACGCATACCGTTGTAATCAGGCGAGTTTCTACTTTCAGATGCAACAGAAATTTTGCGGATTGATCAATCCGTTCGCGAGATATGGCAGTTTGTAGGTAAGAAACGCTTGAGAAACTCAAAATTTTCGCAATTCTGATGCTCGAAACGAATAACTGGAACGCCCTAGGGGAAAACTACACATACCGTTGTAATCGGGCGAGTTTCTACATTCAGATGCAACAGAAATTTTGCGGATTGATCAATCCGTTCGCGAGATATGGCAGTTTGGAGATATGAAACGCTTGAGAAACACAAAATTTTCGCAGTTCTGATGCTCGAAACGAGTAACTAGAACGGCCTAGGGGAAAAGCACGCATACGGTTGTAATCGGGCGAGTTTCTGCTTTCAGATGCAACAGAAATTTTGCGGATTGGTCAATCCGTTCGCGAGATATGGCAGTTTGGAGGTAAGAAACGCTTGAGAAACTCAAAATTTTCGCAGTTCTGATGCTCGAAACGAATAACTAGAACGGCCTAGGGGAAACCTACACCTACCTTTGTAATCGGGCGAGTTTCTACTTTCAGATGCAACAGAAATTTTGCGGATTGGTCAATCCGTTCGCGAGATATGGCAATTTGGAGGTAAGAAACGCTTGAGAAACACAAAATTTTCGCAGTTCTGATGCTCGAAACGAATAACTAGAACGGCCTAGGGGAAGAGTACGCATACCGTTGTAATCGGGCGAGTTTCTATTTTCAGATGCAACAGAAATTTTGCGGATTGGTCAATCCGTTCGCGAGATATGGCAGTTTGGAGGTAAGAAACGCTTGAGAAACTCAAAATTTTCGCAGTTCTGATGCTCGAAATGAATAACTGGAACGGCCTAGGGGAAAACTACACATACCGTTGTAATCGGGCAAGTTTCTACTTTCAGATGCAACAGAAATTTTGCGGATTGGTCAATCCGTTCGCGAGATATGGCAGTTTGGAGGTAAGAAACGCTTGAGAAACTCAAAATTTTCGCAGTTCTGATGCTCGAAACGAATAACTATAACGGCCTAGGGGAAAACTACACCTACCGTTGTAATCGGGCGAGTTTCTACTTTCAGATGCAACAGAAATTTTGCGGATGGATCAATCCGTTCGCGAGATATGGCAGTTTGGAGATAAGAAACGCTTGAGAAACTCAAAATTTTCGCAGTTCTGATGCTCGAAACGCGTAACGGAAACGGCCTAGGGGAAAAGCACGCATACTGTTGTAATCAGGCGAGTTTCTACTTTCAGATGCAACAGAAATTTTGCGGATTGATCAATCCGTTCGCGAGATATGGCAGTTTGGATATAAGAAACGCTTGAGAAACTCAAAATTTTCTCAGTTCTGATGCTCGAAACGAGTAACTAGAACGGCCTAGGGGAAAAGTACGCCTACCGTTGTAATCGGGCGAGTCTCTACTATCAGATGCAACAGAAATTTTGCGGATTGGTCAATCCGTTCGCGAGATATGGCAGTTTGTAGGTAAGAAACGCTTGAGAAACTCAAAATTTTCGCAGTTCTGATGCTCGAAACGACTAACTGGAACGGCCTAGGGGAAAACTACACATACCGTTGTAATCGGGCGAGTTTCTACATTCAGATGCAACAGAAATTTTGCGGATTGATCAATCCGTTCGCGAGATATGGCAGTTTGGAGATATGAAACGCTTGAGAAACACAAAATTTTCGCAGTTCTGATGCTCGAAACGAGTAACTAGAACGGCCTAGGGGAAAAGCACGCATACTGTTGTAATCGGGCGAGTTTCTGCTTTCAGATGCAACAGAAATTTTGCGGATTGATCAATCCGTTCGCGAGATATGGCAGTTTGGAGGTAAGAAACGCTTGAGAAACTCAAAATTTTCGCAGTTCTGATGCTCGAAACGAGTAACTAGAACGGCCTAGGGGAAAAGTACGCTTACCGTTGTAATCGGGCGAGTTTCTACTTTCAGATGCAACAGAAATTTTGCGGATTGGTCAAACCGTTCGCGAGATATGGCAGTTTGGAGGTAAGAAACGCTTGAGAAACACAAAATTTTCGCAGTTCTGATGCTCGAAACGAATAACTAAAACGGCCTAGGGGAAAACTACACCTACCGTTGTAATCGGGCGAGTTTCTACTTTCAGATGCAACAGAAATTTTGCGGATTGATCAATCCGTTCGCGAGATATGGCAGTTAGGAGATAAGAAACGCTTGAGAAACTCAAAATTTTCGCAGTTCTGATGCTCGAAACGAGTAACTAGAACGGCCTAGGGGAAAAGTACGCTTACCGTTGTAATCGGGCGAGTTTCTACTTTCAGATGCAACAGAAATTTTGCGGATTGGTCAAACCGTTCGCGAGATATGGCAGTTTGGAGGTAAGAAACGCTTGAGAAACACAAAATTTTCGCAGTTCTGATGCTCGAAACGAATAACTAAAACGGCCTAGGGGAAAACTACACCTACCGTTGTAATCGGGCGAGTTTCTACTTTCAGATGCAACAGAAATTTTGCGGATTGATCAATCCGTTCGCGAGATATGGCAGTTAGGAGATAAGAAACGCTTGAGAAACTCAAAATTTTCGCAGTTCTGATGCTCGAAACGAGTAACTAGAACGGCCTAGGGGAAAAGTACGCTTACCGTTGTAATCGGGCGAGTTTCTACTTTCAGATGCAACAGAAATTTTGCGGATTGGTCAATACGTTCGCGAGATATGGCAGTTTGGAGGTAGGAAACGCTTGAGAAACACAAAATTTTCGCAGTTCTGATGCTCGAAACGAATAACTAGAACGGCCTAGGGGAAAAGTACGCATACCGTTGTAATCGGGCGAGTTTCTACTTTCAGATGCAACAGAAATTTTGCGGATTGGTCAATCCGTTCGCGAGATATGGCAGTTTGGAGGTAAGAAACGCTTGAGAAACTCAAAATTTTCACAGTTCTGATGCTCGAAATGAATAACTGGAACGGCCTAGGGGAAAACTACACATACCGTTGTAATCGGGCAAGTTTCTACTTTCAGATGCAACAGAAATTTTGCGGATTGATCAATCCGTTCGCGAGATATGGCAGTTTGGAGATAAGAAACGCTTGAGAAACTCAAAATTTTCGCAGTTCTGATGCTCGAAACGAATAACTAGAATGGCCTAGGGGAAACCTACACCTACCGTTGTAATCGGGCTAGTTTCTACTTTCAGATGCAACAGAAATTTTGCGAATTGGTCAATCCGTTCGCGAGATATGGCAGTTTGGAGGTAAGAAACGCTTGAGAAACTCAAAATTTTCGCAGTTCTGATGCTCGAAACGAGTAACTGAAACGGCGTAGGGGAAAACTACACATACCGTTGTAATCGGGCAAGTTTCTACTTTCAGATGCAACAGAAATTTTGCGGATTGATCAATCCGTTCGCGAGATATGGCAGTTTGGAGATAAGAAACGCTTGAGAAACTCAAAATTTTCGCAGTTCTGATGCTCGAAACGAATAACTAGAATGGCCTAGGGGAAACCTACACCTACCGTTGTAATCGGGCGAGATTCTACTTTCAGATGCAACAGAAATTTTGCGAATTGGTCAATCCGTTCGCGAGATATGGCAGTTTGGAGGTAAGAAACGCTTGAGAAACTCACAATTTTCGCAGTTCTGATGCTCGAAACGAGTAACTGAAACGGCGTAGGGGAAAAGCACGCATACTGTTGTAATCGGGCGAGTTTCTGCTTTCAGATGCAACAGAAATTTTGCGGATTGGTCAATCCGTTCGCGAGATATGGCAGTTTGGAGGTAAGAAACGCTTGAGAAACTCAAAATTTTCGCAGTTCTGATGCTCGAAACGAATAACTAGAACGGCCTAGGGGAAAAGTACGCATACCGTTGTAATCGGGCGAGTTTCTATTTTCAGATGCAACAGAAATTTTGCGGATTGGTCAATCCGTTCGCGAGATATGGCAGTTTGGAGGTAAGAAACGCTTGAGAAACTCAAAATTTTCGCAGTTCTGATGCTCGAAATGAATAACTGGAACGGCCTAGGGGAAAACTACACATACCGTTGTAATCGGGCAAGTTTCTACTTTCAGATGCAACAGAAATTTTGCGGATTGGTCAATCCGTTCGCGAGATATGGCAGTTTGGAGGTAAGAAACGCTTGAGAAACTCAAAATTTTCGCAGTTCTGATGCTCGAAACGAATAACTAGAACGGCCTAGGGGAAAAGTACGCTTACCGTTGTAATCGGGCGAGTTTCTACTTTCAGAAGCAACAGAAATTTTGCGGATTGATCAATCCGTTCGCGAGATATGGCAGTTTGGAGATAAGAAACGCTTGAGAAACTCAAAATTTTCGCAGTTCTGATGCTCGAAACGAGTAACGGAAACGGCCTAGGGGAAAAGCACGCATACTGTTGTAATCAGGCGAGTTTCTACTTTCAGATGCAACAGAAATTTTGCGGATTGATCAATCCGTTCGCGAGATATGGCAGTTTGGATATAAGAAACGCTTGAGAAACTCAAAATTTTCTCAGTTCTGATGCTCGAAACGAGTAACTAGAACGGCCTAGGGGAAAAGTACGCCTACCGTTGTAATCGGGCGAGTCTCTACTATCAGATGCAACAGAAATTTTGCGGATTGGTCAATCCGTTCGCGAGATATGGCAGTTTGTAGGTAAGAAACGCTTGAGAAACTCAAAATTTTCGCAGTTCTGATGCTCGAAACGAGTAACTAGAACGGCCTAGGGGAAAAGTACGCTTACCGTTGTAATCGGGCGAGTTTCTACTTTCAGATGCAACAGAAATTTTGCGGATTGGTCAAACCGTTCGCGAGATATGGCAGTTTGGAGGTAAGAAACGCTTGAGAAACACAAAATTTTCGCAGTTCTGATGCTCGAAACGAATAACTAAAACGGCCTAGGGGAAAACTTCACCTACCGTTGTAATCGGGCGAGTTTCTACTTTCAGATGCAACCGAAATTTTGAGGATTGATCAATCCGTTCGCGAGATATGGCAGTTTGGAGATAAGAAACGCTTGAGAAACTCAAAATTTTCGCAGTTCTGATGCTCGAAACGAATAACTAGAACGGCCTAGGGGAAAACTACACATACCTTTGTAATCGGGCGAGTTTCTACTTTCAGATGCAACAGAAATTTTGCGGATTGATCAATCCGTTCGCGAGATATGGCAGTTAGGAGATAAGAAACGATTGAGAAACTCAAAATTTTCGCAGTTCTGATGCTCGAAACGAGTAACTAGAACGGCCTAGGGGAAAAGTACGCTTACCGTTGTAATCGGGCGAGTTTCCACTTTCAGATGCAACAGAAATTTTGCGGATTGGTCAATCCGTTCGCGAGATATGGCAGTTTGGAGGTAGGAAACGCTTGAGAAACACAAAATTTTCGCAGTTCTGATGCTCGAAACGAATAACTAGAACGGCCTAGGGGAAAAGTACGCATACCGTTGTAATCGGGCGAGTTTCTACTTTCAGATGCAACAGAAATTTTGCGGATTGGTCAATCCGTTCGCGAGATATGGCAGTTTGGAGGTAAGAAACGTTTGAGAAACTCAAAATTTTCGCAGTTCTGTTGCTCGAAACGAGTAACTAGAACGGCCTAGGGGAAAACTACACATACCGTTGTAATCGGGCAAGTTTCTACTTTCAGATGCAACAGAAATTTTGCGGATTGGTCAATCCGTTCGCGAGATATGGCTGTTTGGAGGTAAGAAACGCTTGAGAAACTCAAAATTTTCGCAGTTCTGATGCTCGAAACGAATAACTAGAACGGCCTAGGGGAAAAATACACCTACCGTTGTAATCGGGCGAGTTTCTACTTTCAGATGCAACAGAAATTTTGCGGATTAGTCAATCCGTTCGCGAGATATGGCAGTTTGGAGGTAAGAAACGCTTGAGAAACTCAAAATTTTCGCCGTTCTGATGCTCGAAACGAGTAACTAGAACGGCCTAGGGGAAAAGTACGCTTACCGTTGTAATCGGGCGAGTTTCTCCTTTCAGATGCAACAGAAATTTTGCGGATTAGTCAATCCGTTCGCGAGATATGGCAGTTTGGAGGTAAGAAACTCTTGAGAAACTCAAAATTTTCGCCGTTCTGATGCTCGAAACGAATAACTAGAACGGCCTAGGGGAAAAGTGCGCATACCGTTGTAATCGGGCGAGTTTCTACTTTCAGATGCAACAGAAACTTTGCGGATTTATCCATCCGTTCGCGAGATATGGCAGTTTGGAGATAAGAAACGCTTGAGAAACTCAAAATTTTCGCAGTTCTGATGCTCGAAATGAATAACTGGAACGGCCTAGGGGAAAACTACACATACCGTTGTAATCGGGCGAGTTTCTACTTTCAGATGCAACAGAAATTTTGAGGATTGGTCAATCCGTTCGCGAGATATGGCAGTTTGGAGGTAAGAAACGCTTGAGAAACACAAAATTTTCGCAGTTCTGATGCTCGAAATGAATAACTAGAACGGCCTAGGGGAAAAGTACGCATACCGTTGTAATCGGGCGAGTTTCTATTTTCAGATGCAACAGAAATTTTGCGGATTGGTCAATCCGTTCGCGAGATATGGCAGTTTGGAGGTAAGAAACGCTTGAGAAACTCAAAATTTTCGCAGTTCTGATGCTCGAAATGAATAACTGGAACGGCCTAGGGGAAAACTACACATACCGTTGTAATCGGGCAAGTTTCTACTTTCAGATGCAACAGAAATTTTGCGGATTGGTCAATCCGTTCGCGAGATATGGCAGTTTGGAGGTAAGAAACGCTTGAGAAACTCAAAATTTTCGCAGTTCTGATGCTCGAAACGAATAACTAGAACGGCCTAGGGGAAAACTACACCTACCGTTGTAATCGGGCGAGTTTCTACTTTCAGATGCAACAGAAATTTTGCGGATGGATCAATCCGTTCGCGAGATATGGCAGTTTGGAGATAAGAAACGCTTGAGAAACTCAAAATTTTCGCAGTTCTGATGCTCGAAACGAGTAACGGAAACGGCCTAGGGGAAAAGCACGCATACTGTTGTAATCAGGCGAGTTTCTACTTTCAGATGCAACAGAAATTTTGCGGATTGATCAATCCGTTCGCGAGATATGGCAGTTTCGATATAAGAAACGCTTGAGAAACTCAAAATTTTCTCAGTTCTGATGCTCGAAACGAGTAACTAGAACGGCCTAGGGGAAAAGTACGCCTACCGTTGTAATCGGGCGAGTCTCTACTATCAGATGCAACAGAAATTTTGCGGATTGGTCAATCCGTTCGCGAGATATGGCAGTTTGTAGGTAAGAAACGCTTGAGAAACTCAAAATTTTCGCAGTTCTGATGCTCGAAACGAGTAACTAGAACGGCCTAGGGGAAAAGTACGCTTACCGTTGTAATCGGGCGAGTTTCTACATTCAGATGCAACAGAAATTTTGCGGATTGATCAATCCGTTCGCGAGATATGGCAGTTTGGAGATATGAAACGCTTGAGAAACACAAAATTTTCGCAGTTCTGATGCTCGAAACGAGTAACTAGAACGGCCTAGGGGAAAAGCACGCACACTGTTGTAATCGGGCGAGTTTCTGCTTTCAGATGCAACAGAAATTTTGCGGATTGATCAATCCGTTCGCGAGATATGGCAGTTTGGAGGTAAGAAACGCTTGAGAAACTCAAAATTTTCTCAGTTCTGATGCTCGAAACGAATAACTAGAACGGCCTAGGGGAAAAGTACGCATACCGTTGTAATCGGGCGAGTTTCTATTTTCAGATGCAACAGAAATTTTGCGGATTGGTCAATCCGTTCGCGAGATATGGCAGTTTGGAGGTAAGAAACGCTTGAGAAACTCAAAATTTTCGCAGTTCTGATGCTCGAAATGAATAACTGGAACGGCCTAGGGGAAAACTACACATACCGTTGTAATCGGGCAAGTTTCTACTTTCAGATGCAACAGAAATTTTGCGGATTGGTCAATCCGTTCGCGAGATATGGCAGTTTGGAGGTAAGAAACGCTTGAGAAACTCAAAATTTTCGCAGTTCTGATGCTCGAAACGAATAACTAGAACGGCCTAGGGGAAAAGTACGCTTACCGTTGTAATCGGGCGAGTTTCTACTTTCAGAAGCAACAGAAATTTTGCGGATTGATCAATCCGTTCGCGAGATATGGCAGTTTGGAGATAAGAAACGCTTGAGAAACTCAAAATTTTCGCAGTTCTGATGCTCGAAACGAGTAACGGAAACGGCCTAGGGGAAAAGCACGCATACTGTTGTAATCAGGCGAGTTTCTACTTTCAGATGCAACAGAAATTTTGCGGATTGATCAATCCGTTCGCGAGATATGGCAGTTTGGATATAAGAAACGCTTGAGAAACTCAAAATTTTCTCAGTTCTGATGCTCGAAACGAGTAACTAGAACGGCCTAGGGGAAAAGTACGCCTACCGTTGTAATCGGGCGAGTCTCTACTATCAGATGCAACAGAAATTTTGCGGATTGGTCAATCCGTTCGCGAGATATGGCAGTTTGTAGGTAAGAAACGCTTGAGAAACTCAAAATTTTCGCAGTTCTGATGCTCGAAACGAGTAACTAGAACGGCCTAGGGGAAAAGTACGCTTACCGTTGTAATCGGGCGAGTTTCTACTTTCAGATGCAACAGAAATTTTGCGGATTGGTCAAACCGTTCGCGAGATATGGCAGTTTGGAGGTAAGAAACGCTTGAGAAACACAAAATTTTCGCAGTTCTGATGCTCGAAACGAATAACTAAAACGGCCTAGGGGAAAACTTCACCTACCGTTGTAATCGGGCGAGTTTCTACTTTCAGATGCAACCGAAATTTTGCGGATTGATCAATCCGTTCGCGAGATATGGCAGTTTGGAGATAAGAAACGCTTGAGAAACTCAAAATTTTCGCAGTTCTGATGCTCGAAACGAATAACTAGAACGGCCTAGGGGAAAACTACACATACCTTTGTAATCGGGCGAGTTTCTACTTTCAGATGCAACAGAAATTTTGCGGATTGATCAATCCGTTCGCGAGATATGGCAGTTAGGAGATAAGAAACGCTTGAGAAACTCAAAATTTTCGCAGTTCTGATGCTCGAAACGAGTAACTAGAACGGCCTAGGGGAAAAGTACGCTTACCGTTGTAATCGGGCGAGTTTCCACTTTCAGATGCAACAGAAATTTTGCGGATTGGTCAATCCGTTCGCGAGATATGGCAGTTTGGAGGTAGGAAACGCTTGAGAAACACAAAATTTTCGCAGTTCTGATGCTCGAAACGAATAACTAGAACGGCCTAGGGGAAAAGTACGCATACCGTTGTAATCGGGCGAGTTTCTACTTTCAGATGCAACAGAAATTTTGCGGATTGGTCAATCCGTTCGCGAGATATGGCAGTTTGGAGGTAAGAAACGCTTGAGAAACTCAAAATTTTCACAGTTCTGATGCTCGAAATGAATAACTGGAACGGCCTAGGGGAAAACTACACATACCGTTGTAATCGGGCAAGTTTCTACTTTCAGATGCAACAGAAATTTTGCGGATTGGTCAATCCGTTCGCGAGATATGGCTGTTTGGAGGTAAGAAACGCTTGAGAAACTCAAAATTTTCGCAGTTCTGATGCTCGAAACGAATAACTAGAACGGCCTAGGGGAAAAATACACCTACCGTTGTAATCGGGCGAGTTTCTACTTTCAGATGCAACAGAAATTTTGCGGATTAGTCAATCCGTTCGCGAGATATGGCAGTTTGGAGGTAAGAAACGCTTGAGAAACTCAAAATTTTCGCAGTTCTGATGCTCGAAACGAATAACTAGAACGGCCTAGGGGAAAACTACACATACCTTTGTAATCGGGCGAGTTTCTACTTTCAGATGCAACAGAAATTTTGCGGATTGATCAATCCGTTCGCGAGATATGGCAGTTAGGAGATAAGAAACGCTTGAGAAACTCAAAATTTTCGCAGTTCTGATGCTCGAAACGAGTAACTAGAACGGCCTAGGGGAAAAGTACGCTTACCGTTGTAATCGGGCGAGTTTCCACTTTCAGATGCAACAGAAATTTTGCGGATTGGTCAATCCGTTCGCGAGATATGGCAGTTTGGAGGTAGGAAACGCTTGAGAAACACAAAATTTTCGCAGTTCTGATGCTCGAAACGAATAACTAGAACGGCCTAGGGGAAAAGTACGCATACCGTTGTAATCGGGCGAGTTTCTACTTTCAGATGCAACAGAAATTTTGCGGATTGGTCAATCCGTTCGCGAGATATGGCAGTTTGGAGGTAAGAAACGCTTGAGAAACTCAAAATTTTCACAGTTCTGATGCTCGAAATGAATAACTGGAACGGCCTAGGGGAAAACTACACATACCGTTGTAATCGGGCAAGTTTCTACTTTCAGATGCAACAGAAATTTTGCGGATTGGTCAATCCGTTCGCGAGATATGGCTGTTTGGAGGTAAGAAACGCTTGAGAAACTCAAAATTTTCGCAGTTCTGATGCTCGAAACGAATAACTAGAACGGCCTAGGGGAAAAATACACCTACCGTTGTAATCGGGCGAGTTTCTACTTTCAGATGCAACAGAAATTTTGCGGATTAGTCAATCCGTTCGCGAGATATGGCAGTTTGGAGGTAAGAAACGCTTGAGAAACTCAAAATTTTCGCCGTTCTGATGCTCGAAACGAGTAACTAGAACGGCCTAGGGGAAAAGTACGCTTACCGTTGTAATCGGGCGAGTTTCTCCTTTCAGATGCAACAGAAATTTTGCGGATTAGTCAATCCGTTCGCGAGATATGGCAGTTTGGAGGTAAGAAACTCTTGAGAAACTCAAAATTTTCGCCGTTCTGATGCTCGAAACGAATAACTAGAACGGCCTAGGGGAAAAGTGCGCATACCGTTGTAATCGGGCGAGTTTCTACTTTCAGATGCAACAGAAACTTTGCGGATTTATCCATCCGTTCGCGAGATATGGCAGTTTGGAGATAAGAAACGCTTGAGAAACTCAAAATTTTCGCAGTTCTGATGCTCGAAATGAATAACTGGAACGGCCTAGGGGAAAACTACACATACCGTTGTAATCGGGCGAGTTTCTACTTTCAGATGCAACAGAAATTTTGAGGATTGGTCAATCCGTTCGCGAGATATGGCAGTTTGGAGGTAAGAAACGCTTGAGAAACTCAAAATTTTCGCAGTTCTGATGCTCGAAACGAGTAACTAGAACGGCCTAGGGGAAAAGTACGCTTACCGTTGTAATCGGGCGAGTTTCTACTTTCAGATGCAACAGAAATTTTGCGGATTAGTCAATCCGTTCGCGAGATATGGCAGTTTGGAGGTAAGAAACGCTTGAGAAACTCAAAATTTTCGCCGTTCTGATGCTCGAAACGAATAACTAGAACGGCCTTGGGGAAAAGTGCGCATACCGTTGTAATCGGGCGAGTTTCTACTTTCAGATGCAATAGAAATTTTGCGGATTGGTCAATCGGTTCGCGAGATATGGCAGTTTGGAGGTAAGAAACACTTGAGAAACTCAAAATTTTCGCAGTTCTGATGCTCGAAATGAATAACTGGAACGGCCTAGGGGAAAACTACACATACCGTTGTAATCGGGCGAGTTTCTACTTTCAGATGCATCAGAAATTTTGCGGATTGGTCAATCCGTTCGCGAGATATGGCAGTTTGGAGGTAAGAAACGCTTGAGAAACACAAAATTTTCGCAGTTCTGATGCTCGAAACGAATAACTAGAACGGCCTAGGGGAAAAGTACGCATACCGTTGTAATCGGGGGAGTTTCTACTTTCAGATGCAACAGAAATTTTGCGGATTGGTCAATCCGTTCGCGAGATATGGCAGTTTGGATGTAAGAAACGCTTGAGAAACTCAAATTTTCGCAGTTCTGATGCTCGAAACGAGTAACTAGAACGGCCTAGGGGAAAAGTGCCCATACCGTTGTAATTTGGCGAGTTTCTACTTTCCGATGCAACAGAAATTTTGCGGATTGATCAATCCGTTCGCGAGATATGGCAGTTTGGAGATAAGAAACGCTTGAGAAACACAAAATTTTCGCAGTTCTGATGCTCGAAACGAGTAACTAGAACGGCCTAGGGGAAAAGCACGCATACTGTTGTAATCGGGCGAGTTTCTACTTTCAGATGCAACAGAAATTTTGCGGATGGATCAATCCGTTTGCGAGATATGGCAGTTTGGAGATAAGAAACGCTTGAGAAACTCAAATTTTCGCAGTTCTGATGCTCGAAACGAGTAACTAGAACGGCCTAGGGGAAAAGTGCCCATACCGTTGTAATTTGGCGAGTTTCTACTTTCCGATGCAACAGAAATTTTGCGGATTGATCAATCCGTTCGCGAGATATGGCAGTTTGGAGATAAGAAACGCTTGAGAAACTCAAAATTTTCGCAGTTCTGATGCTCGAAACGAGTAACTAGAACGGCCTAGGGGAAAAGTACGCTTACCGTTGTAATCGGGCGAGTTTCTACTTTCAGATGCAACAGAAATTTTGCGGATTGATCAATCTGTTCGCGAGATATGGCAGTTTGGAGGTAAGAAACGCTTGAGAAACTCAAAATTTTCGCCGTTCTGATGCTCGAAACGAATAACTAGGACGGCATATGGGAAAAGTGCGCATACCGTTGTAATCGGGCGAGTTTCTACTTTCAGATGCAACAGAAATTTTGCGGATTAGTCAATCCGTTCGCGAGATATGGCAGTTTGGAGGTAAGAAACGCTTGAGAAACTCAAAATTTTCGCCGTTCTGATGCTCGAAACGAATAACTAGAACGGCCTTGGGGAAAAGTGCGCATACCGTTGTAATCGGGCGAGTTTCTACTTTCAGATGCAACAGAAATTTTGCGGATTAGTCAATCCGTTCGCGAGATATGGCAGTTTGGAGGTAAGAAACGCTTGAGAAACTCAAAATTTTCGCCGTTCTGATGCTCGAAACGAATAACTAGAACGGCCTTGGGGAAAAGTGCGCATACCGTTGTAATCGGGCGAGTTTCTACTTTCAGATGCAATAGAAATTTTGCGGATTGGTCAATCGGTTCGCGAGATATGGCAGTTTGGAGGTAAGAAACACTTGAGAAACTCAAAATTTTCGCAGTTCTGATGCTCGAAATGAATAACTGGAACGGCCTAGGGGAAAACTACACATACCGTTGTAATCGGGCGAGTTTCTACTTTCAGATGCATCAGAAATTTTGCGGATTGGTCAATCCGTTCGCGAGATATGGCAGTTTGGAGGTAAGAAACGCTTGAGAAACACAAAATTTTCGCAGTTCTGATGCTCGAAACGAATAACTAGAACGGCCTAGGGGAAAAGTACGCATACCGTTGTAATCGGGGGAGTTTCTACTTTCAGATGCAACAGAAATTTTGCGGATTGGTCAATCCGTTCGCGAGATATGGCAGTTTGGATGTAAGAAACGCTTGAGAAACTCAAATTTTCGCAGTTCTGATGCTCGAAACGAGTAACTAGAACGGCCTAGGGGAAAAGTGCCCATACCGTTGTAATTTGGCGAGTTTCTACTTTCCGATGCAACAGAAATTTTGCGGATTGATCAATCCGTTCGCGAGATATGGCAGTTTGGAGATAAGAAACGCTTGAGAAACTCAAATTTTCGCAGTTCTGATGCTCGAAACGAGTAACTGGAACGGCCTAGGGGAAAACTACACATACCGTTGTAATCGGGCGAGTTTCTACTTTCAGATGCAACAGAAATTTTGCGGATGGATCAATCCGTTCGCGAGATATGGCAGTTTGGAGACAAGAAACGCTTGAGAAACTCAAATTTTCGCAGTTCTGATGCTCGAAACGAGTAACAAGAACGGCCTAGGGGAAAACTGCCCATACCGTTGTAATTTGGCGAGTTTCTACTTTCTGATGCAACAGAAATTTTGCGGATTGATCAATCCGTTCGCGAGATATGGCAGTTTGGAGATAAGAAACGCTTGAGAAACTCAAAATTTTCGCAGTTCTGATGCTCGAAACGAATAACTAGAACGGCCTAGGGGAAAAGTGGGCATACCGTTGTAATCGGGCGAGTTTCTACTTTCAGATGCAACAGAAATTTTGCGGATTAGTCAATCCGTTCGCGAGATATGGCAGTTTGGAGGTAAGAAACGCTTGAGAAACTCAAAATTTTCGCAGTTCTGATGCTCGAAACGAATAACTAGAACGGCCTAGGGGAAAAGTGGGCATACCGTTGTAATCGGGCGAGTTTCTACTTTCAGATGCAACAGAAATTTTGCGGATTAGTCAATCCGTTCGCGAGATATGGCAGTTTGGAGGTAAGAAACGCTTGAGAAACTCAAAATTTTCGCAGTTCTGATGCTCGAAACGAATAAATAGAACGGCCTAGGGGAAAACTACACATACCGTTGTAATCGGGCGAGTTTCTACTTTCAGACACAACAGAAATTTTTCGGATTGGTCAATCCGTTTGCGAGATGTGGCAGTTTGGAGGTAAGAAACGTTTGAGAAACTCAAAATTTTCGCAGTTCTGTTGCTCGAAACGAGTAACTAGAACGGCCTAGGGGAAAAGTACAGCATACCGTTGTAATCGGGCGAGTTTCTACTTTCAGATGCAACAGAAATTATGCGGATTGGTCAATCCGTTCGCGAGATATGGCAGTTTGGAGATAAGAAACGCTTGAGAAACTCAAAATTTTCGCTGTTCTGATGCTCGAAACGAGTAACGGAAACGGCCTAGGGGAAAAGCACGCATACTGTTGTAATCAGGCGAGTTTCTACTTTCAGATGCAACAGAAATTTTGCGGATTGATCAATCCGTTCGCGAGATATGGCAGTTTGGATATAATAAACGCTTGAGAAACTCAAAATTTTCTCAGTTCTGATGCTCGAAACGAGTAACTAGAACGGCCTAGGGGAAAAGTACGCCTACCGTTGTAATCGGGCGAGTCTCTACTATCAGATGCAACAGAAATTTTGCGGATTGGTCAATCCGTTCGCGAGATATGGCAGTTTGTAGGTAAGAAACGCTTGAGAAACTCAAAATTTTCGCAGTTCTGATGCTCGAAACGAATAACTGGAACGGCCTAGGGGAAAACTACACATACCGTTGTAATCGGGCGAGTTTCTACATTCAGATGCAACAGAAATTTTGCGGATTGATCAATCCGTTCGCGAGATATGGCAGTTTGGAGATATGAAACGCTTGAGAAACACAAAATTTTCGCAGTTCTGATGCTCGAAACGAATAACTAAAACGGCCTAGGGGAAAACTACACCTACCGTTGTAATCGGGCGAGTTTCTACTTTCAGATGCAACAGAAATTTTGCGGATTGATCAATCCGTTCGCGAGATATGGCAGTTTGGAGATAAGAAACGCTTGAGAAACTCAAAATTTTCGCAGTTCTGATGCTCGAAACGAATAACTAGAACGGCCTAGGGGAAAACTACACCTACCTTTGTAATCGGGCGAGTTTCTACTTTCAGATGCAACAGAAATTTTGCGGATTAGTCAATCCGTTCGCGAGATATGGCAGTTTGGAGGTAAGAAACGCTTGAGAAACTCAAAATTTTCGCCGTTCTGATGCTCGAAACGAATAACTAGAACGGCCTAGGGGAAAAGTGCGCATACCGTTGTAATCGGGCGCGTTTCTACTTTCAGATGCATTAGAAATTTTGCGGATTGGTCAATCGGTTCGCGAGATATGGCAATTTGAAGGAAAGAAACGCTTGAGAAACTCAAAATTTGCGCAGTTCTGATGCTCGAAACGAATAACTAGAACGGCCTAGCGGAAAAGTGCGCATACCGTTGTAATCGGGCGAGTTTCTTCTTTCAGATGCAACAGAAATTTTGCGGATCGGTCAATCCGTTCGCGAGATATGGCAGTTTGGATGTAAGAAACGCTTGAGGAACTCAAAATTTTCGCAGTTCTGATGCTCGAAACGAGTAACTGGAACGGCCTAGGGGAAAACTACACATACCGTTGTAATCGGGCGAGTTTCTACTTTCAGATGCAACAGAAATTTTGCGGATTGATCAATCCGTTCGCGAGATATGGCAGTTTGGAGATAAGAAACGCTTGAGAAACTCAAATTTTCGCAGTTCTGATGCTCGAAACGAGTAACTGGAACGGCCTAGGGGAAAACTACACATACCGTTGTAATCGGGCGAGTTTCTACTTTCAGATGCAACAGAAATTTTGCGGATGGATCAATCCGTTCGCGAGATATGGCAGTTTGGAGACAAGAAACGCTTGAGAAACTCAAATTTTCGCAGTGTTCTGATGCTCGAAACGAGTAACTAGAACGGCCTAGGGGAAAAGTGCCCATACCGTTGTAATTTGGCGAGTTTCTACTTTCCGATGCAACAGAAATTTTGCGGATTGATCAATCCGTTCGCGAGATATGGCAGTTTGGAGATAAGAAACGCTTGAGAAACTCAAAATTTTCGCAGTTCTGATGCTCGAAACGAGTAACTAGAACGGCCTAGGGGAAGAGTACGCTTACCGTTGTAATCGGGCGAGTTTCTACTTTCAGATGCAACAGAAATTTTGCGGATGATCAATCTGTTCGCGAGATATGGCAGTTTGGAGGTAAGAAACGCTTGAGAAACTCAAAATTTTCGCAGTTCTGATGCTCGAAACGAATAACTAGAACGGCCTAGGGGAAAAGTGGGCATACCGTTGTAATCGGGCGAGTTTCTACTTTCAGATGCAACAGAAATTTTGCGGATTAGTCAATCCGTTCGCGAGATATGGCAGTTTGGAGGTAAGAAACGCTTGAGAAACTCAAAATTTTCGCAGTTCTGATGCTCGAAACGAATAAATAGAACGGCCTAGGGGAAAACTACACATACCGTTGTAATCGGGCGAGTTTCTACTTTCAGACACAACAGAAATTTTTCGGATTGGTCAATCCGTTTGCGAGATGTGGCAGTTTGGATGTAAGAAACGTTTGAGAAACTCAAAATTTTCGCAGTTCTGTTGCTCGAAACGAGTAACTAGAACGGCCTAGGGGAAAAGTACGCATACCGTTGTAATCGGGCGAGTTTCTACTTTCAGATGCAACAGAAATTATGCGGATTGGTCAATCCGTTCGCGAGATATGGCAGTTTGGAGATAAGAAACGCTTGAGAAACTCAAAATTTTCGCTGTTCTGATGCTCGAAACGAGTAACGGAAACGGCCTAGGGGAAAAGCACGCATACTGTTGTAATCAGGCGAGTTTCTACTTTCAGATGCAACAGAAATTTTGCGGATTGATCAATCCGTTCGCGAGATATGGCAGTTTGGATATAAGAAACGCTTGAGAAACTCAAAATTTTCTCAGTTCTGATGCTCGAAACGAGTAACTAGAACGGCCTAGGGGAAAAGTACGCCTACCGTTGTAATCGGGCGAGTCTCTACTATCAGATGCAACAGAAATTTTGCGGATTGGTCAATCCGTTCGCGAGATATGGCAGTTTGTAGGTAAGAAACGCTTGAGAAACTCAAAATTTTCGCAGTTCTGATGCTCGAAACGAATAACTGGAACGGCCTAGGGGAAAACTACACATACCGTTGTAATCGGGCGAGTTTCTACATTCAGATGCAACAGAAATTTTGCGGATTGATCAATCCGTTCGCGAGATATGGCAGTTTGGAGATATGAAACGCTTGAGAAACACAAAATTTTCGCAGTTCTGATGCTCGAAACGAATAACTAAAACGGCCTAGGGGAAAACTACACCTACCGTTGTAATCGGGCGAGTTTCTACTTTCAGATGCAACAGAAATTTTGCGGATTGATCAATCCGTTCGCGAGATATGGCAGTTTGGAGATAAGAAACGCTTGAGAAACTCAAAATTTTCGCAGTTCTGATGCTCGAAACGAATAACTAGAACGGCCTAGGGGAAAACTACACCTACCTTTGTAATCGGGCGAGTTTCTACTTTCAGATGCAACAGAAATTTTGCGGATTAGTCAATCCGTTCGCGAGATATGGCAGTTTGGAGGTAAGAAACGCTTGAGAAACTCAAAATTTTCGCCGTTCTGATGCTCGAAACGAGTAACTAGAACGGCCTAGGGGAAAAGTACGCTTACCGTTGTAATCGGGCGAGTTTCTCCTTTCAGATGCAACAGAAATTTTGCGGATTAGTCAATCCGTTCGCGAGATATGGCAGTTTGGAGGTAAGAAACTCTTGAGAAACTCAAAATTTTCGCCGTTCTGATGCTCGAAACGAATAACTAGAACGGCCTAGGGGAAAAGTGCGCATACCGTTGTAATCGGGCGAGTTTCTACTTTCAGATGCATTAGAAATTTTGCGGATTGGTCAATCGGTTCGCGAGATATGGCAATTTGAAGGAAAGAAACGCTTGAGAAACTCAAAATTTGCGCAGTTCTGATGCTCGAAACGAATAACTAGAACGGCCTAGCGGAAAAGTGCGCATACCGTTGTAATCGGGCGAGTTTCTTCTTTCAGATGCAACAGAAATTTTGCGGATCGGTCAATCCGTTCGCGAGATATGGCAGTTTGGATGTAAGAAACGCTTGAGGAACTCAAAATTTTCGCAGTTCTGATGCTCGAAACGAACAACTGGAACGGCCTAGGGGAAAACTACACATACCGTTGTAATCGGGCGAGTTTCTACTTTCAGATGCAACAGAAACTTTGCGGATTTATCCATCCGTTCGCGAGATATGGCAGTTTGGAGATAAGAAACGCTTGAGAAACTCAAAATTTTCGCAGTTCTGATGCTCGAAATGAATAACTGGAACGGCCTAGGGGAAAACTACACATACCGTTGTAATCGGGCGAGTTTCTACTTTCAGATGCAACAGAAATTTTGCGGATTGATCAATCCGTTCGCGAGATATGGCAGTTTGGAGATAAGAAACGCTTGAGAAACACAAAATTTTCGCAGTTCTGATGCTCGAAACGAGTAACTGGAACGGCCTAGGGGAAAACTACACATACCGTTGTAATCGGGCGAGTCTCTACTTTCAGATGCAACAGAAATTTTGCGGATTGGTCAATCCGTTCGCGAGATATGGCAGTTTGTAGGTAAGAAACGCTTGAGAAACTCAAAATTTTCGCAGTTCTGATGCTCGAAACGAATAACTGGAACGGCCTAGGGGAAAACTACACATACCGTTGTAATCGGGCGAGTTTCTACTTTCAGATGCAACAGAAATTTTGCGGATTGATCAATCCGTTCGCGAGATATGGCAGTTTGGAGATAAGAAACGCTTGAGAAACACAAAATTTTCGCAGTTCTGATGCTCGAAACGAGTAACTAGAACGGCCTAGGGGAAAAGCACGCATACTGTTGTAATCGGGCGAGTTTCTACTTTCAGATGCAACAGAAATTTTGCGGCTGGATCAATCCGTTCGCGAGATATGGCAGTTTGGAGATAAGAAACGCTTGAGAAACTCAAATTTTCGCAGTTCTGATGCTCGAAACGAGTAACTAGAACGGCCTAGGGGAAAAGTGCCCATACCGTTGTAATTTGGCGAGTTTCTACTTTCCGATGCAACAGAAATTTGCGGATTGATCAATCCGTTCGCGAGATATGGCAGTTTGGAGATAAGAAACGCTTGAGAAACTCAAAATTTTCGCAGTTCTGATTCTCGAAACGAGTAACTAGAACGGCCTAGGGGAAGAGTACGCTTACCGTTGTAATCGGGCGAGTTTCTACTTTCAGATGCAACAGAAATTTTGCGGATGATCAATCTGTTCGCGAGATATGGCAGTTTGGAGGTAAGAAACGCTTGAGAAACTCAAAATTTTCGCAGTTCTGATGCTCGAAACGAATAACTAGAACGGCCTAGGGGAAAAGTGGGCATACCGTTGTAATCGGGCGAGTTTCTACTTTCAGATGCAACAGAAATTTTGCGGATTAGTCAATCCGTTCGCGAGATATGGCAGTTTGGAGGTAAGAAACGCTTGAGAAACTCAAAATTTTCGCAGTTCTGATGCTCGAAACGAATAAATAGAACGGCCTAGGGGAAAACTACACATACCGTTGTAATCGGGCGAGTTTCTACTTTCAGACACAACAGAAATTTTTCGGATTGGTCAATCCGTTTGCGAGATGTGGCAGTTTGGATGTAAGAAACGTTTGAGAAACTCAAAATTTTCGCAGTTCTGTTGCTCGAAACGAGTAACTAGAACGGCCTAGGGGAAAAGTACGCATACCGTTGTAATCGGGCGAGTTTCTACTTTCAGATGCAACAGAAATTATGCGGATTGGTCAATCCGTTCGCGAGATATGGCAGTTTGGAGATAAGAAACGCTTGAGAAACTCAAAATTTTCGCTGTTCTGATGCTCGAAACGAGTAACGGAAACGGCCTAGGGGAAAAGCACGCATACTGTTGTAATCAGGCGAGTTTCTACTTTCAGATGCAACAGAAATTTTGCGGATTGATCAATCCGTTCGCGAGATATGGCAGTTTGGATATAAGAAACGCTTGAGAAACTCAAAATTTTCTCAGTTCTGATGCTCGAAACGAGTAACTAGAACGGCCTAGGGGAAAAGTACGCCTACCGTTGTAATCGGGCGAGTCTCTACTATCAGATGCAACAGAAATTTTGCGGATTGGTCAATCCGTTCGCGAGATATGGCAGTTTGTAGGTAAGAAACGCTTGAGAAACTCAAAATTTTCGCAGTTCTGATGCTCGAAACGAATAACTGGAACGGCCTAGGGGAAAACTACACATACCGTTGTAATCGGGCGAGTTTCTACTTTCAGATGCAACAGAAATTTTGCGGATTGATCAATCCGTTCGCGAGATATGGCAGTTTGGAGATAAGAAACGCTTGAGAAACTCAAAATTTTCGCAGTTCTGATGCTCGAAACGAATAACTAGAACGGCCTAGGGGAAAACTACACCTACCTTTGTAATCGGGCGAGTTTCTACTTTCAGATGCAACAGAAATTTTGCGGATTAGTCAATCCGTTCGCGAGATATGGCAGTTTGGAGGTAAGAAACGCTTGAGAAACTCAAAATTTTCGCCGTTCTGATGCTCGAAACGAGTAACTAGAACGGCCTAGGGGAAAAGTACGCTTACCGTTGTAATCGGGCGAGTTTCTCCTTTCAGATGCAACAGAAATTTTGCGGATTAGTCAATCCGTTCGCGAGATATGGCAGTTTGGAGGTAAGAAACTCTTGAGAAACTCAAAATTTTCGCCGTTCTGATGCTCGAAACGAATAACTAGAACGGCCTAGGGGAAAAGTGCGCATACCGTTGTAATCGGGCGAGTTTCTACTTTCAGATGCATTAGAAATTTTGCGGATTGGTCAATCGGTTCGCGAGATATGGCAATTTGAAGGAAAGAAACGCTTGAGAAACTCAAAATTTGCGCAGTTCTGATGCTCGAAACGAATAACTAGAACGGCCTAGCGGAAAAGTGCGCATACCGTTGTAATCGGGCGAGTTTCTTCTTTCAGATGCAACAGAAATTTTGCGGATCGGTCAATCCGTTCGCGAGATATGGCAGTTTGGATGTAAGAAACGCTTGAGGAACTCAAAATTTTCGCAGTTCTGATGCTCGAAACGAACAACTGGAACGGCCTAGGGGAAAACTACACATACCGTTGTAATCGGGCGAGTTTCTACTTTCAGATGCAACAGAAACTTTGCGGATTTATCCATCCGTTCGCGAGATATGGCAGTTTGGAGATAAGAAACGCTTGAGAAACTCAAAATTTTCGCAGTTCTGATGCTCGAAATGAATAACTGGAACGGCCTAGGGGAAAAGTACGCATACCGTTGTAATCGGGCGAGTCTCTACTTTCAGATGCAACAGAAATTTTGCGGATTGGTCAATCCGTTCGCGAGATATGGCAGTTTGTAGGTAAGAAACGCTTGAGAAACTCAAAATTTTCGCAGTTCTGATGCTCGAAACGAATAACTGGAACGGCCTAGGGGAAAACTACACATACCGTTGTAATCGGGCGAGTTTCTACTTTCAGATGCAACAGAAATTTTGCGGATTGATCAATCCGTTCGCGAGATATGGCAGTTTGGAGATAAGAAACGCTTGAGAAACACAAAATTTTCGCAGTTCTGATGCTCGAAACGAGTAACTAGAACGGCCTAGGGGAAAAGCACGCATACTGTTGTAATCGGGCGAGTTTCTACTTTCAGATGCAACAGAAATTTTGCGGATGGATCAATCCGTTCGCGAGATATGGCAGTTTGGAGATAAGAAACGCTTGAGAAACTCAAATTTTCGCAGTTCTGATGCTCGAAACGAGTAACTAGAACGGCCTAGGGGAAAAGTGCCCATACCGTTGTAATTTGGCGAGTTTCTACTTTCCGATGCAACAGAAATTTTGCGGATTGATCAATCCGTTCGCGTGATATGGCAGTTTGGAGATAAGAAACGCTTGAGAAACTCAAAATTTTCGCAGTTCTGATGCTCGAAACGAGTAACTAGAACGGCCTAGGGGAAGAGTACGCTTACCGTTGTAATCGGGCGAGTTTCTACTTTCAGATGCAACAGAAATTTTGCGGATGATCAATCTGTTCGCGAGATATGGCAGTTTGGAGGTAAGAAACGCTTGAGAAACTCAAAATTTTCGCCGTTCTGATGCTCGAAACGAATAACTAAGACGGCCTAGGGGAAAAGTGCGCATACCGTTGTAATCGGGCGAGTTTCTACTTTCAGATGCAACAGAAATTTTGCGGATTAGTCAATCCGTTCGCGAGATATGGCAGTTTGGAGGTAAGAAACGCTTGAGAAACTCAAAATTTTCGCCGTTCTGATGCTCGAAACGAATAACTAGAACGGCCTTGGGGAAAAGTGCGCATACCGTTGTGATCGGGCGAGTTTCTACTTTCAGATGCAATAGAAATTTTGCGGATTGGTCAATCGGTTCGCGAGATATGGCAGTTTGGAGGTAAGAAACACTTGAGAAACTCAAAATTTGCGCAGTTCTGATGCTCGAAACGAATAACTAGAACGGCCTAGCGGAAAAGTGCGCATACCGTTGTAATCGGGCGAGTTTCTACTTTCAGATGCAACAGAAACTTTGCGGATTGGTCATTCCGTTCGCGAGATATGGCAGTTTGGAGGTAAGAAACGCTTGAGAAACTCAAAATTTTCGCAGTTCTGATGCTCGAAACGAATAAATAGAACGGCCTAGGGGAAAACTACACATACCGTTGTAATCGGGCGAGTTTCTACTTTCAGACACAACAGAAATTTTTCGAATTGGTCAATCCGTTTGCGAGATGTGGCAGTTTGGAGGTAAGAAACGTTTGAGAAACTCAAAATTTTCGCAGTTCTGTTGCTCGAAACGAGTAACTAGAACGGCCTAGGGGAAAAGTACGCATACCGTTGTAATCGGGCGAGTTTCTACTTTCAGATGCAACAGAAATTATGCGGATTGGTCAATCCGTTCGCGAGATATGGCAGTTTGGAGATAAGAAACGCTTGAGAAACTCAAAATTTTCGCTGTTCTGATGCTCGAAACGAGTAACGGAAACGGCCTAGGGGAAAAGCACGCATACTGTTGTAATCAGGCGAGTTTCTACTTTCAGATGCAACAGAAATTTTGCGGATTGATCAATCCGTTCGCGAGATATGGCAGTTTGGATATAAGAAACGCTTGAGAAACTCAAAATTTTCTCAGTTCTGATGCTCGAAACGAGTAACTAGAACGGCCTAGGGGAAAAGTACGCCTACCGTTGTAATCGGGCGAGTCTCTACTATCAGATGCAACAGAAATTTTGCGGATTGGTCAATCCGTTCGCGAGATATGGCAGTTTGTAGGTAAGAAACGCTTGAGAAACTCAAAATTTTCGCAGTTCTGATGCTCGAAACGAATAACTGGAACGGCCTAGGGGAAAACTACACATACCGTTGTAATCGGGCGAGTTTCTACATTCAGATGCAACAGAAATTTTGCGGATTGATCAATCCGTTCGCGAGATATGGCAGTTTGGAGATATGAAACGCTTGAGAAACACAAAATTTTCGCAGTTCTGATGCTCGAAACGAATAACTAAAACGGCCTAGGGGAAAACTACACCTACCGTTGTAATCGGGCGAGTTTCTACTTTCAGATGCAACAGAAATTTTGCGGATTGATCAATCCGTTCGCGAGATATGGCAGTTTGGAGATAAGAAACGCTTGAGAAACTCAAAATTTTCGCAGTTCTGATGCTCGAAACGAATAACTAGAACGGCCTAGGGGAAAACTACACCTACCTTTGTAATCGGGCGAGTTTCTACTTTCAGATGCAACAGAAATTTTGCGGATTAGTCAATCCGTTCGCGAGATATGGCAGTTTGGAGGTAAGAAACGCTTGAGAAACTCAAAATTTTCGCCGTTCTGATGCTCGAAACGAGTAACTAGAACGGCCTAGGGGAAAAGTACGCTTACCGTTGTAATCGGGCGAGTTTCTCCTTTCAGATGCAACAGAAATTTTGCGGATTAGTCAATCCGTTCGCGAGATATGGCAGTTTGGAGGTAAGAAACTCTTGAGAAACTCAAAATTTTCGCCGTTCTGATGCTCGAAACGAATAACTAGAACGGCCTAGGGGAAAAGTGCGCATACCGTTGTAATCGGGCGAGTTTCTACTTTCAGATGCATTAGAAATTTTGCGGATTGGTCAATCGGTTCGCGAGATATGGCAATTTGAAGGAAAGAAACGCTTGAGAAACTCAAAATTTGCGCAGTTCTGATGCTCGAAACGAATAACTAGAACGGCCTAGCGGAAAAGTGCGCATACCGTTGTAATCGGGCGAGTTTCTTCTTTCAGATGCAACAGAAATTTTGCGGATCGGTCAATCCGTTCGCGAGATATGGCAGTTTGGATGTAAGAAACGCTTGAGGAACTCAAAATTTTCGCAGTTCTGATGCTCGAAACGAACAACTGGAACGGCCTAGGGGAAAACTACACATACCGTTGTAATCGGGCGAGTTTCTACTTTCAGATGCAACAGAAACTTTGCGGATTTATCCATCCGTTCGCGAGATATGGCAGTTTGGAGATAAGAAACGCTTGAGAAACTCAAAATTTTCGCAGTTCTGATGCTCGAAACGAATAACTGGAACGGCCTAGGGGAAGAGTACGCTTACCGTTGTAATCGGGCGAGTTTCTACTTTCAGATGCAACAGAAATTTTGCGGATTTATCCATCCGTTCGCGAGATATGGCAGTTTGGAGATAAGAAACGCTTGAGAAACACAAAATTTTCGCAGTTCTGATGCTCGAAACGAGTAACTAGAACGGCCTAGGGGAAAAGCACGCATACTGTTGTAATCGGCCGAGTTTCTACTTTCAGATGCAACAGAAATTTTGCGGATGGATCAATCCGTTCGCGAGATATGGCAGTTTGGAGATAAGAAACGCTTGAGAAACTCAAATTTTCGCAGTTCTGATGCTCGAAACGAGTAACTAGAACGGCCTAGGGGAAAAGTGCCCATACCGTTGTAATTTGGCGAGTTTCTACTTTCCGATGCAACAGAAATTTTGCGGATTGATCAATCCGTTCGCGAGATATGGCAGTTTGGAGATAAGAAACGCTTGAGAAACTCAAAATTTTCGCAGTTCTGATGCTCGAAACGAGTAACTAGAACGGCCTAGGGGAAGAGTACGCTTACCGTTGTAATCGGGCGAGTTTCTACTTTCAGATGCAACAGAAATTTTGCGGATGATCAATCTGTTCGCGAGATATGGCAGTTTGGAGGTAAGAAACGCTTGAGAAACTCAAAATTTTCGCCGTTCTGATGCTCGAAACGAATAACTAGGACGGCCTAGGGGAAAAGTGCGCATACCGTTGTAATCGGGCGAGTTTCTACTTTCAGATGCAACAGAAATTTTGCGGATTAGTCAATCCGTTCGCGAGATATGGCAGTTTGGAGGTAAGAAACGCTTGAGAAACTCAAAATTTTCGCCGTTCTGATGCTCGAAACGAATAACTAGAACGGCCTTGGGGAAAAGTGCGCATACCGTTGTAATCGGGCGAGTTTCTACTTTCAGATGCAATAGAAATTTTGCGGATTGGTCAATCGGTTCGCGAGATATGGCAGTTTGGAGGTAAGAAACACTTGAGAAACTCAAAATTTGCGCAGTTCTGATGCTCGAAACGAATAACTAGAACGGCCTAGCGGAAAAGTGCGCATACCGTTGTAATCGGGCGAGTTTCTACTTTCAGATGCAACAGAAACTTTGCGGATTGGTCATTCCGTTCGCGAGATATGGCAGTTTGGAGGTAAGAAACGCTTGAGAAACTCAAAATTTTCGCAGTTCTGATTTTCGAAACGAATAACTAGAACGGCCTAGGTGAAAAGTGCGCATACCGTTGTAATCGGGCGAGTTTCTACTTTCAGATGCAACAGAAATTTTGCGGATTGGTCAGTCCGTTCGCGAGATATGGCAGTTTGGAGATAAGAAACGCTTGAGAAACTCAAAATTTTCGCAGTTCTGATGCTCGAAATGAATAACTGGAACGGCCTAGGGGAAAACTACACATACCGTTGTAATCGGGCGAGTTTCTACTTTCAGATGCAACAGAAATTTTGCGGATGATCAATCTGTTCGCGAGATATGGCAGTTTGGAGGTAAGAAACGCTTGAGAAACTCAAAATTTTCGCCGTTCTGATGCTCGAAACGAATAACTAGGACGGCCTAGGGGAAAAGTGCGCATACCGTTGTAATCGGGCGAGTTTCTACTTTCAGATGCAACAGAAATTTTGCGGATTAGTCAATCCGTTCGCGAGATATGGCAGTTTGGAGGTAAGAAACGCTTGAGAAACTCAAAATTTTCGCCGTTCTGATGCTCGAAACGAATAACTAGAACGGCCTTGGGGAAAAGTGCGCACACCGTTGTAATCGGGCGAGTCTCTACTTTCAGATGCAATAGAAATTTTGCGGATTGGTCAATCGGTTCGCGAGATATGGCAGTTTGGAGGTAAGAAACACTTGAGAAACTCAAAATTTGCGCAGTTCTGATGCTCGAAACGAATAACTAGAACGGCCTAGCGGAAAAGTGCGCATACCGTTGTAATCGGGCGAGTTTCTACTTTCAGATGCAACAGAAACTTTGCGGATTGGTCATTCCGTTCGCGAGATATGGCAGTTTGGAGGTAAGAAACGCTTGAGAAACTCAAAATTTTCGCAGTTCTGATTTTCGAAACGAATAACTAGAACGGCCTAGGTGAAAAGTGCGCATACCGTTGTAATCGGGCGAGTTTCTACTTTCAGAAGCAACAGAAATTTTGCGGATTGGTCAATCCGTTCGCGAGATATGGCAGTTTGGAGATAAGAAACGCTTGAGAAACTCAAAATTTTCGCAGTTCTGATGCTCGAAATGAATAACTGGAACGGCCTAGGGGAAAACTACACATACCGTTGTAATCGGGCGAGTTTCTACTTTCAGATGCAACAGAAATTTTGCGGATTGGTCAATCCGTTCGCGAGATATGGCAGTTTGGAGGTAAGAAACGCTTGAGAAACACAAAATTTTCGCAGTTCTGATGCTCGAAACGAAGAACTAGAACGGCCTAGGGGAAAAGTGCCCATACCGTTGTAATTTGGCGAGTTTCTACTTTCCGATGCAACAGAAATTTTGCGGATTGATCAATCCGTTCGCGAGATATGGCAGTTTGGAGATAAGAAACGCTTGAGAAACTCAAAATTTTCGCAGTTCTGATGCTCGAAACGAGTAACTAGAACGGCCTAGGGGAAGAGTACGCTTACCGTTGTAATCGGGCGAGTTTCTACTTTCAGATGCAACAGAAATTTTGCGGATGATCAATCTGTTCGCGAGATATGGCAGTTTGGAGGTAAGAAACGCTTGAGAAACTCAAAATTTTCGCCGTTCTGATGCTCGAAACGAATAACTAGGACGGCCTAGGGGAAAAGTGCGCATACCGTTGTAATCGGGCGAGTTTCTACTTTCAGATGCAACAGAAATTTTGCGGATTAGTCAATCCGTTCGCGAGATATGGCAGTTTGGAGGTAAGAAACGCTTGAGAAACTCAAAATTTTCGCCGTTCTGATGCTCGAAACGAATAACTAGAACGGCCTTGGGGAAAAGTGCGCATACCGTTGTAATCGGGCGAGTTTCTACTTTCAGATGCAATAGAAATTTTGCGGATTGGTCAATCGGTTCGCGAGATATGGCAGTTTGGAGGTAAGAAACACTTGAGAAACTCAAAATTTGCGCAGTTCTGATGCTCGAAACGAATAACTAGAACTGCCTAGCGGAAAAGTGCGCATACCGTTGTAATCGGGCGAGTTTCTACTTTCAGATGCAACAGAAACTTTGCGGATTGGTCATTCCGTTCGCGAGATATGGCAGTTTGGAGGTAAGAAACGCTTGAGAAACTCAAAATTTTCGCAGTTCTGATTTTCGAAACGAATAACTAGAACGGCCTAGGTGAAAAGTGCGCATACCGTTGTAATCGGGCGAGTTTCTACTTTCAGATGCAACAGAAATTTTGCGGATTGGTCAGTCCGTTCGCGAGATATGGCAGTTTGGAGATAAGAAACGCTTGAGAAACTCAAAATTTTCGCAGTTCTGATGCTCGAAATGAATAACTGGAACGGCCTAGGGGAAAACTACACATACCGTTGTAATCGGGCGAGTTTCTACTTTCAGATGCAACAGAAATTTTGCGGATGATCAATCTGTTCGCGAGATATGGCAGTTTGGAGGTAAGAAACGCTTGAGAAACTCAAAATTTTCGCCGTTCTGATGCTCGAAACGAATAACTAGGACGGCCTAGGGGAAAAGTGCGCATACCGTTGTAATCGGGCGAGTTTCTACTTTCAGATGCAACAGAAATTTTGCGGATTAGTCAATCCGTTCGCGAGATATGGCAGTTTGGAGGTAAGAAACGCTTGAGAAACTCAAAATTTTCGCCGTTCTGATGCTCGAAACGAATAACTAGAACGGCCTTGGGGAAAAGTGCGCATACCGTTGTAATCGGGCGAGTTTCTACTTTCAGATGCAATAGAAATTTTGCGGATTGGTCAATCGGTTCGCGAGATATGGCAGTTTGGAGGTAAGAAACACTTGAGAAACTCAAAATTTTCGCAGTTCTGATGCTCGAAACGAATAACTAGAACGGCCTAGCGGAAAAGTGCGCATACCGTTGTAATCGGGCGAGTTTCTACTTTCAGATGCAACAGAAACTTTGCGGATTGGTCATTCCGTTCGCGAGATATGGCAGTTTGGATGTAAGAAACGCTTGAGAAACTCAAAATTTTCGCAGTTCTGATTTTCGAAACGAATAACTAGAACGGCCTAGGTGAAAAGTGCGCATACCGTTGTAATCGGGCGAGTTTCTACTTTCAGAAGCAACAGAAATTTTGCGGATTGGTCAATCCGTTCGCGAGATATGGCAGTTTGGAGATAAGAAACGCTTGAGAAACTCAAAATTTTCGCAGTTCTGATGCTCGAAATGAATAACTGGAACGGCCTAGGGGAAAACTACACATACCGTTGTAATCGGGCGAGTTTCTACTTTCAGATGCAACAGAAATTTTGCGGATTGGTCAATCCGTTCGCGAGATATGGCAGTTTGGAGGTAAGAAACGCTTGAGAAACACAAAATTTT